>NC_028642.1:45836625-45914296 GCF_001406875.1 Solanum pennellii | reverse complement strand
AAAAAAAAATTAAAGTTAGCAAACCATGTAAAAAGAACAACTAAAGTTCTTATCATGTAATTAAGCATTAATGAATTAAATTTGTGAAGCTAGAGTCATTCTTTAATAATAATCAAGAGGACATTATCAATGTGCGTCTCCATTTTGTAGATTTGCACCCTTTAAATTATTAAATTTCGTTATTTATCATAAAGGATAATACTTTATCCACATCAATTATATTATTCATGAGAGGGGGTTAAGGAAAAAGTTATAAGAAGAGGGAAAGAAAAGAAATTTAGGTAAGATTTTTTTTTTAAAAAATTATAACTATTATATACATATAGATTATAGATGATAAATATTAATAAATTAGATATTTAATTAGGAATTAATCTTAGGAAGTTTAAAAGTCATTAACATTTAATTAAATTTATACAATCAAATATTTAAATATTTTATAATAATTTAATTTGTAGAAAGGGTAAAACCGTAATTTAACTTTCAACTTTTTTGTTCATGCTTTTAGTAATATATGATATGATGATGTATGTCATTTAAAATTAAAACTTATATAGAGTATACGTACTCTTTGTTCCAATGAAAATTGAGTAAATAATTAATATACATAACATTTGTGATGATTATCCTTTTAAAATTTACAAATTGAAAAAATGATTCTCAGATTAAATAATTTTAAATTTGATGAGATCGGATAAGATGGATATCCAGAATTAAATTTGAGATATGTACTCTCGAACTTCAAAATTAATTCTAAAATATTTTATCTTATCTCGTGTATCGAATAATAATTATTTATTATATTACGTTTAGATTTTAGTTTAGAGATGAGTTAAGTAAACGAAAGCAGAAATTCAATCATCAATTTGGAATCAACAATTTATTGCATTACGGCGTATAAAATTATTTGAGTAACTTTCTAAAAGTAGCAATAATTAAATCATCTCTTTGACTCAAATTTAGCTCTGTAGAGCCATTGATATTGAAGAGTATAGGGGAAAATTATTTTTTCCCAACATTAATTGAATCCAATGGCTTTTATATATAAATGAATATAAAATAACATATATATATATATGCCATATAAATAATAATGCAAATAATGAAACTGAAAGTAAAAGATTAAAAATATAGTAGTTCAAAATTCAAATTAATAAAATGTGACCACACGTTGTATAAATGCTCTTTTGATCACACAATAAATTCAATTTTTAACTTGGGAAATTATTTAGAAGCCGTAACACTGCTGAAATATTTTTTTAAAAAGGCATATTTCGTTGGGAGATAATTAATACATTTTTCCAATAATTGAATTTATCATATTAAAAAAATCACACAGTAAACACGTCATTTTATTAATTATTTTTTAAGAATTAGACTTGTTCAATTTTTTTCTTTTTTTTACTTGTCCCTTTTTAATAAATTAAGAAAGGGGCCAATTTTATTATTTTTTTATTTATTATATGCTCGATTAATGAAAAAAAAATAAAACTTCTTAAAAATCTTAAATTTTTAATTCACGTATTTTATAATTAATAGAAATAAAATGATAAATTATTATGTCAATTATTATCAATTTCAAAGTGAACAAGTAATTAGGGACAGAAATGACAGGCCAATAAAATTACTTCGTCCTGCGAGACATTGATTTCTATGGACCAAAAAGTATAACAAATGGATTTAAATACTACTCTACGTACTTAGTCTTAATTAAGAGTCAAAGTAAGTTTCGTAATTTCTTCGTATGTTTTTTTTAACTTATTAATTATTATATATATATAAAGAATTTTTATGCTATGTTATTAGGAGTTGCTTGATGGATATATAAAGAAAGATATTCATCTTGTGTAAGATTTTAATACATTTTAATTCTTTGTTTGGCTGCAAAATGTGGGACAATTTATCTTAGGGTTAGTATTAGGACAAGTTAATTATTCTTACATATGGAGTAGAATAGTAATATTGAAATAACGAGATAAAATATGTAAAATAATAAAAGTTATACCCCTAAAACCCATGATACAGTCATGAAATTGCATACAAAAAAGTGTTATAAGTTAAATAAGATAAAAATTTTTTAAAGAATGAATAATTAAAGCCTTTACAAAGAAAATATAAAAACAAAAAACTAAATAAAATGAAGAATATTATTTGTAAACAAACAAGTTAAATTATGTAATGCATATTATATATTTTAAATATGCATGACAAATTAAGCAAGCAATAAAACTAATGCCAACGTACTTAACTTATCTCACATCATAACTTGTACACTCATATCAAATGACTCTTTGTAGTTTAATCTAAGAGAGTAGATCGACTAGTAATCATTTTCACCATCTTAATGTTTAATCTATCATATAGTAAAGTAACTATGTTATGGATGACTAATAAAAAAATATCATATCAACTTAACTTATCTTACATCATAACTGGTACACTCATATAAAATGACTCTTTTTAGTTTAATTTAAGAGAGTAGATCGACTAGTAATCATTTTCACCATCTTAATGTTTAATCTATCATATAGTAAAGTAACTATGTTATGGATGACTGATAAAAAAATATCATAAACTTTTTAAATTTTTGGCCATTTAGCATTATCTTTTTTTTAAAAAAATTATATATGTGCATATAACTTAAAAGTACTCTAACACTGAAAACCAAATCATTTGTGCTACCTAGTCATAGATTATGCTAATTAGGCAGAAATGTCTCTCTCTTTTCTTTTTTTTAATTGAAGAGCACAAGTTCCATATTTGTTTTTGGTACCTACGAATGTGAATGCGGCTAACGGGTGGTAGTTGAAACTATATACTTAAAGCACATCAATGCGACAGTAAGAATGTAAAGTACAATACTAAAATACAAGCAAGAATATATGTATATATAAAGCCCTTTAATTTGCCTCTTAGTACCAAGGCAATGACTTAAAAATAGAGAAAGAAAAAGATTTGTTCAAATCACATGAAGGCAAGGGAATGAGGATAGGAGTGTTGGCATTGGTTTGGATTTGTGTCTTAGGGGGGAGTTTGGTTCTTGCTAGAGATTTTAAAAATGAGGATGAGAAGTTTTTTTGGATGGGTAAGGGAGGTGGGTTTGGTGGAGGGTATGGTAGTGGAGTTAGAATAGGTGGAGGCATGGGTAAGGGTGGTGGAGTTGGCGGTGTTTTTGGCAGAGGAGGCGTAGTTGGTAGTGGTGTTGGAGGAGGGTTTGGTAAGGGTGGAGGCATAGGAGGTGGATTCGGAAAGGGTGGAGGCTTTGGAGGTGGATTTGAAAAAGGTAGTGGCATTGGTAGTGGCATTGGAGGAGGGTTTGGAAAAGGTGGTGGTATCAGAGTAGGACTTGGAAAGGGTGACGACATTGGAGGAGGATTTGGAAAAGGTGGTGGCGTTGGTAGTGGCTTTGGAGGAGGATTTGGAAAGAGTGGTTGGATTGGAGGAGGGATAAGCAAAGGCGAAGGTATTGGTGGAGATTGCATTAGCAAAGGTGGGGGCATTGGTGGTGGCGTAGGCAAAGAATTTGGTAAAGGTGGTGATATTGGTGGAGGTGCTGGAAGAGGATTCGCTAAAGGTTATGGCATTGGAGGTGGTATTGAAAAATGCGGTGGCATTGGTGGGACAGGAAGAGGAGCTGGTACTGGTACTGGTGCTAGTGCTGGAGGAGGATTTAGTAAAGGCGGTGGCATTGGTGGGGGTACAGGAGGAGAAGCTGGTACTGGTATTGGTGCTGATGCTGGAGGAGGATTTGGTAAAGGCGGTGGCATTGGAGGGTTTGGCAAAGTTGGTGGACATCACTAAAATTAATGTCTTCAGTTTGCATGAACTCAAAACATGCAGGACTTGCATACTTTTAAGAAAAAAGATTGTTTTTTTTTTCCCAATAATTAATTTCCATTTGTGTTATGTAGCACTAGTATTTGTTATTCACAAATTATCAATGAAATGAAATCGTACCTAATTAATTCTTCGTCTATTCATCTAAATATATATTTTTTATTTTAATTTATGTATTTCTTTTTGATAAGTTCGGAAAAGAATGTCATAAATTTTTTTTGTTAACTAATGGTAATTTAACCTTAGCTTTTGATTTTATCTTTAATAAATTAATTTACTATCACAAATTACATATATACATAATATTTCATGTAATGTTTGATTTTATCATACATGTATTACACTCGTCAAATGAAGGTGAAAGAATATTGAGTAAATTTATATGTGCCACGCAATTAAAAAGTGTAGTACTTAAATATAATTCTATAACAATTATATTAAAAATCATAATTAATCACCAAAGGAATTATTTCATGGGGCAGTACTCCAATTACATATACATTATTACATTCCAAGAAAAATTAATATATGGTGATGGAGACTTGATTTGATTAATAAATCGAATCGAAATTATCGCTATTGAATTACTAATTTAACGATTCAATTATTTTTGTAGTTTGGAACCGACTGCTAATGCGAATGATACTTGCAGATAGAAAAGTTTATGAAAATATTTATTATTAAAGTTTGAATTAGATCTCTTTTTTCTTTACTTATAAAATGTATTTAATGATTTTTATTTCTAATGAAGCATAAGACATAAAATAAAAATGAAATGTAATATTGTTTAGCTCTAACAATATGTTACAAACTTTATATAATTCATTTTATCATATGTGTGTGTGTGACTCATTATATACTATCCATATGTACTACTTTGATAGAAGAGCATGTGGTTTACCAACATGGATCGTAGTATTGTTGTGGTGAGATTGTTTCACTCTTAATTAGAAGTTTCGAGTTTAAACTTTGAATATTGAGAAAATCTTGTTAGGAGCACCACCCTTGAAGGTCATATCCTTGAGATTCAGATAAGAAAAAGTTCAAGCCTTCATGCTCCGCACAAGTACTGCATACAAGTTTTGGTCAGTGTTTATTGATTTCTTCTTCTTATTATTATATAAATAATATTAAGCAAGTGGGTCTTTCGCGATTTAAATTAGTCGGAATTTCAATATGATTCAGTACATAATTTAAATTTAATCGAGACTTCGACGTGGCTAATGCCTGACCCAAAAAAAAAAAAACATATGGTTTGAGATGAGGCAATTTTTTTACTTCTATTTTGGGGACCTTTGCTGAAGTGGATACCTCTGGTGAAATAAAATAGGTACCTTGATAAAATCTTTATCTCTAATTCTTTAAGATGAATTTCAATTCGAGTTCATAAAGTTACTGTACATAATTTAGTATTGATTTATATAAGTTATTCTAACAAATTTTTACTCCAAAATAACTCACATAGACATAACTATCCTACTTCCAATGGAATCGAATTCTATCTCGAAATTTATCTAAATAATTCATCTTCCATCTCCATCTTAATTGATTTATCATAAATACTTACTTTCGACCTTACTTCAAAATGAAACTCTGATATTGCTAAATAACAAATTTTTGTTAAGTTTGAAGATTGAATTTTTGCAAATAAACTCCTTTTTGAGTAAGTATTATTGCAAAAGATAGATAATATACTGAGTAGTCTAAATCTGAAATTTTGAATGATTTAGCGAAGTTTTTAAATGAAACATTTGAATTCAAGAAAGAAACGAAGTTAATTTTTCATATAATAATGTATAAAATGATAATTGTAATACACAAGTGTATACGTATATCTTATATAATATTATATATTATTTGTATAATATCGTATATCAAGTCTTAAAATATTTTTTGTAAAAAAAGATGTATGTGAAGTTTATATATTGTTATATATCAGATGTATAATTATGTATATCAAATTAAATTTTGACTGAAAATTTATAATGCAAGTTTTAGATTATATCTTGGTAACGTAAATTAGATAATTGTATTTTTTTTTGTAATTCTGTCCATATAATTTGTATTCTTTATATTACACAAAATGAGTAAATATAAAATTAATTTCAAAAAACATACACTAGATTAATTTAATTGAAAGAGTGCTCTGTTCGAAAATGAAAATGAAATATAGCACGTGCAAAGTGGCAAAATAATTCATAAATATTCTTAAATTAAAAAAATAAAGAAAAGTAAAAAAATAAAACAATAAATTTTATATTCTACCCACATTAGGCAACTGACATAAAAATTTTGAATTGAAGGCCTTTTGTACCCCAAAATTCAATAATTAGACCCCACTCTATTCCTTTTCCTAAAGCAGTCATTAAAATAATCATCATAATTAAAAATTAATTAAATTAGTTTAACACTGTAAAGGAATTAAAGACTCTGTCAGACATTACTACTTTAATGTTAAGAAATTATTAAGAAAAATCTCTGTCACAATTAATTATTATCTCCGTCTTAATTTATGTAACACAATTTAAAATTTTAAGAACTTTGTAACGCTTAATAAAAAAGTAATTTTTACATTCTATAATCAGAATATGGTAACGTGAATGAGATTATTTTTTTTCTTGGTTAAATTCGAAACCCTTCTTTGAGGCTCTACACTATCTGTATATTTGAATTTTTTATATTGAAGCCACTAAATTCTATATTTATTACTAATAAACGTAACTTCGTATTTAAGTAATTATAACTTGAAACTTTTGATTAAAGATTAAAAAATATTTATCATCTCGTAGGAATGAGTTAATAGGTGACTTCGTATTTAAATAATTATTATTTGAAACTTTTTGATAAAAAATTAAAAAATATTTACCATTTTATGATAATTTTCGTACGAATTAATCGAACTTCTATACGAATTTGAAAATGGAAATGTGGAAGAGAAGATTTCAGATTTCAGGGTTTGTTGGGTGTCATTTAATGCATTCACTCCTTGTGTCTGACTTCTGAATCTTCTCTTCTACAGTTCTACTAAACGCCACAGAGGAACAAGTTAGAAAACTTTGCAATAAAAAAACAATTTTGTTAAGCTTTGGATTCTTCGTTTTTTTTTGGGTTTAACTCAGTCAAGAAAATCAACCCAAAAAGCTTTAATCTTTGGAAGAAATGGGTAGTGGAGGCTTGTGGGCTCAGCTCAGTCAATGCTTTTTACCAATCAAAAGGTGTACTTTTTGATGCTCTGATTTAACCCTATCTTTCACTTCACTGTTTGAAATTGATTACTTTCAACAATTTTGTGTGATGTGATGCAATGGGTTGTTCTTTTCTTGAATATTTTAGCTTTAAAAAATTGAAATTTTACCCTAAAATTCTCTGTGGAAATGATGCAACATGTTCTTTGTGGTTTAGGTTAACTGAAGCTCTGTTTGGGTAATGTTGGTTCTTCCCTTAATTGGATTTTGCTTACTTTTACACAATTTCATTATGTTAGGGCTTTACAAATCTTGGATATTTTGTTCCAGTTGTTTTAGGGTGTTTGAATTTAGGTGCAACATTTCTTCAACTGTATGATTTTTGTTTAGTTGGGCGTATGTGAAATTAACAAAATTCTACAAGGAGAAGGAGATTGAATTTGGCCTAGTCTTTCCTTCGCTGTATAATTGTTTTTAGTTGGGTTTACTTTTTTGTGTTTTCTTGCTTTCTTCTCTTAAGCTGTTGTCTCCTGGATAACATATTTTAGGCATAATACATATATACAGACACTCAAACTTGACCTTAGCTGGCAAATAAGCATATCTAGACACCTCAACTCGTCTTCACTTGTCAGTTTAACACTCCAACTTACAAAATGATCCTATAGACACCTTCAAAATTTATGTGTCATGTCAGCAAGGGGTGTCCACAAGGCACAATGGGAGCGAGTTAGAGTGCCTAGTTGGCAGTTGAGACCAAGTTGAAGAGTCTTGATGTGTACACTCTCAAAGTTGGAGTGCTCTTACTTGCCAGCGGAGGCCAAGTTTGAGTGTCTGTTTCTGTATCATGCCAAGTATCTTATCTTCGTTTACTGTGTCTAATTTATGTTCCATTTGGGTTCTGATACGTTTCGTGAACTTCTATGATTTAATATTTCAGGGTAATGAGAAAGAATGAGTGTTAAGTATTGGGTTTACAAGCAGAAAATTAGTTTAAGCCTTAGATTGCGGAAGATGATGAAGTGCATTTGCTCAGGGGAACAGTTAAGGATTGAAGATATTATTCCATCATCCGAGTCTCTTGCAACTCGGGACTATTCAGCTAGTGGGTATTCTTCACGAGCTGGCGATGACGCCAAGGCAGACACCAGTAACATAGAAGAAGCAGAATCATCGCTTCGTGAGAGTGGCATTTTGAATTATGAGGTTGGTGTCACAAAAGTTGTTTATGATGAAGTTAGCTTCCCATTTCGATCCCATGATTAATCTCTTTTAATGATCAGATGTTATCATCACAATTTTTGCCCCACAATTTGATTTGATGCAGTACTGAAGTTGTTTTATTATGCATGCCGGATGGTAGGAAATTTTTCAGTTGATAACGACAAATCTTGTTGTTATTAGATAAATCCCATCACTAAACTGGTTTTGGGAAAACTGAGATTTGTTTTTCAACTGAGGCACAGGGACTAAACTCTGTATGCTTTATCATGTGTCATTTTGTTAAATTATCAACCGTAAGGATTTCTTTAATAAATGAAATGCAATTTGTGGGCTGTATACTCGTATGAAGACACTGTTATAGAGTTAGTTCTGCTAACTCTCTTTTAATGGGCATATGAGTGACACGTGTTACCTGCCATGTGTTTTTGTTTCCCATTGTGTATGTGATCTAAAATATACATAATCATACCTATGATTTGGTAGACACAATAATTTTTACATTTAGAAGGAAGCCTTGACGTAACTGGTGGAGTTGGTGCCATGTGACCAGGAGGTCAACGATTTGAGCTGTGGACACAGCCTCTTGCAGACATATGCGGGTAAGACTGCGTACAGTATACCCTTGTGGTACCGCTTTTCCCCGAACCCTGCGCATAGCGACAGTTTAGTGCCCTTGGCCGCCCTTTTTCTTTAGTAGTTTTTACATTTAAAATTTGTGAAATAGATTTTATGATTGCATGCTCAAAGAATTAAGGGGACGACTCAGTAGCACGTGAAAGTAAAATTGAATTCTCAACGGAAGCACGAGAGGAAACAAGCTGCTTTACATACAGATTTTTTAAATATATGAGTCTTTGAGTGATCTTCTTATATCTTAGCATGAAGTCGTACATATTGCTTTTTTTTTTTTTTTGATGACAAGGGAAACCGCAGCCGCTACCCTTTGGGTGCGCACAAGGTAAAACCCCCACGCCTATGCAATAGCTCGCAAACCACATAGGAGAGGTAACCCACACTAGGCAAGCCTGGTGCGATGAGCTCGACCCAGAAGGCAAACCCCTTGCTTTCGTTGGCAAGGGGTTTCGAACTTGAGACCTCCAACATGGAAGTTCAAAGCTCAAACCTACTGTTGCTTTTGCCAATCTATTTACATGAACAACCGTTGTTTTTACTCTCCACTCTTCTGACATGGCATGCTTATATTTTAATTTGTAATGGATCACTAATATCTTTTGTAAAACTGGAGATATCCATTATATCAATGAAAATTATCAGTGTTACTGCATATTAAACTACAATAATGTTTCAACTTGTCAACTTGCATTTCCAAGGTAAGAGTGACTCACTAAAGTTCCTCACAAATAAAAGTTCTTGACCTCTCAACTTCTATTTTCCTTCATATTCTACTTGTGGGCTAAGAGACACTTCTATTTTAGGAAGCAAGAGCATTATTAGGTCGACTTGAGTATCAAAAAGGTAACATTGAGGCTGCTCTTCATGTATTCGAGGGAATAGATATTGCTGCGGTGGTTCCCAAGATAAAACTTTCCATCGCAAGAAGAGGTGAGATACCTAGGCGGAATTCGCTTAGTGATGCTATCCCACCTATGTCAATGCATGCAGTAAGTCTTCTCTTTGAGGCCATTTTACTCAAAGCAACATCCTTGCAGGCTCTTGGGAGGTTCACAGGTGCTTCCTCACTTTTTATTAGCTAAGCTCATTATATGTGTTTATTCTATCACATTATTTCTTCCTTGGGAACTGTAATTCGACCGACTTAATTGTGGAATATTGTGTCAACAACTTGTGCATGTTTGCTTCTTTAAGGCTGCAATTAGGCATTTTCAATTTACTATAGCGAAACCTCTATCTGTGCTTTAAGGCTGTTCCTGCATTATCGATTGTTAGTGAGCCTTAAAGGTTTTCTTTATGACTCTTGCAGAAGCTGCTCAGTCATGTGCAGTGATACTGGATACAGTTGAGTCTGCTTTGCCAGATGGCTTACCTGAAAACTTTTCTACTGATTGCAAATTGTTGGAAACGTTGAACAAGGCAGTGGAGTTACTTCCTGAGCTGTGGAAGCTAGCTTGTGCTCCTCAAGAAGCAATTTTGTCGTATAGAAGGGCTCTGCTTTATTGTTGGAATCTTGACGTGGAAACGAGAAGCAAAATAGAAAAGGAGTATGCTATATTTCTCTTATACAGTGGCACTGATGCAGCTCCTCCAAATCTTCGTGCGCAGGCAGAAGGTTCCTTCATACCTAGAAACAACATAGAAGAAGCTATATTGCTGCTTCTGGTTCTTCTAAGAAGATACATCCTCAATAAAATTGTATGGGATCCATCAATCTTGGATCACCTCAGTTTTGCATTATCCATTGCAGGTGAGTTTAGGGCACTTGCTCGTCAGGTTGAGGAATTGCTCCCTGGAGTTGTTGTTAGAAGACAAAAGTACACTATCCTTGCCCTGTGCTATTATGCAGAGGGTGATGACATGGCCGCTTTGAATCTGTTAAGGAACTTGATGAATAATAGGGACAATAAGAACGGCATATTTGAGTTAGTACTTGCTGCAAAAATTTGTGCAGAGTATCCTAATTTATTGGAAGAAGGGATGGGTTATTCCCGGAAAGTGCTCCCGAAAATTGAAGGGAAATGTAACCAGATGGCTAGTGTTGCAAAATGCTTACTTGGTCTTCAACTCTCAGGCCGATCTCGCGCCATTGTGTCTGATTCTGAGAGAACCTCAAGATTGTGTGAGGCTCTTGAATCACTTGACTCGGCACATAAGATGACCGGAGGAAGAAATCCTAATGTTCTTTTCTATCTTAGTTTGGAGAATGCAGAGCAGAGAAAGTTGGACATTGCTCTCTATTATGCAAAGCAGCTATTGAAGTTGGAGGGGGGTTCTACTGTCAAAGGATGGCTTCTTCTAGCTCGCATACTATCTGCTCAAAAGAGGTATATAGATGCGGAAAGCATAATTAATGCTGCACTAGACGAAACAGGAAAATGGAATCAAGGAGAACTGCTCCGCACTAAAGCTAAACTACAGATTGCCCAGGGTCATCTGCGGGATGCCGTGGAGACATATACTCATCTTCTTGCAGTACTCCAGGTTCAGAGAAAAAGTTTTGGAGTTCACAAAAAGTTGTTAAAGGTATGCTTCCTTGCAATAGGAGATATTAACTTGGACTATATGATTCTCTTCTCCAATTCAATTTGTCTTCTTCAGGCACTACATTGTTGAATGTTCAATCTGTCCTTCATTTCTGACTTTAGTCTTTCAATTTATCCTTTTAGTTTCCCATCTTTCATCAGTTGCATTGTTCATTTTTCCCTTTGACCCCACAGAACACGAGAGACAACAGTAGAAGTTTAGAAATGGAAACGTGGCACGATCTAGCAAATGTATACACAAACTTGTCTCAGTGGCGCGATGCAGAGGTTTGCATAATCAAATCCGAGGCTATCAATCCTCATTCTGCCTCGAGATGCCACTCTGCAGGTATTACTTGCTTGATTCACTTATCTTGGCTTATGTTCCCAACTTTTCTTATAAGATGTCTCTTGGAGTGTCAAAAGAATTCAGCACCATCCATCAAAGTTTGAGGAGACAAAACATTTTTTAGATTGCAATAACAGAAGCAAAGGAGGAGTGGTAAAAATTGCTGATGTTAAGATATTTTTTTTTGAATTTGGTAATGTTGTAATCCTCAGCATTAAGGATATGCTGGTGACCTCCAAAAATTAGTACATAGAGGGACTAGGAAGGCTAATTACAAAGATCCTAGCATATCTACTAGTTGGTCTACCTCCTCTATACCTTCCTGTTTACACCAAAAATACAAATATGCAATACAATTTTCTCTAACTTTCTGTATGGAGTTTAATTTGTTCTCATAGCATCTTCCGTTTCTTTCCTTCCATATTAACCACCATATGCAAGCTGGAATAATTCTCCACCACTTTTTTTGGCTTTTACTTCCTCCTCTCCTGATCCAGCAACTCAACAGGTCAGCAGTATGTGCTGCCATCGTCCAGCTATTACCAATGAGCCTCAAAAACAGAGACCATAGTTGACCACTAACTCTACAGTGTAGAAGAGGATGGTTGTTGGTCTCGTTGCATAGAAAACACCTTGGTACTAGTTGTGCATCTTTCCTCTGCAGTACCTGCAGTACCTCCTGAGTCAGACAAGCCCTCTTAGCTACCAACCATACAAAACATTTGATCTTGGTTGGTGCTTGGCTTGTCCATACATATTTCCATCCAGCCAATCTGAGGCCTTGCTGAGTTTCCAGATCCTTTTTATAGAGTTTGTTAACTGTAAACCTTCCATCCTCAGAGTGTATCCACGAGACTGTGTCTGGCCTTCCAGCTAAACCAATAAACTCATCGATTGCATGTAACAATTGTGCCACCCTATCTATTTTCCAATCATTGAAATTTCTCCTGAAAGATATATCCCAACCATTTGCCCAACTCTCAGCTAGAGTGATATTTAGATTGCTGCAGAAAGAAATAAGTCACGGAAAGATTGCTTTAATATATTGTCTTTACTCAAACATCTTTCCGGAATAGTCTTTTAGCTCCATTTCCTATTTTGAGTTTGATGTTTCCTGCTAGTTTGGTCCAGAAGGATCTTATTGTTTGTCATGTTGAAACTCCATATGGTATTACTGGCCTCGTTGGTACACCATTGGGGGTCATACATGTGATGTATGACTTCTCTCCAAAGAGCCTGTTCTTCTTCCACATATCTCCAGAACCATTTCATCAAGAGGCACTCATTGTAGATTCGAAGATTCCTAACTCCAAGACCACCTTGGAGCTTAGGTAGCTGCACTGTTACCCAGTTAACTAGATAGTACCCCTTCATTTCTTTGTTTCCATACCAAAGAAAGTCTCTTTTAATTTTGTGCAATTTTTCCGTCACCTTAGCAGGTAAGGGAAATAGAGACCTTACATATGTGGGGAGGGAGTCCAGCACTGCATTTATTAGTGTTTGTCTGCCCCCAAGTGACAAGTATTGAGATTTTTATTTGGCGAACTTCTTCTCTGACCTCTCCCATATCAGTAATTCTTTATGATTGCTTCCCAGAGGCATTCCCAAGTAAGTTGTTGGGAATCGCTCAATCTTGCACCCTACAATGTTAGCCAATCGTTGCATCTGTGCTACTTCCTTGATAGGGAATAAACTGCTTGTCCTCCCGTTAACCCTCTGCATGCTATTCAGCCCCTCCATGACCAGTATGAATAGGAAAGGGAAGAGGGGATCACCCTGCCTCAAACCTCTTTCAGTTGAAAAAAACCCCACCGGTTAGAATGGAGAATCTGACAGTTTTAATACAAAAACCTATCCATTTTAGCTCCAAACCCCATCTGTCTTAAGATGTTTAGAAGAAACCCCCAATTTACAGGGACATATGCTTTTTTCAAATCAGGTTTGCACATGATGTGTGCTTTCTCTCCTCTTAATCTTGTGTCCACACATTCACTGGCTACTAATGCAGCATCCATGATTTGCCTGCCCTTAATAAATGCCATTTGGTGCTTGTTCACCAGCTTGTTTACCACCTGTTTGAGCCTTTCAGCCAACACTTTAGCTATGATTTTGTACATCCCTCTAATTAGACTTATTGGTCTTAAGCCACGAAAGTGGCATTCATACTTTTTTCAGAAACTTGGAACTCGTGGAAATGCTTCATAGTGTTCAAGATGTTTTTTTTTTCAAGACACTCCAAAATTCTTTGAAGAAGCTCATTGGGAAGCCATCAGGTCCTAGTGCCTTGTCACTAGCACAAAGATTGATGCCTTTTAAGACTTCTTCCTCCTTAAACCGTCTCTGCATCTAGATATGTTCCTCCAAGCTAATGCTTGTGAAGTCTTATAAGTTTAGATTAGGTCTCCATGTTTGTCTCTTTGTAGAGATTCTGATAGTAGTCTTGAATTTCATCTTGATAACTTCTGGATCAGTGATATGTGTCCCTTCCTCTTCAATTTTGTCAATGGTGTTGCATCTCTTATGTGTTGTGGCCATTCTGTGAAAGTATTTGGTGTTGTATCTCCATTTTTCAACCATTGGATTCTAGACCTATGTCTCCATGCTATCTGACCACCTCCTCTAACTTCATTGCCAAATGAACTTTCTGGAGCAATTCATCAACTGTGAGTGCTCTTTGCTCCATCATATTTTCTAATCCATTAATTTGATTCAAGATGTCCTCCCTCCACTGTCTCCAGTTATTCTTGTTTTCCGTCCCCCATTCTTTTAATTTTCCTTTTAGGAGTTTTAGTTTGGTAGTCAACATGTATGCTGGGCTCCAGTTACTTTGAAAGAGGCCCACCATTCTTTTACCCTCTCTTTGAAACCATATTCTACTCCTAACCACCATCATTCAAACTTAAAACATGACTTTCTTGAAATCCATATCTCCACATGTAAGCATGATGGGGTTGTGGCCTGATCCCAATTTTGGCATCAGTGATTGTTTGATGTGTAGATATTGTTCCTCCCTGAATAGTAGAGGAATTTATATATTCTGGAAGCACTCTCACGATTTTCGCTCCTTCTCCAAGTGTAGACCCTCCAAATAAAGGAGGGTCTACAAGCTCCATGTCATTGATCCATTCTGAAATCTCTATCATTGCACCATTGATTCTTTGGCAGTTGGTTCTCTCCTCTAGATATCTGGTTATGTTGAAATCCCCACTTACTACCCATGGCCGCTCAAAAAGGCTTCTAATGGCTGCCAGTTCCCACCAAAGTTCCCTCCTTTCACCTCTATCACACATTCTGCATAAATTGCACTTAAATGCCATGTCAGTTCTTGCTCTATGCCCTCAAATCTACAAGTAAGCATTTGATTTCCACTGTCTACCATTTCTCCCTTCCAAACTCATTTGTCCCATAGCACTACTATTCCCCCACTCTTTCCAATAGCTTCTACATGAGCTTCTCCCAACTATCTGTGGTTCCAGATTTGTTGGTAAACAATCGAGTCATTCCTTGTTAGCTTAGTTTCAACCAACACATGAAAGTCACCACACACACACACACACACACACACAAATGCTCTTTTGCTCTCCCCATATAACCCCCTATCATTCCAAGATAAATTTTTTATCTTCATGACGTACCCTCGTGTTAGATTCTCCCTCTTGTTCTTGGCTCCCCTTCTTTGAATTTCATATCGAAAGCTAAATTCGTAATTTCGTTAGGAATTACTGCTTTTGAATTAACCTGCTTCTCATTCCCCCTTTTGTTCCATTCCTCTCCTTTGATCGATCCTTAATAGCAGTTTATATGCTATGTCTTCGCACCCCTGGAAAGCTGCCCAAAAAAGAGTTGAGTTGAGATAGTTTAGGTTTTTGAATTTTTTTCTGCAGATTTTCTGTTTTAAGTTGGCCGTTTAAAGTCTTCTACGCTTGATAAAAGTTTTGAGAGACAATTTCAGCCTTTTTTGATCTTTCTGCTGCTCAACCCTCTAAAAACTCATCAAAATACAACATTGATGGGCTTATGGTCGTTCTATAGATTTTTCCATTCACTTTGGTAGGAAGATAAAACCCCTATGGTGTTCCTCCATTTCAATCATCGCAATTTAATCCTATGTATAATATCTTCATCTATCATTTCATTCTCCTGAAACATTTGAGTTCTATATCTAAATTGTCCATATTTAAATGCTTCAATTCCATTTAATTACCTCAATATTACTCTTACCTCACTAGCTACGTACACTTGCAGTGTATTGTGCATGTATTCTATCTTACTCCCTACTCATCGTAAATCCTTTACTCTTTGAAGTGCTTCTCCATCACTCTTAACTTTTGATTGACACCCTGCTAGTCTCGATTATTCTTTAGAGGTTAAGTGAAGAACATGATTTTGTTTCATGCTTTCTATCTTTGCAATTTCATCAGCTTTGACATGAGTTCGCTTGGCCAACTTCTGAAAGGCACAATTACTGGTGGTCATTTTGCAGGATTACTCTATCAAGCTAGGGGACTCTACAAAGAAGCCTTACAATCTTTTCAGAAGTCTTTAGACATAGAACCCAACCATGTTCCAAGTTTAGTTTCCACTGCCATTGTTCTTCGACAACTCGATGGCCAATCATTGCCTGTCATGAAAAGCTTTCTGACCGATGCATTACGGCTTGACAGAACAAATCCTTCTGCCTGGTACAATCTTGGATTGGTTTACAAAAGTGAAAATGGTGTATCTGCACTCGAAGCCGCGGAATGTTTCGAGGCTGCTGAACTTCTCCAAGAATCTGCACCAGTTGAACCATTCAGATGAGTCCAATGTTTTACCTACAGCTGAATCATCATCCCACATGTAAAATTTTGCAGCTCCATAGGGGAGAGAATTGGAAACAAAAATATATTAGCATTATTGTGTTAACTGTGTTTCTGTGGACTTGTATTTAAGGTGGATAAACTTTAGTGATGTTCATAGAGCTTTTTGCTATCTACCATACAGTATTGTATGAATATGAAATTGATTTGGGTAAGTGACTAGTAGCTATTAGAAATATTCATGGAATATGTAAAGCTAGATCTCTTTTTTTTTTTTTTAAAAAAAAAAAGTAAATTTCACTGCAACAAAAAAATACTGAACAAAGTAATATTGTGATTATTTTTTTTTAATTTATTGTTTGGTTTGATGTAATAATAATAGTTCTAATTTTGGTTTTACTTATTCATGTACTAATAACTAACAATAGCTTTGTATTGTTAATATTAAATTTCCTTCGTTTCTTTTTGGTGCTATGATTTTCTTTTTTAGAGTCTGATGAAAAGAATTTTGACTAATATTTTATAATATATTTTTTAATATCATATTGATATGTAAAAACTTGTCTGTTATAGTACTTTTTCATTATTTTTGAATAACTAAATTTTTAGTTTAACATATCAAACTAGTGTTGTTTAATTTAATTTTAAAAATTAATCAAATTGACTTTCGAACGCAATATAACAGCTAGAAAGGAGGCGAGGGAATAATTTATCATGTGTTAGTTACACGTCCTATAATACTGAATTGAGTGTATAATTAATTCTTGTGTTACTCTCTCTATCTAATAATAGTTGTGTTAGATAATAAATACTCTAATAAATAAAAAGGGTAACACTATTATATTATCTTTTCACTTTATTAAACTTAATGCTTTGAAAAATATGTTAGATGATAAATAATATTTAATAACAAGTGTAAAATAGATATAAAAAATTAATTATCTTTTAATTTTCTAAATTGGACAAACATTATTAAACAAAAGAAATAGTTATACATAGCGGCCGAAAAAAGAGAAAGAGTACCTATGATGAAAATTGTGTAAAACCTAATTCAAGTTCTAACATAAGGAGACACAACACATAAAAACACATCTATGGTAATTTCTTCAATTCGAAAATAGAAATTCAAATCAAAATTTTCATATATATTCGATTCGAACAACCCAAACGTCCATTATTACAAGAAAATTAAATTTGCAAATGAACATTATCTATCAATTTTATTGAAACATCAAAAATTACCTTTAAATTCCTACATCTTCACTTTTTAGGGTTAAGCACTTTTTCAGCAAAAGTTGGCAAAGCAAAAACAGCAGAATGAACCTGTTAATATCGAATAAAAAAGTGATCTCTAAATATGATTACTTAAGAAATTATAAGTAATTTTACTATATCATCGTTTGAATATAATAAACACAATATCTTGAAAAATGTAATAAGAAAATGACTATAATTAACGATGAGGGTAAAGTAAGAACGAAATATAAAATTATCCATTGATTTCATAAAATGAACAAATATTGTTAGACATCTCAAAATAATATAGTAAATAATTATTGTTGAATAGAGCTAGAAAATAGTTGGTTACCTCATTAAAAATATATATCCTAAATTATTACAAGTTGATCACTTATTATATCAAAAGATAAAATTAACTATTTTTTTTTTCATTTTGCCCTACAATTAATACTCGTTTGAAGCATAAACAAATTTAAAAGTTCCAAAAGTTCTTTTTTCAAGAGTCATTAATTACTATGCATTTATCCTAATGATATCTTTTCACATGTCTTATGATATTAAACATATTTTTTCATAAATTATCTTGACGTCTATGTATAAAAACAAAAATTGATCAACTAAATATAAGACGAGCGGAGAGAAGATTACCTTGGGAAAATTGTTGTTATTCTAGCGATTTTGTCGTTTTAGTTAATATAAAATTTTATATATCGTTTTGAAATTTTTGTTAATATTTTATACCCTTTAAGCTCTGGATTCAGAATTTTTCTAGAGATTAGAATAAAAATTTGTAGGAAAATAAGTTTTCAATGAATCTTCATATTAATCCGCAGAAAATTTCTTATGTAATTCATATTTTTCTTATAGTATATATATGTATATTATAATACAAAAAAATAAATTTATGTCTGGCGAAATTACTCAAAGGATCAGAAGAATCTACTATAATGGCATCATATGTACCCGTAGCAGCATTCTTCACAAATGCATTTCCTACAAATATTATTATTATAGAAAATATTTCCTTGAAGCCTATATTTAATTGAAAAACAATAATGAGGAACAAAAAAAAAATTAAAAGTCCAAACTAATTAATTTCACAGACGGAGCTAGGTGGGATTCGTGGATTCGGATGACCCCAATAACTTTTTCGCAGACTCTATATATGTACTAAAAATTTAAATAAATATATATGTATATAAATTTGTGAACCCCTAATAAGATTGATTGACGGTTTAGTGATAAGGAGGAGACCGTAAAAATATTTTCTACGCAAGACTTATGGGTAAAAAAAATTTAGAAATCTCAAACTTTTAATCTTGCTCTGCCTCTGATTAAGTAATGAGTAAAATACTTACATTAATCACCATGTCATCAATTTCGACCAGATGGATAACGTAAGACTTCCCTCAAAGTAAAACCCATTCCCCCTCCATTAATCAGAACCTGAAAAATATCGAATTTAGTCCAATTCTAATGTAAATATCGAACCGTAAATAAGATTTTTTTTTTAAAAAAAATTACCTTTTTGGGGTTATGAATAGAAGCAAGTGGGAGATGGACAATCATTTCAACATAAGAACATACATCTCTCTCTGTATGTTGAATTATCCCATCCAGAACTATAACTTTTCCATAAGTTAATGACTGTCACAATAATATTTAATTAATTGATGAATAATTAATAATCATTTCACCTCCAAAGGATTTTATCAAGCTAAAAATATAAATGAGACTTAAACCCTGAAATTTCAAACCAAAAACCTCACTCCGATGTCACAAAAGCAATTCAAGTTTGCTTAAGTGAACCCCACGAAAATTGGGGGTCTCATTTTGCGAATCGAGCTTCGTTTAATTGATCATCGCTTTTGTAGCCTTCACATACAAATCACCTAAAAATCATCGAAAAGATCATTTGAATTTGTTCGGGATCCTGTACACACAAATCAAATATATAAATGGATAATATTCGATGTTTCAGATTTAACGAAATTGTCGAAACGCCAACTTGAGGTCTCCTTGACCCGACATCTGTAAAGTCATAAGAAATGAATACAACGGTTAAACGGCCAAAAACAAGCTTAAGACCTTTGAAAAATCAACTAAGACCTCACTTATACTTAAAATCATCCCCAAAGTTCAAATAGAACTCTCGAAATTCATATCCAAGCATCCAAACCACAAATGTTGATCAAAGTCAACATAAATGCTAAAGTTTCACAAATTTCCAACTTGGGGCCTCATATCCTCAAAAAGAAATCGAGTCTTAAAACCAACAACTCTCATAGATTAATTTCCACTTTTCGGGACTGATGAAATAGAAGGAATTTTATTTCGACACTCGAAATTTTAAAAGACGTCAAAAATAACTTTAAACAACTTTAGCCTTTCAAACTAATTGGAACTTACAAAATTCACAAACTTTTTACTCAAAGTTCGAGACCAACTTTCAAAACTTAATAACTTGGGATCAATATAGGGTGGGGGAAAACAATAATTTTACGATTTTTTTTGAAANATATATATATATATATACACACACACACACACACACACATACACCACGTTGGTCGAAATGAGATAGAAAATTACTTATAAAATAAGATTAGGGGGTAATAGATACTTAGTGTAGTATAAGTGTGTATGTGAGATTTCGGGTATAGGTTGAGGGGGTACTTGTGCATTATCCCCCTATTTAATGCATAATGTTGTTATTTATGAAAGGTTCCTATTACTTAATATTTCTAAATTTTATATTTTCGTAAAAAGATTTTTTCGGTAACAGATAAAATTAAAGACTAACGCAAAATAACGACATAAGTGTGGGTTGATAAAATATGGCCGGGTACCACTTTGGTAGTTTGGGCTCAGATGTATATTCAAATAAAAATAACACCTTATACACATTTAAGGTTATATATATCGAGTTATAAAAATACTTTTTAAAAATAAATTACTTATAGCAGATTATTATCGAGTTGTAGCATATCAATTAAAAATATATTTAATTAAAAATAAACTATAAGTAATTATTTAAATACTAATTAATATGTTTAAATATTTTTTTTACAATTAACTTTTTATTTTTATTTTTTAAATAAAATAAAAAGAAAAAAAAACGTTTATGTATAAATTGGTAAGTAGCACTAATTGTGGGATTTGAATTAATTTTAATTAATAATGGATAATTAACAAATTAGCACATATTAAGGAATTCAAAAAGTATTTAAATTATTCAGTTTCTTTAAAATGCTTAAATTAGTTTAAATCAAATTAAAACATGATTTTTTTTCTTTATCACCTTTTAAAGCTTTTAATAAAAATAATAAATTATTATTAATTAAATTTATTAATTAAATTTCACATTATATAGTTACCTTTTAAAAAAGAAAATCTAAATAATAGGGATTTAATTTTAATTAATTTCTTATTATACGGTTGCCCAGTAACTATCCACCCCCATCTCAATCAATACATACACAGACATCTTCCCCCAATACACTATATCTCTCCCCAACACGTGAAGATATTTTGATCTTCCCCAAATCCCGCCTCACTCATCATCTCTTCCCAACACGCAAAGATTTTTTGTTCTTACCCAAATCCCGCCTCACTCATCTTCCCCATTATCCCTCTCAGATCAGTTCATCCCAAAACCCAAACATCCCTCTCAGATCAGTTCTCCATTAAGTTCATATAGAATGTTTAGGAAATGTAGTGAAACCCCAAGTAAAAGTAAAAGATTGGTCGATGAGTCTGATGACTTTCATGTTCCTTCATTCGATATATTGTCACAAACTCAAACGCAGAATCAAAGGGAAAAGAGAAGTGTAGTTCAGTTAATTCGAAAATGAAAAAAAAAACAAAATCAAAGAGGCAAAGGAAAGAGGCAAGAAGAGGAAAGGAAAAGAAATTAGAACATCGTCAGAATCCGATTCTGACTTTGTTGAGGATTAAAAAATATAAAATAAAAAAAAATAAAAGACATTGAAATTGATCGATCAACAAGAAAATTTTCAAAAAAAGCATGAGAGATACAAGCTACAAATAAATTCAAAAAAGTTAATAAAGTCAGTAAAAAGATTATTTCAAATTTGGATTACAATTTGTTGTGTTAGTGTATTTAATTTTTGATTTTATTTGTTAATAGTATACTACATGAAATTTGTATGATTTATGTGTGAGTTGAGTTTTTAGTATTATACATTATAATTATATATGAATATTGATGATTTAGTGTTGTATGTTTTGTGATATAATTTGAATATATCAGTATATGATTTGATACATAATAAATGTATTAATTTTGTATGATTTTGCGTATGAAATAATTGGTCATTATTGATACATGATGTATGCATTATGTATTACCTTTGTATCATATATGTATGAAATGATATTCTTGTATAGTATGTGTATGAATGATGTATTAATGTTGTGTATCCTATAATTTTGACTTTTATAATAAGTATTGCAACTATATATTTTTTTTTTTTTGATTTTGATGTATGAATTGACGTATTCATACTAATGAGATTATGTTGTAGTTTAAAAGTTACAGATTAGTTTTTTTTTAATTCGAATATGTATTAATATTGTATGAATTGTGTATGAACTGAGGCATATAGTTTTTATGATTTCTGTATGAATTGAATTAATGTCCATCGAATATGTATTAATGTTGTATGAATTTTGTATATAATTTGTATGATTAGTGTATGAATTAATTGAATGTCAATTTAATATAGCATTGCATATATGATTTTTCTATGGAATTTTACAGTATATAAAAAGTAATAATTTAGTTTTCAAATTTTATAGGAGAAGAAGGTTCTAACACATTTATCTTCCTGTAGCAACATGATTGTGTTCGCTGATTTGTTGACCTTCCTCGGTCAAGATAAGTTTCAGCAATTTTTACAAGAAATCCCATTTGGATTTTTTTATGATTTACATAACATAAAAATCTTCATACTTTCCTTCTTAAATCTGAACATGGCAGGGATGACATGTTCATTATCAATGTAAATGGTACATAGTCATATTTTGACTTAAAAGAGTTGGTTGTTGTAACCGGTTTAAAATCTGGACCAATTTCTGATTTTGTTTCTGATCCATCTGTTCCGAATAGATTAATTGCAGGAAATTTCAGAGACTTTGACAAAGTCCCCAAGTCAAATTTTTACCATAAGTTTAAATTGGAAAACTTTTGGGAAGAAGATGACCGTTTATAATCAGTTCATATAATTCATACACACTTCATATACATTTAATATATCATTCAGTGTCCTACAAATTACTCCAATTAAACAAACACAATACAATTTCAATACAAAATTAATACAAAAACATATATTCTAATTTCAATAGAAACTAGAATATTCTTTTTTTTAAAAAAGGACTTTCATAAACAATTGATACACGTTTCGTATACTTTTCATACACTAATAATAGAAACTTCAGACTTCAAATACGCTATACGTAACATAACTGTTTCATTCAAAAAAAAATATACAAACTGTATTTCAGATAATACAGTTATAAAAAAAAATCAAACACTGTTCTACATGTAAAAAATATCAAATTAATTAAAATCAACAATTCATAATTAAAAGAAACAAATCATAATTAAAAATCAACTTGATGAATTTCACTTTCACCATATTTAATTAATATTGACATAATGTTCTCCATTAGATCAAATCAAATTGTTTCAAATGCAAAAATTTATCAGGTTACTAAAAAAACGAACTGAAATATGCAAATATGAAAATAATCGTGAAATTTTGGGGAAAAATGACTTCTACGTTGATGCAAATCTGAAAATAATCGTGAAAATTTGGAAAAAAGATGAATTGCAACGATGATGCAAATAGGTTTCAAAATGCCAATCTGAAAATAATCTGCAAATCTGAAAATAATCGTTAAAATCTGATAAAATTTTTTAAGGAATTAAATCAAAAAAATAATATCATTATACTAACTAGAGATATTTAAGGCAGTGATGCTAATCTGAAAATTTTTTATATCCCTAAAAACGTGTTAATCTAATAATAAATTTTAATTAAAATCCCTTAAAACATGCTAGTATACCGTTTCAAAATGTGCTAATTAATAAAGTATTCCATTTTCCATTATTAGTTTGTCCGTGTGTTAATTAGGTATATTAATTATCCATTATTAGTTTATCCCTTTATTTTATTAATTGTTAATAAATTAATGTATTAATATAGTAAATTTATCCATTATAATTTATCCATCAATTTATTAATTGTTAATAAATTTATCCATTATAATTTATTAATTTAATAAATTATAATTAATATTATATTTATTAATAAAATGCTATAGTTGAGATATTAAATCCTATACATTGAAATTCAAATTGTAATGCTATAACTTGAGAATATTACTATATAAAATGCTATATACCTAATTTACACTATATTCAACTAAGACTATGTATTTGATAAACTGTACATGTATCTAAGTTAAAATTATACAACCATTATAAATTTCAGAGATATCTTTGTTCCCAAATATCTCAATTACATAGTGATATGGCTTTTGTTGAACTAGAAGCTCGAAATTATAACAAACTCGAGGAAGAAGAGTTTTAAAGTTTGTTGAGTCTCGAAAAATTAAGACATTTTTGAGTTTTTAAATTTTTTAATAGTTGTGATATATATCATAAATATTCAAAACTGACATTTCCATAACCAATTTGAACGGCCTAAACATCCACAAGTGCAATTAACCATTTATTACAAGAAAAATAAAATTTGCATTTGAAATTAAATCAACAACCATTTATTAATTAAAAGAAAATAAGGTTTGCAATTGACTATCGCCTTGCAAATTTATTTGAACATCAAATATATAGTACTATATTTCTTTCAATAAGAATCACTTTTTTGGACAAAGCACCTTTTGAGCAAAAGTTGGCAAAGCAAATGCAGCAGTATGAACCTATAAATCAATTAAGGAAAAAAAATAGGATTATTAGAAGACTAAGTATACATCTTAAAAAGACAAAATTTTAGTCACGCCGTTTTAAAAAAGAATGATCTCCTTTCCTTTTTAATTTATTTAAAAATGAATGTTGGCGTTTTTCTTTTTCAGTTTTCCACATGACATGTTTAAGACCACAAGATTAAAGGATAATTTTATAAATTTGACATAACTTTAATTTAAGACTAAAATGTTTTTTATTTTCTTAAACTCCGTATCAAGTTAAATTAGATCATTTTTTAAAAATAAACAGAGTAATTTAATAGACAAAAAAAAAAAAGTACCTCTGAGTTATAATACTTCAAAGGGGATTCAGATTTTGCAGAGATGATATGTACATCAACTTTGTTTACAGGATTCTTGAAATCAATTGGAGGCCCCTCAGTAGAGCAAATAACAAAACCAATAGCCCCACTGCAAATATTATATATTAGAATTATTGTTTGTATAACAACAATCAATAATATATTCAGTGCATTTCTATAAAATAGGGGTAGAAAAAAATAAGATATACTTAAATTTTACCTCTGTTCTTATGAAATTGACAAAATTGACAGAAATATCATTTTTAAGTTCACTTATTATTATTATTATTACCTATTAGTTTTATAAATCTCCAAAATTCTTTACTTTTTTTTAATGTAACTGAGCTGCATATTTATATATTCAATCTACATATTAATATATTTAAGCTAGTATTTAATGTATTATGTATTTGAGCTAGTTTTTAATATATCTGAGCTACATATTAATGTATTTGAGACAGTATTTAATGTATCCGAGCTACATATTAATTTATCCGAGCTTTAATTATGTATCCGTGTTTTTAAATTTTTGAGGAATTTCCATATTTATAAACTTTTAGGGATATATTTTAATTTTACCTTAAAGGTATGTGATTTTTATAATCTGCCCTAGAACATTATTTTCTATAGATCCTCGATTCAAAAGAAAATAGAAATTTGAAGCACGATTATAAGGAAATAAATGAGCGAAAAAAATACAAAGTAAATTGAGCAATAAATAGTATTCTCTCTTTTTCAATTTATATGATTTACTTTTCTTTTAGTATGTCCAAAAAAAATTACACGTTTCTATATTAAGTAACAATTTAACTTTAAAATGTTCATTTTGTCCTTAATGAAATGATTTATCTATCACTTATTTTAGACCACAAGTTTCAAAAAATTTTCTTTCTTTGTTTAACTTTGGTCGAGTCAAACTAATTCACATAAAATGAGACGAAGAGAGTAATAAACATTGAGTAACAAAAAAATGTGATTTCTTAATACGATTACGAATAAGGAGGGGAAGCTAGCCTCGTGTCTTTCCTACATAAAATGCTACAACTCTCGACTACCCATTAAATTTCTACCCAAATTCTTAACCTGCGTATCTTCTTATCTAGGGTTATGTTTCAGGTAAGCTTTGGCTTACCTATACCTTTCCTAACTTCTGCAATAGTCAGTCTTGCACACCTCCTTATATGCACATCCATCATCTCCTCTTCACATGTTTGAACCATTCCAGCCTCGTTTTCCTTATTTTATTCATCACAGAGGTCACTTTCACCTTGTTTCGTATATCTTCATTTCTAATCATATCTCGCCTAATATGTTCATACATCCATTTAAGCATTCTCTTCTCTACTACATTCGTTTTTAAATGTGGATATGCATAGTTGATCACACAATTCAATAATAATAAACATAACAATAATAATAGGGAAGGAGAAAAGATTGCCTTAGGTATGAAGGAACATTAGTCCATCCATAATTGACAGAGCCTTTGAAGAATATGTTGCAATCTTCAACAAGTTTTTGAATAATATCCAAGAAAATCCATGCACTTTCACCTTGAGTTGAGTAAACTCCTCCTGGCCTTAAGGCTTTTGAAACTGCCTCAAAAAAAGGCTTTTCAAAGAAAAATTTTGATGATCCTACACATGATTTCATATATTTTATCACTTCGCGTAAAAAATTAAAGACCAACACAAAATACGTAGCATAAAGCATGTCCCTTCCATTTCTAATTTAATTATAGGCTTAAGTCATATGCGGCCCCCTAAAGTTGTCTGCATAATTCATTTAAGCACCTCAACTAAGGCAACTACCTATTAAACACTTTAATTATTCAAAACTGTGTCTATTGAGCATAAAATGCTGATGTGGCTAAATAAGTGTATCTCACAGCCTAGTAGCGCGTGAATATATTCCTAATCTTTTTAAAAATAAACTTTACTCTTTTTTTTATCCTAATCAGCATTAATTAATACAACTCAAAGTATTTTTTTATTTAAAATAATATTTTTGACCAAAAAGAAAGCAACCCCACCCATCCCTGTAGGCCGTACCAATTGTCTTCTTCTTCACCCCATTTCTGCACTCTATTTTTTTTCTTTCATTTTTTTTTCACTCTTCATAAATTGAATTTGTTAAAAGAACTTGCAACAAGAAACAAATGGGACATCAAAACTATAAGAGCAATATTTGTTCTCTTTATTGATTTTGAAATAATTTATCAAAATAATTTATCTACGTAGATTTTTTTTTCATAAAGAATCTTAACAATCACTCCATTAATATATTATACTTCATAATTTATTTCACTATTTGCATTAGACTTGATTTCAAAAAGATTAATCTTTTCAAAGGAATAGAAAATGAGAAGTAATTGATGATGATGAAAAAGAAGATAAGGCAAATGATTAGGTTGACGAACTTGGAGGAGGGGGTGGGGGAGATTTTCTTTTTATCTTTTTTTTGTTGTTGCCGGAGGAATGGAATTTGTTGTTGGAATCAGGATGGCTGGTGAAGGGAAGAAGAAGAAAGGTGGGTTTGTGTGGGAATGGGGGTTTTCTTTTTTCTCCTTTTTGCTAATTAATTTTTAGGATTATTAATGATTGGAGTTTTTATTTTCATTTTTTAAAAAATAATCAAATATTTATTAGATGGGGCCCATGTGCCACATACTGCAATTTTATTGGTTACTTTTTAAAAATAGTGCGCGTGAGTTACACACACAACATTTTAAAAGCTTATTATTATTTTGTATTTAATAGGTACATATTTGTTAATATTAGAGTGTCTAATAGGTAGTAGCCTTAGTTGAGGTGTTTAAGTGAATTATGAGGACAACTTTAGGGCCGCAGATGACTTAAGCCTTAATTAATTATATACAAAACATTAGTACTACTTAATTACCAATAGGATCAGAAGAATCTACTATAATTGCATCATATGTTCCTGGAGCAGTGTTCTTCACAAATGCATTTCCTACAACATTGAAAATATATCAAAAAGTTAATATATATATATTGTTCATCCTAAATATTGTATTAATTAATTCTAATTAAATTATATGTGTGGAGTATTACCATCTTCTACATAAAGTGTTGCACGTGCATCATCGTATCCCTTAGCTATGTCAGGAAAATATTTTCTTGAAGCCTATATTTAATTGAAAAATAATAAGTATAAATAAATTTCATATATTTGAGGGCCGGGTAATTATATATTATTATAAAAGTTTTTTCAATTATAGAAATCACAGATTCTTTTATTGCTCTCGCATATATTCCCTGATGGTCTAATACGTTATTTAATGAGAGGAACATAAAAAGAGTCCGGAGCCTAAAGGGTGAAAAATGTTAACAAAAATTTCAAAACGGTATATGAATTTTTATTTTAACCAAAACGGCAAATCGCTCACGAAGTAGCGATTTTGTCCGCTGGAAAAAACAAAATCTCTGCTATAGGAGCGATTTGCAAAATTGGATTTTTTTAAAAAAAAGTTTTTTACTTTTTTTTAATTTGCTATTTTAAAAAAAAAATAAAAAAGTACTAACTAAAGTTAAACTAAATTTAAAGAAATGCCACGATTACACCCGTAAAATTATAATGATCAAGTCACAAGTCTTTAAATTTAGTTAGTACTTTCTATTTTTTTTTAAAAAAATTAAGCCTAAATCGCTGCCAAAGCTGCGACTTACTAGAAAAAAATTACTTTGGAAATCGCTGCCAAGGCAGCGATTCCTTTTAATTTTTTTTTAAAAAATAAATTCAATTTTGCAAATCGCTGCTATAGTAGCGATTTTGCTTTTTCCAGCAGTCAAAATGACTTCTTCATGAGCGATCTTACCGTTTTGATTAAAATAAAAATTTATATACTATTTTAAAATTTTTATTAACATTTTTCACCCTCTAGGCTCCGGACTCAACATAAAAATACTTACATTAACCACCATGTCATCAATTTCGACCAAATCAACTTTTTCAACAGATGGATAACGTAAAACTTCTCTTAAAGTAAATCCCATTCCTCCTCCAATAATCAGAACCTAAAAAATATCAATCAAAACTATATATAAGATATAGTCAGGATAGTGCATGTATTCAAATTTAATCGAACTTTAATATAGATATTAAACACTGGATAAGAAATTAATTTTTTTTTTTACCTTTTTGGGGTTATGAATAGAAGCAAGTGGGAGATGGACAATCATTTCAACATAAGAACATACATCTCTCTCTGTATGTTGAATTATCCCATCCAGAACTATAACTTTTCCATAAGTTAATGACTGTCACAATAATATTTAATTAATTGATGAATAATTAATAATTAATTAATTACATTATTAAATTAAATGGTAAAAAGTAGTACCTCAAAGATCATAATATCCTGGTACTTTGACTTTCCCTTGAATAATATCTTTTCTATCTTAATTGACATGATTTCTCCAGGTACTAACAATTTTTTATTCACCAATGCAAAAATCAATTATCCATCATTTAGTTAAAATAAATAAATAAATATTTCATCACAAAAAAAATATTCTTGGTAGTTTGAGGCATGTCATTGATATTGTTCTTAACGATATTTCATCTGATTGGCATAATTTCATTTGCTATGAATATTTTTGTTTGTCTAATTTGCTTGCTATTTGTAGAATCCACTTGTCAATATACAAACAAATAAGTATATACAAGTGATGTATCTATTCATTGAGGAATTTTTCAGAACTTATACAGATCAAACGTAACAACTAGATAATTATATACAGGCTAAGATAAATAAAAAAATATAAATTTTGAGTTTATACAATTATAATTAGGAGTCGAACCATAGAAATACTTGACATGAACCACGTAATTATGATTATATGTTAGTGACGAATGATAATTTAATTAAACCATAATTATATTAACTAATTAATTAAAAAATATATATTTACTTATTCATGTATTATTTTTTCTCGTAATATTTTTATTTATTATTAATCTTATTATATAAGAGGGAGTTGCAGTGTCAATAACTATATAGCTATTCATCAACCTTCTTGAATATTTTGGAATTATAAATTCTTTCTTGCTGAGCTGTATTGTATTGTTTAGACTAGAGGGCGTGTAACACGACCTATTGTTTGAGGTCCATTGGCCCTTTTTTTTTTTAACGGTTGGTTGAAGATATTATTTATATTATGATTGAAATTACAGAGACGATACACTTAAATTTAACTAGGATTTTATTATTCTTTAAACTAATATAAAATGAAATAAATACACCACAAATGCTAACATGATATAGAAAGTGTGCATACTCTCTTGAAGATAAGTAATAAGTGCACAAATTGGACACATTAATTACTAAAACTTATATATATTTACTTTTTTTTAATTTCCTTCTTTGTAAAATGTTTATTTTAATCGTTTCACTTTAATTTTTATAAATTAATTTAGCATCTTTTCACTTGTAATTAATTTTAATAAATTATGTGTATTTTTAAAAGAAATTATATAAAAGTATCCTTTAATTTTTTTTTAATGTTTTGTTTAATTTTCTTCACTTATTTTGATATTCGTTAATGATTAGCTTATTTTATATACAAGATATTTGAAATCAAATCCAACAAAGAAAATAAAAACAATAAAAAAAATGAAAGAGAAAAAACAATGAAGGTAAGTAAAAAAAAGTTTGATGATACAAGGTAAAAAATGTGCATTAACTTAATTTAAATACAAGTAAAAAAAATAAAAGTTTATTTAAAAAAATAAGAAAAATATTTTAATTTTTTATATATAATTTTTAAATTTTTTATATAGAATTTTTAATTACATATATATATATATACATACACATAGCGAACGAGTGTGTACAAACACAACTAACTTGGGTGGTTGAACGTGTGACATCAGCATAAAAGGTGCATAAAAATACTGGAAAAAAAATAAGTTCAAGGGGTAAATCATTCATATCTTTGTTGAATGATTTACTTGCATAATGAATTATACAAAATTTTTACTATTTTCTATATTTCAAATTATTTTCATATTTTTGAAAAATAATAGTCTCAAATTTTTTGTTAGTTTAGAAATTCCAGATAAAATACATTATTCTTTTCATATTTTAAAAGACATAGTAAAATAATCAAAATTTCTCCTAATTATTATTTTCTGAAGTATAGTGTAATAGACAAACACAACAAATAATTTAAAACGAATAAGAAAAATTATGTCATGGTTCTTTTTTTTTAATTGAAGAAGAAAGAAAAAAAAACTAAATAATGATATGTGCAATAATCTAATGCAAGATATTAATTAATATGATTGTTTATATAAGAGTGATAATAACCATGAAACCAAACTAAACATCAATAAATAACTATAGTTCTCGTACAATGTTACATTTCTGATAGATAATCATTCCCCACTTTATTACACATTATACATATTTTTATTTTATTTCTAAGTAATCAATTGCATAGACATAAACTTCATGCACAACAAATCTTGGTACAATAATTATGCCATAAAATCATCATTAATTTGTTTAATCAAGATTCAATCAAATCCCTTGCAAAAGACGGCAAAATAAAAGCTGATTTATGAATCTGAAAAAGGAAAAAAAAAAAAAGAACAAGGGGTTATTGACAAATTAACAAAAATAAGATATAAAATTAAAAAAAATAATTAAAAATTAAGGGGTTAGATGTGTAATTACATCAGAGTTGTAGAACTTCAAAGGTCCCTTGGATTTGACATATTTGTCAATAGAGTTCACTGGGTTCTTGAAATTAACTTCTGGTCCCTCCGTAGAGCAAAGCATGTAACCAATCACACCACTGAAAACCATATCGATTTAGAAGTCGTTTGATTATGAGGTATAAAGTATAATAATCTCAGAGAAAAATACATAATTATTTTAATTTGTGTTTAATTAAAAAGTAAGTAGTATCATAATGCCCGAATATATTATTCCACATACATAATTAAATAACTTATTTCTAATTAAGCATTCCCTAATAATTGTGGGAAATTATTTTATCTTTTTTCTAATATAGTCTATCTATATAGGACAATAAATACTAATAATAATTAATTATATACTTCAATATATATTATATCTTAGTCAAAAATAATAAAGAATTTCCCATTACAGATGGCTACAAGATTTTCTGACTCTTTTGTTTAATTTCTCCAATCATATTGACTGTTTAATTTATATATATATATTTTTTTTGGTTAAAGAATGACAAAAATTTCACATCGATAGTTAATAAGATCGGTAGACTCCTTATAAGGCTTGAACAATTATCCTCTTTTGGATCTAGCTTTTGGGGTGTGAGTTACGCCTAAGACCTAATTTCACATATAATTTCTAACCTTTCGTCTAACATATTTAAATCGTAATAAATATATATATATAGTCTAAGGATCAATTGTATATAAGACTCTAGAAAATATATATAGTTAAATTATGACAAGTGAAATCGAGAGAAATACGTACGTAGGGTAAGTAGGAACGGTAGTCCATGCATAGTTGACAGAACCCTTAAAGACCTGTCGACAATTTGCAATAACTTTTTTAATCAGATGCATGTGAAGCCAAATACTTTCTGCCTGTGTACACACTACTCCTCCCGGCCTTAGGGCTTTTGCCACTGCTTCAAAAAATGGCCTTTCAAACAAGTCTTTTGCTGGACCTGTACATTAATAGTATGTACCATGCAGATCGTAAGTTTGATATACTGACAATATATATGATTTTTTAAAGTCAAACTCAAATAATTTATGGCAAATTTGATATGATAACATGAAAAATAGAATAATTATTTGCTATTCAATCACAGACTACTATAACATATATGCAACGTAATTTGTGTATTGTCTTATTTTATGAAGATATAGAAAGATTGTTTCTGATAGAACGTCTCCATTCAAATAAAACATATCAAAAATCAAACAAGTAAAACAAATACAATAGTAAAGAAATCATGTTGAAAACAATCACTATGTATACTAAAACAACTATTTTTCAACTGAAGTTCCCCAGCAGTGACTATTTTCACATATCTTTTGATTAAATCGTTCAGAAAAGAAAATTAATAATATTTTCATACGAAAAAATTAGAAAGTTTTTCGCTATTTGAATGAGAATCTGTTTGCTATCATGCATTTTTTCAATATATTGATAAGGTCAAAAATAAATGAAAAAAATCATGTTTTATAACACAAATTTTCATTTATTTGAGGTGAAAAACACTTTTATTTCTAGTAGTCGATGAAGAAGAGAATACTAATAACAATAATTAATCTTACAACTATAGCAAATTAAATAAGAAATACTACTAAAAATCGAATCATAACAATGTAAATCAATTATTACTAAACGATAATTTTGTTAATTAACCTTATCATTTATTTTTCTGTAAATAAATTACCAATAGGATCAGAAGAGTCAACAATAATTGCATCATAGTATCCAGGTTGAGCAGCTTTCACAAATGCAGCTCCTAATAAGATGAAGATAAAATCAAATTAATTGACATAGATGAAGAAATTAAAATAAAATCAAGATTGTTAATTAATTAACGTTAATTAAATTAATTAATTACCATCGCCAATAATAAGGCTGACTCTTGGATCATCAAATCCTGCTGCTAGGTATGGGAAAAACTTTCTAGATACCTATCGAAAAAAAGAAGAATATAAAAATAAGAAAGTTATAATATTGTTTGTAAAATGATTATAAAAATTTACATTATAATATATCGATTTAAAAATAAAAATTATTTTACCTAGAAAATTTGGTCAGAATGATAAAATACTACGTTTCACACTATGTTATTTTACCTTTTTAAACATTTTTACCTTTTTAACTTTAATACCTTTTAATTAAAAAATGAAAAAAAAATCAGTTTATTTTAAAATAAAAAACATATTATAGACTTTTTAAATATACGATCATTTAACATTAATCATAATTTAAATTAAACTTACATCTACGACCACATCATCGATCTCAACTATGTCTATTTTTTCGATAGTTGGATAACGAGAAACCTCAAACAACGTGAAACCAATCCCTCCACCGATGATTAACACCTGAAATACAAGTATTAGTGACTGCTTTTAAAATTGTAATCCTTAAACCTATACAGAAAAATAATTTTATCGTTGATCTAAAAAATGATTAGAAATAATTAATTAACCTTTTTAGGGGATGGAATGGAACCAAGTGGGAGATGAACAATCATCTCAGTGTAGGGAAATCCACCATTCTCTGTGTGTTGAATTGCCCCATCCAATGTTAATACCTTCCCATACGTTGCTGACTGTCCACGTATATTCGCACGATATTTATATCAAATAAATATCAAATCGATACAATTTATTATAATAGAGTATACATAATACATGCATTAACTGATCATGGTTAAAGTAATAATTATGTATAATCATTATTCATTATACAAGTGAAATATATTTATTTGATGTAAGTATATTTACCTCAAAGAGCATAACATCTTGATAATCAGACTTTCCTTGGAATAGTAATTTTTCAATTTTAAGTGAAAATGCTTCACCTGCATATAATTTGATTATACTATAATGGTTAAAATTATCGAAGTAAAACGAACAAATTGAAATTGATAAAATAACAAAGAAGAGTAATATTTGAGCAAATGTTATTATATCAGAGTACTATATATTATGCTGATAGTACAAGATTTCTAATGCTATATTTCACTTAAATGGCAGATCAGTACATATACATTATATGCACGGATAGAATATAATAAATAAGTATTTTTAAAAATAAATTGACCGTGTTATTTTCTTATCCACAATCACCAAAGAGAAGTTAATATATAATATATAAACACAATCAAATTAAATAACTTATAAAATGGAGCAAATAATCTACTATTACTATATTAAAAATGATCATTAGCGGCAATTAAATTAATCACTGCTAAATATATATTTTTAGCAGCAATTAACACTTGTTTTATATGTTCCTAAAGCCTTTAGCGACACTGATTCTGATGATACTTAACTAATACCGGTAAAAACTTAGCACTCTTTATTAATGTCATTATTTAATGCCGCTAAAAATTATTTTTATTATAGCGTATAGTATTAGATTAAAATTTACATAGATAGTATAAAATAATTAAAAATATATATATAACTTAAACTCTAAATGATATTACAAGTAATAAAAGTGTAAAATTTAATTAATAACACAAAAATAAAACAGGTTACCTGATATAACATACATACAAAATTTACATATAATTATGTAATAAAAATTAGATGGTTATTAGTGTGTAGTAACGGAGCTAGCAGTCTATACAAGTTCAACAAAAGTAGATTTAATATTGATTAAAAATGAAAATTCAGAATTCGTAAACTCAAAATGTTAACATAATTTTAAGACGATTAACCTGGCCATAGTGCGCTGAACTCTGAAAACCAACCCGGTTTGATAGAGTTAGTGAACTCTACAAGCTTATTCTCATTGTTATGGGTGTGGGAGTTGCCATTAACATATCCATTGCCATTGCAAATACTACCATTTTTGTGAATAATTTTGGTGTTAGTGTTGGTGGTGGTGGTGCCATTGTTGTGATTGTTCATTATGACCTCCATTATTCAAATTGAAATGAGAGATTATATTTGATGAAATTATTTTTTGAAAGGCTTCTTCACTTTTTGCCTGTTTATTACCTTAGCATTGCATGCATATTTATAGTGAAGGTTTTTTAGCTTTATTATAAACTTACTATTGTTGTGCCCTTGCCATCTTGGAATTATCCGCCTGACTCTTTTTGTTTCATTTTATGCGATACTGTTACTATATGAAAAGTTAAAATAATATTTTAAAGTACAAAGTTTTTTAAATATTTTGAATTGTTAATTATTATAATTGTACCGTTTTTTAATGTAGTTTTTAAATATGCAAATTTAATTTTAATTTTTTTTAAAAATTATCTGTCTGAATCCTCATACAAAAGTTAGATAGTTTGACCATCGTAGTTTGGATTAATGCCATTTAAAGTGTAACGAAGTGAGTATATATTTTTGTTAGCGGTGCAATTTGTGGAGGAACCAATATTTTCACCAGAAAAAATTTAAATTGTTAAAAAAACACAAGTATATATATAATAATATACTCTTTCGTTTTAAAATAAGTCTCATTTTAGCAAGGAACTAAACGTTGTCTCAGAATTAAAGACTAAAATTAGTATGATTTTTTCAACTATATCTTCATATTAAATACCTTTTTTTTTTTAATAGTACTCAATTTAAAAAAATATTTAACAAATAACCATAACTTAGAAAGTTATATTTTTTAATGAATTAAATTGACATTTATTTCGAAACAATAAGAGATTTTTTTGGTGGAGATATGTCAATTAACATATGATTCGACGCCTTATAAGTGCAATGATTGTTGATAATATATTATTTAAATGAAAGCTTATTATGGACAGTTCGTGGAGGTTTACTTATTATTACATTATATATAAGGGATAATATATAAGTATTCCTCAATCTATGTCCGAAATTTGAGAGACACATTTATATTATATTTAGGTATTATTATCTCCTAAATTTATTTTATTAATAATTTTCTATCTTATTTCGACCTATGTGGTACTATCTTGTAGGTTTAACGCTGATTGACTTTTTTTTTTCAAGCTAGCGCCACGTAGACCGAAAATAAGTAAAATATTACTTATAAAATAAGTTCAGGAATAATAAAATCTTAATATAGTATAAATATATTTTCAAAATTTCACACATAAATTAAGAGGATATTTGTACATTTTTCCTTATATATAATAAAATCCTTGTTTACCCTTTTGGGTTAGTAAATAATGGACCTACAAATCAACGTGAGATCGCACGTATATACTCCAAGTAGCTAATAATATTAATTTATTATTATAGCACCTGTTTGCTTTCCAAGTTAATTATTTGATACTATATTATATATTATTCTACAAATTATTTCTCTCGAAAATTGAAATAAGATAATAAAAAATATCCTTTTTTTAAATTTTAATCTGAAGAGCCCCATGTGAAATTCTGTTCTATCAACCTGTATGTTGAATTGAATTAATTATTAGTTAAAATAAATGGGTGAATTTACCACATTTAATTATCTTATCTTATTTAGTTGTTTTTTTTTTAATTTTATCACCAGAAAATATAAAATTAGTTATGAAATTTATTGATAATATCTAATTAATTCATTGTTAAAATGCTTTTAATTAGTCAATTTCCTTTTAATATTTCGTCTCTAATATGTAGATAAATGGGATTAACATAAAACTTTTGTGATTAGCTACAAAAATTTGTTTATCGCTAAAACGCTCTGAGCTAATTTATATTTTATTTTTAAAATCAATTGTTTAACTTTATGAGATTTTTGTTGTTTAACTATAAATTTTTATTTATCGTTAAAATATTTCAGCTAGCTTATTAATTTTCCTTACAAATCACCGCTAACACGTAGCTAAATGAGATTAACATGAAACTTTTGTTATTTAGCTACAAATTTCATCTATCATTAATTCCTTGATTTTTTTCATTTGTGCTCCGCACTAAGGAAAATGTGTTTTTACGAAAAAAAATTTAATTTGCAAAATATTATATATAATACACAAGTAAAAAATATTATCTTCTCAAATTTTATACATAACTATATAATTAATCAACAAGTTAAATAGAATTCTTCTTGTACTTCTCAAATTTTTAAGTTTCATTTGCAAAATTTCAAGTAGTCGAAGCTTCTTTCAATTAGAAAATTAGTAACTCACATAAAATATGAATGAGTAAGTACATTTTTTGCAAGAAATATTTTATGAAAGAAAATATGAAATAGGTGAACAATCAGCATCAGTACTCGTATCAGATAAAAGATACTCCTATATAAGTATTTTTTTAATTTTTTATTCGATGTGTGGTATTGGAATATAATTATTTTGCTTCACGTAGAACTTCATTCGGAGAAAACGCTCTCTATCAAGAATTTTTCAATACCCAAAGCTCTAACTCAAGATATTTAATTAAGAAAAAAGTAATATCATCTACTGTAGCACATCTTTTAACGATGATAAAAGATATATAAATATTAATATTACACTATGTATTTACATGCACTAATTAAATATAGCATTTTACGTAGATAACATGCTCACGAGAGAAATTCTGAAATATGTGAATATTCTTGTGATCCAAGTTTTTCATATTTTACCAATTTTTAGCTCCAAATATTATTTACTTTCTTTACCATTTTTTTTTCATTTATAAGTTCTTTAACAAATATATTTAATTACTAATAAATGAACTTGTGTCAAATTGAAGAGAGCTACAAAAACTCCATGGATGAAAGCTTGATCAAAAAGGAAGAAGAAGGAGCATTGAAAAAGTGTGAACAATTTTCTTTCAGTTTTTTGGTAACTGAAAATGTGAGCTACATGTGGTTATATAACCACCAAAACAGAACTAACCAAAACAGAAAACTTTAACTAACTTCCTGAATAGCTAACTAATTGAATTAACAGCTAATTAATTACATTAACAACTATGTGTAATGACTAATTTAACCTCAATACCCCCCCTCAAATTGGAGCAGAGGTGATCGAAACCAATTTGTCTAGAATTGTAGAATGCTTGATCCCAGTAAGTGCCTTTGTGAGAACATCTGCCAACTGATTAGTAGTGTCAACATGATGCAACGAAATAAGCCCTTCTTGGAGTTTTGATCTCACAAAATGACAATCCACTTCTATATGTTTCGTACGTTCATGAAAAACAGGATTTTTAGCAATATGTATGGCTGCTTGGCTATCACAAAACACAGGAAATGGTGTAGTCTGATGTATATTCAGCTCTTCAAACAACCTTTGCAACCAGGTTAACTCACCTACTACCTTTCTCAATGATCTGTACTCTGCTTCAGCTGAAGAGAGTGAAATTGTTTCTTGTTTCTTGGACTTCCAGCTAATAGGACTGTCGCCTAACAATACAATGTAACCACTAACAGATCTCCTTGAATCAGGACAAGCAGCCCAATCAGAATCGCAATATGCTTGTACATCAAAGTTGGCAACAGATGACATAAAAACACCTAGAGTAGGATCTTTCTTGAGGTATCTTAACATATGAAAAGCAGCCTGTAGATGAGGCTCTCTAGGATCTTGCATGTACTGGCTGAGAAGTTGCACGCCATAAGCGAGATCAAGCCTAGTATGTGTGAGGAAATTCAACTTGCCAATCAGTTTTCTGTAATAAGTAGGGTCATCCAGAACCTTCCCTTCATGGGATCTTAGCTTGACATTTGGATCTAGTGGAGAAGACAAAGGAGCCATGTGATCACAATTGAACTCTTTGAGAAGATCCAACACAAACTTTCTCTGAGAAATCAGAATCCCATCATCTTTGTACAAGACTTCCAAGCCTAGAAAGTAATGTAGTCTGCCAAGATCTTTGATCTTAAACTGATTGTCAAGGAACCTTTTTAGCTCCTCAATTTCATTAGTGTCTGTTCCTGTCAGTAAGATATCATCCACATAAACACCTAGAAAGACATTAGATGTACCTCTTTTCTTGTAAAACAGTGAATAGTCATGAGGAGAGTGTTCATATCCTCTTGTGTGTAGTGCCTCAGTCAGCTTTTCATACCACTGCCTACTAGCCTGCTTTAAACCATATAGTGACTTGTTTAACTTGCAAACTAAATTCTTGTGAGGAGTGGCCAAACCTGGTGGAATGTCCATATACACTTCCTCATGTAAATCTCCATGTAGGAAGGCATTATTCACATCAAGCTGATGTATGTTCCACTTTTTCTTTGCAGCAACAGCAATAAGTGTTCTCACAGTGGTCATCTTGACCACAGGTGAGAAGGTTTCTGTATAGTCTATGCCATGATGTTGAGTATATCCCTTTACTACAAGTCTTGCTTTATACCTTTCTACACTTCCATCAGCCTTGTGTTTAACCTTGTAAACCCACCTACAACCAACAGACTTCTTACCCTTTGGCAGGTTTGTGAGAGTCCAAGTATTGTTGTCATGCAGGGCAAGAAATTCTTGTGTCATTGCCTTTTGCCATGCAGGATCCATAGATGCTTCCTCATATGAATTAGGTTCACAATCATGAGAAATATTCATTACACAGGACTGACTATCAGAACTAAAAACATCAGGAGACACATGATGCTTAAGAGTGAAAAGGGCATTCAAGGGTAAAGAATGTGGTTGTGGTGGTTGTGAATTCGAAATATTTGAGGATGGTATATTGTGAACATAGTCAGTTAAGTATGTAGGAGTCTTATGTAGCCTTTGGGATCTTCTAGGCTGTGGTATAGCTGTGAAATTTTCAGGTGTGATATGAGTAGGTGAAGTTGTATTTTCAGGAGTAATATGAGTAGGTGATGTGGTGGTATCTTTGCTGGAGTAAATTTGATCATCATATGATGTTGGATAATCATGAAGAGACACACTATAAAAGGGGAATTTTGGAAAGTGAGTAGGGTCTTTAGACATGGCAAAAGGAAATATAGTTTCATGAAAGATAACATCCCTTGAGACATGGATTTTCTGAGTGGATAAGTTCAAGACTTTGTAACCCTTTGTAGCATAAGGATATCCAACAAACACATGTGGTATGGTTTTGGGATCAAACTTAGTTCTGTGAGCTTTTGGAGTAGTAGGATAACATAAACATCCAAAGCTCTTTAGGTGAGAGTAGACAGGCTTGTGTTTATATAAAATTTCATATGGAGTTTTATTGTGAAGAGGAAAAGAAGGCAGCCTATTGATAAGGTATGTGGAAGCAAGTATACACTCACCCCAATATTTCACTGGGAGTTTAGACTGAAAAAGTAGAGCCCTTGCTGTCTCAAGAATATATTTGTGCTTTCTTTCGACCACACCATTTTGTTGAGGAGTATAAGGGCAAGATTTCTGATGGATGATCCCTTTGGATTGAAAAAATAGAGTGGTTTCATTGCTAGTGAATTCCAAACCATTATCTGATCTGATGGTTTTAACAGTGGTGCTGAACTGGTTCTCTACCATGAGTATAAAGGTTTTAAGGACATGGAAAGCATTGCTTTTACAACTTAGAAGTTGTGTCCAGGTAGATTTACTAAAGTCATCTACTAGGGTAATGAAATACTTGAAGTTATCATGAGTTGTTGTTTGATATGGACCCCAGATGTCAACATGTAATAGTTCAAAAATGCCAGTAGTGGTATGTGTTTTTGGTGGAAAGGGTAATCTGGATTGTCTTGCCATGGGACATATAGGACAGAAGAAAGGTTGTTTTGATGAGAATTTTGCTGGTATGGAAGATATATTTTTCATCTTCACAAAGGGTACATGACCAAGTCTATAATGCCACAGCAGATCCACACTATCATTAGGAAAGGAACAAGAAATAAAAGAGTTGTTAGTAACATTGTCTTTATTACCAACAAGAGAAGAGTTTATTTCATCTGAATGAGAGTTACAAGAAAGAGATGTACATTGTACTTTATTACTGGATGAAGGGTAGGGAGAAGATGAATAATGCTGAGCATGTGAGTTCTTTTGTAAGCAATCTGAGCAAAGGAAATAAAGGCCACCATGCATCTTACCAATTTCCAGAGGCCTCTTCAGTGAAGGGGCCTGCAACATACAAGAGGTGTTAGAAAAAGAGACAGTGCATTGAAGATGGTTCACAAGAGAGTTGATGGAGATTAAATTGTATTTGAATGATGGGGCATACAATACTCCTGATAAGGTGATCTTAGGTGTAAGATGTACACTACCAACTACTGTGATTTTGACTCTATATCCATTTGGTAACTTGACTAACATAGGATAAGGTAGATTTACTGGATTTATAAGGTTATTTTTGTTAAAAGTCATGTGATGAGAAGCTCCTGAGTCTAGAATCCATAGATCAGTCCTTGTTTTGAAACATTCACATGAAAGTTTGATATAATCAAGAGAAAAAGAGCAAGCAAAACCACCTGCAAAGTTCACAGATCCACACACTCCATCATTTTGAAACTGATTCAGTAAGTGGGAAACTTGATCATATTGCTCCTTGGTGATACTGATGTTCTCACTTCCTTGAGGATCATTACAAGAGGTTGAACTTGATTCCTTTGTTTGTCCACTAGTATCTCCATCACAGGACAGTCTTACAGAATTTGCTGATGCACCTCTTCCTTTATTGTTAGGTCTTGGATTTGGATATGTGTTTTGAACTGTGTTCCTTGGATTATGCTGATCTCGAGCAGAGCCATTTGTGTCATTAGATGGATAGCCATGCAACTTGTAACACTTTGCTCTAACATGTCCTGGTCTTCTACAATAGTCACAGAAAGGTCTTCCTCTTGGTGTTGTATTGGAGGTAGAATAGTTTGTTTGAAAACTTCTACCTCCTGAACTTGATGAAACTGCAGCTAGAGAACTATTCTCAGTAAACATTTGATTATTTGGTTTAAATTCTCGTTGTTTTTCCTCCTGCACTAGTAAGGCAAAAGCTTGTGCCAAAGATGGTAGGGGATTCATCATCAAGATACTTCCCCTAATTGTAGTATACACCACATTTAACCCCATCAGAAATTGAATCAACCGTCTGTCTTGTTCTGCCTTCTGAACATTAGCTTTAGCTCCACACACACACACACAACTACACTGACTTGCAACACACAGACTGTTTAATTCTTCCCAAAGTTTCTTCATACGAGTGTAATATGTTGTGATATCGAGAATACCTTGATTAAGGTCATTTATCTCCTTCTGAGTTTGATACAATTTGGCTCCATTTGTTTGATCATATCGATCCTCCAGTTCTGTCCATAACTCCAAAGCATCATTAACATATTCAACACTATCAGCAATGTCTCGATCTAGAGAGTTGAGAATCCATGAAGTGACCATATCATCGCATCTCACCCATTGACGATAACTGGAATGGTTCACCTCTGGTCGCTTACACTCTCCATTGATGAACACTAGCTTGTTCTTCACTGACAAGCTACGAAGTACACTACGACGCCATGAATGAAAACCAGTGCCATTGAAAGGAACTGGTACAAGTACTGCTCCAGGATTGTCTGAGGGATGAATATAGAAGTGACTCCCTGTATCAATTCCAGATGAAGGAACACTGTCCAATGCAGTGCTCGTAGATGCAGAATTTGTCATTGTTTTTCGAAAAACAGAAAATCGAATTCACAGAGGATTTGATGCGCAGATTGAAGAAGGAAAGAAGCAAGAAAATCAGAAACGTTCCTGCTCTGATACCATGTCAAATTGAAGAGAGCTACAAAAACTCCATGGATGAAAGCTTGATCAAAAAGGAAGAAGAAGGAGCATTGAAAAAGTGTGAACAATTTTCTTTCAGTTTTTTGGTAACTGAAAATGTGAGCTACATGTGGTTATATAACCACCAAAACAGAACTAACCAAAACAGAAAACTTTAACTAACTTCCTGAATAGCTAACTAATTGAATTAACAGCTAATTAATTACATTAACAACTATGTGTAATGACTAATTTAACCTCAATAACTTGATAAGTTAAATAGAAACACGTGTCTTTAAGCAATAATACTAAATAAAAAATTACAAAAAGAGGAAGGAAATTAATGGATTCGGCTCTTCTCTATTTCTCTTCTCTCCATTTTCCCCAAGTTTTTATTTAGATTAATGACACATACCATAGATTAAAATAAATTGTTCAGATTTAATTTTTCAAAGTAAACTTCTAATCATAAATGTTAATAAATATATTATATATCTAATATCAAAATTATTATCATCTCACAATCTTAGCAACATATTATCTTGTCCATATTATTTATATAAAAAGTTTTTGTCCTATTATTTTTTTTACGTAGGGTTTTTTTTCCCTTTTATATAATATTTTTATTGTAATCTTTTGTTAAAGGTATATTGATCCGTGATTAATAAATTACCTAGAGATAATCAGACCATTTTGACAAACTAATTTTAATTTCATAATAAAATTAAAATACAGTGATACCAGTATATACGGTAGATTAATTATAGTTTCCATACTTCTATTCAGTTAATTATTCTTCTAATTAGATAAAAATATATTATATAAAAGAGAAAAAAAAAAGATCCTATGTAAAAAGAAATAATAGGAAGAAAACTTTTTTTAATTAATATTTATGAAAAAAATAATATGTTGCTAAGATTATGATATTATAATTTTTTTGATACTTGATATATAATATATTTATTAACTAAATCATGGTTAAAGGTTTACTTTAAAAAATTAAATCTTAATCATTTATTTTAACCTGTGACGTGTGTCATTAATCCAAATAGAAGCTTGAGAAAAATGAAAAGAAGAGAAATGGAGAGGAGCCGGATCCAAAATTAATTAACTGGCAGTATGGTGTCTTTCAATTATTTATTCCGTTGCTGCATCATTGGTTCTCATTGTATAACACGTTTTTTCTCTCATATTTATTTGATGGATTTTAAAAAATAAATAAATTACTCTCGATACAAAATTGTTTTTGTTAGGAAATATTTTATTCTAATATAAATATGTTTAATTTAATTAGACGTCAATATAAATATTGAACACTAAGGAGAGAATTTTTAAAAAAAATTAACTTAATTTGTTAATATTTAAGATACTATTAAAACTGACATGCTTCAAAATTAAAAATAAAATTAATATATTTTCATTTTACCTTTAATGATTTTTTTAATAATTTCAAATTTTATATCATATTTGAGGTCATAAATCTTTTATAAAATAATAATAAATAAATTATATATTAGGACAGGATTGATATCATTTAAAATTTTCATCAATAGTTTTATTTTTAAATAAACATAATATATAAATATGATCCTTAGCTTGGATTCAGCGTATAAATATGTGACTTTGAGTGCGCACAAATACACTTAAATTTGTATAAAATTGAGATAGTAAACACAAGTGTTCTATATGACATAATACACATAGTATGTCACGAACACAATTGTCACTCATATTATGCCATATAGGACGAATGCATTTATTTATTTAATTTTACATAAATTTAAATATCTATCTATTATACATACCTAAAATTAAATATCATAATTATATTATTAACTAATGTCAAATTATAAATTATATTTATATATTATGCCTTCACGTGTATTGAAAATGGAGTAATATTTTTAAACTACGAAATTGGATGTCAGAATCAAGATTATATATATTTTATAGGACCGAATAAAAACAAAAGGAAACCACATTAATTAAACATTGAAAATAATGTATTGCTTCATATATAATTGATTATATTATTGGTAGAGCCTTTTAAAATAAAATTTTAATAGTTTAAAAGTATGACTTTCTCCGTCAATTTTAGTTTTCACATAATATTTTTTAAAAATTAATCTGACTGATTTTTAAAGTTACATTAAATTATATTAACTCAATATTTTAAATAAAAATAAAAAATTGATATTAAAAAATTATACGAAAAAACTATAAATTATTATCTTTATATATTAATATAATAAAAAATATATCATAAAATATTAATTAAAATTTTAATCATTTGATTTTAAAAAAGTAAATTATAACGATAAAAAATAATCGGAATAAATACTTCAGTATGGGTCATGTATCGCCATGCGTCTGCTGGGATTTGATTAGGAGTAATTTACTTGTATCATAGTATTGAGACAAAACTAGTTTTATTCTATAATATATCACAATTTCACTAAATAACAAATAATTATAGGAAAACGACAATCACGTTGGTACCAATAATTGGTAAGTTGAATCACGTGTTTAAAATTATAAAATTAAATATTATTTTGAAATATTTTAAATATTTTTAAGAGAAAATGCACAAGTACCTCTTCAATCTCTGTCCGAAATCACAGAGACACACTTATTCTATACTAATGTCCTACTACCCTCTTAAACTTATTTTATAAGTAATTTTCTACCCCCTTTCGATTTACTTGACACTAACTTAAAAAAGAAAGTCAACCAACGTTGGGCCCCACAAGATAGTGCTACGTAGGCCGAAAAGGGGTAGAAAATTATTAATAAAATAAGTTCGCGGGTAATAGAACCTTTATATAGTATAAATGTGTCTCTGAGTTTCAGACATAGATTGAGGGGGTACTCATGTATTATCCCTATTTTTAATTCAAACTTCAGAAAAAAAAATCTACTTTCTTAAATTTTTGTATCAAATCCCAAAAGTACTTTTAATTTGAAACCAATAGATCAAGCACAAGCAATATGCATTAAAGTAAGGGAAATGGATCAAAAATATCCCTCAACTTTGTTTTATTGATTGATATGCCCTCATTGTTAAATTAAAGTTATTTTTACCCCTGTGATTATTAATTTCACCATTTATATTCTTGTGTGGACGGAAAGTCCCAAATTAACCAAAATTTATCTAATTTTAATTAAAATTACCTGATTATACCCAAACCCGACCCAACTAACTTAACCCACCAAACCTTCGTCACCTCCAGTCTCTATAGAAAAAACTCAAGAACTTGTCCACCTTCAAAGGTCCATACTTGCCCAAGACAAAACATCCACCATCTTCTCTCAAAACACATCTTCTTTGAGAACCCAAAAGGGCAAGAACTCATATTGGAAAGCAAAAGTGATGAACATGATCTTTTATTGAGGTAAAAAAGTGATCCTTTTGTTCAAATTTTGGCGAACTTAACTCTGCCGCCGCTAGTGTCGGTGTAAATGCTCCTCTTATTTACACTTTTCGATTGTCGGTGGTAAGTGGAACTCGGCAAAATTCGCTATAGCGATCATTGGGTATATGCTTATGTTAGCTGCTTGGCGTTTTTGTGGCTATCGTTCTGGATGCTTGATAAAAGATATTAGTTAATGAATTTGATTTTGTACTTATCACTACAAGAAAAACACCTTCTAAGGAAGAGAAATCTAAGCCTAAAAAGTCAAAATCTGGTCCCAAATAGTCTATTGCAACAAAGAAATGTTGGTCGTCACCCGTCCTAATAGACCTCTTCGCAAAAGGTCAATTTGCGATGGGCTCCTTTAGCTGGTCCTTAAATGCCTTTACAGACGATAGCAAAGCTGGTCGCAAAACTAATTTTAGAGAGCCATGAATCTTATCCCAAATAGTGGATTTTCTTCTTAAAAACTAGTTATTTTCTGGTTGTTAATTCCCTTTAGCGACGAAAAGCTACTTCGTCGTAGATCACTTTTTTGGCAACTAGTAGCTACCACATCCTAAATTAACCTTTAGCGACAAGAAGTTGTCTCGTCTTAGATGAACTTTTAGGGACGAGCAATATCTTTGGTCTCTAATTTACCGTCAATATTTCTTACGCTTCGCATTACAAAATTTAAAAAAAAAGTATCAATAAACATATAATTGCTACAAAAAAACCTCCAAAACAGAAGACATTAATATAAATTTAAAAATTGGGTCACATCCCATGATGTTAATGTCAATATTTTCTTAACAAAAAAGCTTTAACTTATCAACATCTCAAGCTAGACTATTATATCAAGTCTTGCATAACTTCCATAGCAAAATAATAATAATCTTTTACATCTTCTAAACTTGCATCTTGACTTGTAGCTTCAATCTTCAAAATCTGCAAGTACAAAATTGTCGAAAAGACCATGAGTAACAATGTGTATAGAGACAATTACGAAAGGAACAAGTAGCAGCATGATAGAGGTTTGATTTTCGATAATATTAATCCTATTATCGAAAATCACAAGTCTAAAAGGTCTACAGATTGGATTCACAGTGATTGCATTAATTCCTAGAGAACTATTGATTGCATTCAGAAGACCTCTAATAACAGTATACATTGAATTGAACTTTGCAAGCTACACCTTGAAAATATGCTTTAACAGAGCTCTCATAACAGTATACACAAAACATTTCAACAACATTAAGACTAAATTTTTCTATATTCCCATCACGAAAATACACTTACACATGAAAAAGTACACACACAAAAAGAAAGAACACACACTCCGACTACTTTTTTTTAGTCTAGTTTAAGAAAGTAAACAAGACTTTGAAATTTTGTGGACTTAAACTAGACAGGTAGAATGTATCGAAAATGTTTTTTAATCCTATAATATTGAACATGACACGCGAAAAATTGTAATCAAATAGTTGCCAAGAATAAATCATGATGACCATACGTGAAAAACTATAATTAAAGAGCTGCTAAGAATAAATACTATCTAAAGTATCAATCTTTAAACAAAAATAACTGTACATGTAGAAAATAAAAAACAGAGGAAGAACAAATGCATGCTACTGTACGTGTAGAAAGTATCTTTTTGATAATACAGGAAAATTAATAATCTCTCTAATATGCTTGGAACTAATATGATGAAACGTCATAAACATAGCTCGGTTTTCTGCATTTCTACTATTTCTTCCATGTATTGTTAATTGAAAGGAAATCGATTCTATTTGAAACAAAGCTAAGAAATAGAATCTTAAAGACACAAGCTTAACAGTCTGATATCTATGCACTTAGAATCTCAATAGTTTTTAAAAAACAGAATTGATTCGACTTATTTAATGTATTTCACGTCTAAAAACTACAAAATCACATGGACATGGGTTCCAACTGATAGGTGTCTCTATATATCATTGAGTTGCAAGTGGCTCAGTTCAAGAAAAGTTCACTATTCTCTTACAGGAACACTAAGTTATCCTATAATTGATCCCCTTCTTTTTTTGGATCTTATCACACTACAAACTTAAAATCTATTTTAAAATAAACGAGCAGCTTATCTTGGAGAATAGCAGTAACCTGAACAAGAAGAAAAACTCGAACAATAATGTAACTCCAAGAAAATAAACAACACACTAAATTAGAGAACAAATAAAAATCAACTCGCGAAAGATGAGTCATACCTAAGATTATAGTCGAAAGAAAACATAGATTAAGTTTGACAAGAATGAAAGAATATGTTGCTGCTATTAGGACTTGTGTTTTTGAAAGATTTTGAGTTTTTAAAGTTCCAAACCCAAATTGAACTATGATTGTTTCTATATTTTATGTGCAACAACATAGGAGGTAATTTGCATCAGTTTGAGTTGATTAGATTGTGAACTACATTTGATTCTTTAGGCATACTTAATACACTATGACAATTAGTGGCACATTACTACAAATGTGGATCTGTTTTTAACAAGCTTTTTCTTGTAGTGTATGAATACTGATTCCTTTTTTTTTTTTTTGCATAAAAAAAGTTTTTCAAAGAGAACACTAAGCTTGAAAAGACAGATTGAAACAATTTTGATCTTGTGAATTTGCTTCGTTATTTTGGAAGGGTAGATTCTAATGAAGATCAATTATGTAAAATTAAAAAAAATTGAATTGAGAATCTAATGATCTAATATATGTTGTTGCAAATGTATGGAGTTTGTATAGAGTGAAGAGATGAAAATATTTTTCTAATTCAGGGAGGAAGAAGATAAGAGAAGAAATTGATTTTGGAATTTCATTTATGTGAGTTTTTTTTTTTTGGAAATGGATTCAAATTCGGGTCAAAAAGATGAATTCGGGTAATTTCAAGTGAAATTGGATAATTTTGGTTAATTTGGGCTTTTCATCCAATTGAGGGGTATAAATGGTGAAATTAGTAATAGTGAATGTCTATCATGTGGAGTCCTTTTAGGATATGGTTAAGAGTCCTATTTAGGGACCAGGTTAGATTTTCCCTATAAATAGAAGACTCCTCTTCATTGTAAATCATTCATCAAGAGAAATAACAAGTCTTTCTTCTCTTCTCTCTAGTTTCTTCTTCTTATTCTATAGTTTCATAACACGTTATCAGCACGAGACTCTACTCTCTAAAAAAGTGAAGGTTAGATTTGAAGAATTAATAAGATATTATTTATTCTTTTATTTTTAATTTTAATGGTCAATCTTATGAAACTAGAGCTCGTTGCCCTTGAAAGTTCGGGCAGGAACTACTTCTCATGGGTGTANCTGCCCTTCAAAGTTCGGGCAGGAACTACCTCGGGTGTTGGATGTTGAAATCCACCTTGATGCAATGGGTCTTGGAGATACCATAAAAGAAGAAAATAAGGCATCAAAGCAAAACTGTGCACGAGCAATGATATTCTTGCGTCATCATCTTGACGAGATTCTGAAAATCGAATATCTGACAGTTAAGGACCCACTTGTTTTGTGAAAAAAACTAAAAGAAAGATATGATCACTTGAAGATGGTCATACAACAAAAGGCACGATATGATTAGATGCATCTAAGGCTATAAGACTTTAAGTCTATACATGAGTATAATACTGTCATGTTCACAATCACTTCTCTATTGAAATTATGTGGAGACACAGTTAGTGAGATTGATATAATGGAAAAGACATTCTGCACTTTTCATGCCTAGAATGTGCTCTTATAGCAACAATATCGAGAGAAAGGTTTCAAAAAGTATTCTGAACTAATTTCTCATTTTCTTGTGGCTGAGCAAAATAATGATTTATTATTGAAAAATCATGAAAATCGTCCTACTGGATCTGAACCACTTCCTGGAGTGAATTAGGGTACGTCCACCATGCCAGGCGTGGAAAAGGCCGCGACCCTAATCGTGGTCGTGGTCGTGGACGTGGACGTGGTCGTGATTATTATCAAGAACATAATTCTTTTTCTGGTGTTAATCATTAATCAAATAAAAAGGAAAAAAGAAAGGATGAGTAAAGTGAAGCAACTAGGGAATGTTATTTTCGATGTGGTGGAAGAGGTCATTATGCACGTGATTTTCGTACTCCCAAACACTTGGTTGAGCTTTATCAAGAATCGCTAAAGAAGAAAGAGAAAAATCATGGGGCAAATTTTATTTCTGAAAATCAAGTTGACATCACGCACTTGGATGTAGCAGATTTCTTCGCACATCCTGAAGGAAAGATAGATCACTTAATTGGTAATGGTTCTATGAACATGGAAGAGTGATTTTTTTGTAGTAGTTATTAATAAATTTCATGTAATGATAGTTGTTTGCATGAATTAGTATTTTAAATTAGTTTAGCTATATTTTTATAGTTCATTAGCTTGTTCCATCTTAATTAAATAATACATGTTTTTCATTGATTTATTTATTTGATTCTAATATGATAGTGTTAGTCAAATACTAAATTTTATCATGTGTTTGTATTATATTTAGTCTTTAACTTGATTTAATATTAAAAACATACAGTTTGTTATTAACTAGGATTTATCATGCTTTTGTATTATATTAGGTCTTTAACTTGATTTAATGTTAAAAACATGCAGTCTGTTATTAACTAAGATTAAATAATAATTTTAATTTTATATTTTCCTAACAACTCATTTTTGACTTAGAGGAAGCAATAAATTATGACTCAGTTTCTAATATTTAATTATTAATTTATTACTTTGAATATATTGTACCCTTTTGGCAACACTAATATTTAATATATATTTATTTTGTGTATGTCATTTCATGTGAAAATATGAATATTTCTAAAAACATATTATCGAAATATAAAGACATTTGCTTGATTGATTCTGGTACAACACATACGATATTCAAAAATAAGAACTACTTTTCTCATTTAAGTATGTGCAAAATAAATGTTACTACAATTTTTGGTAGTCCTAATATGATTGAGGGTTTTGAAAGAGCCATTGTGATTTTGCCACAGGGAACTAAACTCATCATTAATAATACTATGTTTTCTCCAAAATCTAAGAGAAACTTGTTGAGTTTTAAAGATATTTGTGAAAATGGTTATCATATCCAATCAATGGATGAAATAAATCTTGAATATCTTGGTATCACCAAAAATGTCTCTGGGCAGACATGTGTTAAAGAAAAGTTCCCTGCTTTATCTGCTAGCTTGTGTTGGTGCAATTGAGGCACATTTTGTAGTAAATAAGAAGTTTACTGATTCCAATATATTTGTACTTTGACATGATCGTCCGAGACATCCTGGATCTATAATGATGAGACGAATTATAGAAAATTCGAAAGTACATCCATTAAAGGACCTAAAAGTTCTTTTGAATGGTGAATTTTCTTTTACTGCTTGTTATCAAGGCAAGTTAATTGTGAGACCATCACCAACGAAAGTTGAGATTGAGTCCTCTACGTTCTTGGAACGTATACATGGAGATATTTGTGGACCTATTCACTCACCTAATGGGTCATTTAGATACTTTATGGTTCTAATAGATGCTTATTCTAGATGGTCTCATGTGTGCCTATTATCATCTCGTAACTTGACATTTGCAAAATTATTGACACAAATAATAAGGTTAAGGGAACACTTTCTTGATAATCAGATTAAGTCCATTTGTCTTGATAATATCGCAGAGTTTTCATCCCAATCATTTAATTATTATTGTTTAGCAATTGGGATAAGAGTTGAACACTCTGTTGCTCATGTTTATACTCAGAATGGTCTTGCTGAGTCATTAATTAAATGTCTGCAATTTATAGCAAGACCATTGCTTATGAAAACTAGGTTTTCCACTTCTGTGTAGGGACATGCAATTTTACATGCTGCAACACTTATTCGTCTCAAACCGACAAATTATCATAAGGTTTCTCCATTGCAATTAGTTATGGGTCAAGAACTTAATATATTTCATTTAAAATTTTTTGGATGTGTTGTACATGTGCCTGTGGCATCGCCAAACTGCAATAAGATGGGCCCTCAAAGAAGGTTAGGAATATATGTTGGGTTTGAGTCACCCTCCATTATTCGCTATTTTGAATCATTGGCTGGAGACATGTTTACTGCTCGATTTGCAGATTGTCGGTTTGATGAGACAGTTTTTCCAAAATTAGGGGGAGAGAATAGTGAAATAAAATGAGAAATTTTGTGGAAAAATTTATCATCATCTCATCTTGATCCATATTCTTCTATTTGTGAGCAAGAGGTACAAAAGATTATTCATCTTCAGAAAATTGCAAATCAAATGTTAGACGCATTTACAGATTTAAAAAAGATTACTAAATCACATATTCCTATAGAGAATGTCCCAATTCGAATTGTTGTCCCTGTTGGACCATCCACTAGTGTCATAGCTAATGAGTCAAAAGCATGCCTAAAGCGTGGTAGATAATTCTAGAAAAAGAAAGATTAAATGTCAAGATGACACTATGAAAGAATCTCATATGAAATTTTAAAATTTGAGTAATTCTGATATTCATGAAAGAATCAATGAACTTGAAACTCAAGTAAATAATGAACTATCCATAAATAAGAGATTTTGAATCTAATCTGAATCAATCAGAAATAGTGGTTGATTATGCCTTTGCATATAATGTTGCAACAAATATCATGCAAGATAATGAGGATCTTGAACCTCAATCTATTATAGAATGTTGACAAAGAAATGATTGGCCAAAATGACTGGAAGCAATTCAATCAGAGTTGAAATCACTTGCCAAGCGTGGAGTTTTTGGACCTATAGTTCAAACACATAATGGTATTAAACCTGATGGTTGTAAATGGATTTTTGTCAAAAAAAAATGAGAAAAATGAAATACAAAGTTATAAAGCACGCCTTGTGACACAAGGATTTTCTCAAAGGTCAGGCGTCGATTATGAAGAGACATACTCACCTGTTATGGATGCAATAACATTGCATTATCTCATTAGTTTCACAGTCCATGAGCAACTTGAAATGCATTTGATGGATGTGGTCAAAACCTACCTTTATGGATCATTTGATAATGAGATATACATGAAAATTCCTGAAGGATTTGCGATGTCTAAATCATGTAACTTAAAATCTCGAGAAATGTATTCAATTAAATTGCAAAGATCATTATATGGTTTGAAGCAATTTGGACGCATGTGATATAACCGTCTTAGTGAGTATTTAATTAAGAAAGGTTATACAAATGATGCAATTTGTTCATGTGTCTTTATAAAGAAAACAATATCGGAATTTGTTGTACTTGTTGTTTATGTTGATGACATAAATCTTATTGGAACTCCAATAGAACTTCAAAAGGCAATTGATTATTTAAAGAATGAATTTGAGATGAAAGATCTGGGAAGGACAAAATTAGCAATTGATTATTTAAAGAGCAAATTTGAGATGAAAGATCTGAAAAGGACAAAATTATTTCTTGATTTGCAAATTGAGCATTTGACAAATGGTATTTTTGTTCATCAATCTGCCTATACAGAAAAAGTGTTGAAAAGATTTTGTATGAATGAAGCGCATCCATTAAGTACTCCGATGGTTGTTCGTTCACTTGATGTGAATAAGAATCCATTCCGACCTCAAGAAAAGGATGAAAAAATTCTTAGTTCTGAAGTACCATATCTTAGTGCAAATTGGTGCACTAATGTATCTTGCTAATACTACAAGGCCTGATATAGATTTTACTGTTAATTTGTTAGCAAGGTATAGTTCTGCTCCTACTAGGAGAATTGGAATAGAATCAAACACATTTTGCGATATCTTAAAGGGACAACTGATATGGGCTTATTTTATTCTAATAATTGTAGCCCCAATCTTGTTGGTTATAATGATGCAGGATATTTATCTGATCCCCACAAAGCTCGATCCAAAATAGGCTATGTGTTTATATGTGAGGGACTACCATATCTTGGAGATATATAAAGCAGTCCATCGTAGCCACTTCATCTAATCATGCTGAGATAATAGCTATTTATGAAGCAAGTAGAGAATGTGTGTGGTTAAGGTCTATGATACATCTCATTCGAGAAAAATGTGATTTGGAGTGTGATAAAACACCCATTACTTTATATGAAGATAATGCAGCATGCATAGCACAACTTAAGGGAGGATTCATAAAAAGAGATAGAACAAAGAACATTTCAGCAAAACTTTTCTATACACATGAACTTCAAAAGAATGGTGATATAAATGTGGAACAGATTCGTTCAATTGACAATGTGGCTGGTCTATTCACCAAGTCTCTACCAACTGCAACTTTCAAGAAGATGGTGCACAAGCTTGGGATGCGAAGATTCAAGTCTGTGTATTGATGTTCTCATTAGGGGGAGTTAATACGCGTTGTACTCTTTTTTCCTTACTAGGTTTTGTCTCACTGGATTTTCCTTGTAAGGTTTTTAATGAGGCAAACCTAAATGTGTATTAATAGATATGTGTACTCTTTTCATTTACTAGAGTTTTTCTTTTCTTAAAAAAAATTTTTAGTAATGTTTTTGACGAGGCACATCATCTATGATTTAGACATTCAGGGGAGTGTTATAAAGTACTTGTATTATAGTGAATGTCTATCATGTGGAGTCCTTTTAGGATATGGTTAAGAGTCCTACTTGGGGACCAAGTTATATTTCCCCTATAAATAGAGGACTCATTTTCATTATAAAATCATTCATCAAGAGAAATAATAAGTTTTCTTTTTTCTTCTCTTTAGTTTCTTCTTCTTATTCTATAGTTTCATAACAATTCTTTAAACGAAAAAAGGGCCTAAAATACCCTTGAAATATTGAAAATGGTACAAAATTACTCTCCATCCACCTATTGGCTCCAAAATACCCTTTCCATCCACCTTTGGGTTCAAAATTGACCACTTATTTAACTGTTTTAAATTTAAACTATTTATATAATTTTTAAAATAAATGGCACTCAACTATTTGTTATAATTTAACTTATAAGTATAATTTATAAATCAATTCACTACCCACTTATTACTAATTAAACCCCACAAAATTAATAAACCCGTCACATTACTAATGCAACAATAGGAAAGCTACTCCCAATGAGTATTTTTAAAAATTTGAGATGAAAACATCTATAGAAGTAAATTATCATACATTCAAGTGTCTAAATAAAAATTACCGATAACTTAAAAGTCTGATTATGTTCATCTTAATTATTCTTTCATCTCAATTATGTGATGTTACTTCAAAGATAACTTTTTTTTAAAAAATAATATACTAAAGGTTTTAAAACAAATCATAAATATTTATAAAATTACGTTTAAAAAAGTGCATGAATTAATTCGGGATGTACTAATTCTTTACCTTTAATCATAAATTTCGAATTCAAACTTGAAAAGAATCCTATTGAAAGTGTCCTCCTAATAAGCTGCCCAACTTAAATTTAATTGTGGCTTCGATTCGGGCTCGAATAATTTTGGATGTCATTTTCAGGAATCTGTAATTTTATGTGTTTTAATAGTGTTTATGGCGATTTTGATATTATAATTGGTTTATTAATGGGTGCGGTTTAGTTAGTAATGAGTGGGTAGTAGGTTGAATTAAAAATTATGTTAATTAATTAAATTATAACCAATAGTTGAGCGGCAAGTATTTTAAAAAATATTTAAACAATTTAATTTTAAAACCGTTAAATAAGTGATCAATTTTGAACCTAAAGATAAATGACAAGAGTATTTTGGAGCCAATAGGTGGATGAGAATGGCATTTTGGAGCCAATAGGTGGATGGAGGGTAATTTTGTACCATTTTCAATATTTCGAGGCTATTTTAGGCCCTTTTCCGTTCTTTAAAAGTTTTTTTCTTCTTAATTCAGAAATCACTTTTCAAAAGAAGTAGATCAAACATGCTATAAATAACATATAATTAGAACTTAAATTCAATGCACTAGATATTTTATTTCATTTTTTATTTCCGTTCAAAGTTGACATTAGAGCTTCGATTGAATTCGAGTCGCGTACTTCATGTCTCATTTGGATATGACGCTCCCTACATATTTCATACGAATAATTAAACTTGAAACCTCCAATTAAAAATATAACAATCTCATACGCTAAATATTTATATTAACAAAAAGAGTTATAAGTAAACTTTTATGATTATAATCATCTCAAAATTCATATATATAAGTTAAATTCTTCAATTGAACTTTAGTAAATAGTGGAGAAATTCTAAAATTTTAACCTTTAATCTCTCTAAGCACATGTCAACAATTTGAGGATTTAGCAACATCAATTAAATCATGCAAGACTATTATTTCGACAACGGATTATATGAGTCAATGAATTGTAGTACATTATGTCCCACACATAAGTTTACCTCTGAGTATAAGTTCAGTGACACAAATTATATCCCAAATCAAAAAAAAATATTAAGTCAAAACACAAGTTATATCCCAAGGCATAAAAATTATGGCAAAGCAAATCAAGACATAAGTTTGGTGATCAAAGTTATGTCTTAGACGTAAGTTAAACGACATAAGACATAAGTTCAATGACACAAGTTATGTCTCAAAATTGTACAAGTTATGTCATAATGACAAAAGTACTCTATAAAAGTCCTACGAATTAAATATTATCACTTTTTCTATTTTTAATTACTTGTCTATTTTTGAATTGACACATCCATTAAGAAAAATAATGATTGACATAGTGAATTTATCATTTTATCCATATTAATTATGAAGTGAAAACTTAAAATTTTCAAGAAGTTCTACATTTTTCATAGTGAAGGTACAATAAGTAAAAGAAATAATCTTTTCTTGATTTGTCAGAAGGGACAAGTAATTAGGGGGAAAAAAAGTAGACAAGTAGTGAAGGAATCTCCTCCTCCCCCCTCCCCCCTCCTCCCCCCCCCTCAAAATAAAATAAAATAAAATAAATATTCTAGTAAAAGTTGTTTTCGCGAAATTAGATCATAGTTGAGGATTAGGGAATTTTATATACAGCCACTCAAAAATAACTTAATTATGCCCCATAACTATAGTTTGCTAATAACGTTTCTTAGCTACATGTTAGAGTAAGGAGAGAGGTGAGTAAGGTTGGAATAGAGTATAGAAAGACGAATTGTTTTGTGTATATGTATATATATCAGTCGAAGTGTATATGTATATTTGTCAAATAATTATATATATGTAACAGGTGTATATATGTATTTGTATATCTGCGCGAGAGAGATCAGGATAGGGAGGAGAGAAGCGAGCAAGAGAGGACAGAGAATGGAGAGAGATTAATTATATTTGTATATCTATTATATACAATTTATTATATAATTGTATATATATGTGTATAATTTGTATTTATATATGTATAAGCGACGTAATTATAGCTAAAATTAAGCTGCAAGCCCTGATTAATTCAAACTATAGATATATTAGCTAATTAATTAGTATATTTTGCTTATCCGCGTGATTTTCCTTCCAGAGTTTTGTATGAAATAAATAGTAGGGAAACTTACATAAATATACTATATCAAAAAAATATTTACCATTTATAGCAATAATATTTTTTCTTTCACTTGACCACTTTTAATTCATTTATAATACAAGTTTAATACATATTACAAAAAATAATTTATTATTCACATATAATACAAGTTTTAATGATGGATAATGCATTTATCACACATTTTGATACACTTATAATACAATGTGACAATTTTTTTACTAAACAAACATAATATATTTCAAAAACAATTATAATTCAAATACATTGCATACATAATTCACTTTAGTTACATATTACAGATTTATCACAATATTGCTATTAAATGGTAATAAACAAAAAGTATGCTAAAATTAATAATTATTTTTTAAAATGTATTAATTTATGTAATTTTTTCTAAATAGTATGGGCCAAAATTTAAAACCCATGCAAGAACTTGTAAATAAGACGTGGTATTGGACTGATAAAACCTATCTGACCCGGCCCACAATGGAAGAGGTTTATCTGTCTACTGCTAAATAGATTTTGACATTATTAGGGTTTTTGATCATCTTCAGCTTCCTTCTTCACCAAGATTTCCAGGTTCATTTTCAATTTCTCCTTCTTTTTTTGCTTGATTTTAGTCTAATTCTACTTATTTCAGTGAAAATATTTGTCCCTTTAACGAAGAGAAACTTCGAATTTGAGTCACTCTTATGGAAGAAATGAGTATATTTGCTTCTGTGATTGGCTTTTGCTTACTTGACATTAAATTTTCTTGCGATGATTTTATCGTGGACGGATGCTCTTTTTTGATCGTCTCTCCACATGTACCTTCAGTAGTTTTTGGATCAGTGTAATACTGATGAACTGCACCTGCCTGTGAGCTTAAAACTAGTGTTTGGTTGCAATAAACCTAACAAGAGATTGGAATTTCTTGTCTATTTTAGTGGATAAAATGTCAACGAAATACTGTTTGTGTCAGTAGTTCTTTGGGGTTTTCGTTTCTTTTGAATGAGAGATTTCTTTCGCTTGAATTTTAGAATTATTTGATGGTAATTGTCTTCACATATTATTGGAAGTTTGGAACATCTTTGCATATGTTGGAATAAGCATTAATAGTCATGAATGCTACAAATATTGTCGAGCAGAGGTAGTAAATTACTATGTCCATATGGACTTACCTACTGCTTGATTTCAAGTTTGGTCTCTTTAGAAAAGATATGATGTTGCCAAATTGTTCGATCATAGAATTTTTGTCCTGCTTGCTTGACTTTGTAACAATGGTCAAATCTATCTTGATCTCATATTCGTGCAGAGCATTTAGTATTAAATGATAGTAGTCTTTTGAAGCCCACCTGGTAAGATGGATAATTGACAAGCATCTTAGGATTCATTAAGAGCTACATCCTCTTTGAATCCATTACCTCTTTGGCTGGACGGAAACATACACCACCTTGATAACTTTTGACTCGTGTCATTAAGAGCTTTGCACTCCAATATCACGATATATCTCTATGCCGTTGTGTCACATTGCTTCAATCATCAGCAAATTGATCTATGTGTTCCAGTGATGTTGAGTTACAGAAATATGTGTGGGTCTGGGTTATGTCCCTTACTATGCATTTCTCTCCATATCAGTGGTTTTCTGAGACATAGTCCGAGTGTTTCCTTTGGGGTTAAATATGCTGGTACACTCTCTACACAGTTTGTTAACTCTCATTTGGTATGGTCTGACTGTAATCAATTTTAAAACATATTTGAATTTTGAGGAAAATAAATTTGCAAGTAGCAATTATAGCTAATTTTTGAGTGATTGCTAAGAAGATAAATACGCTCTCACAAATGTTGCTTGTTAAACCATTGATAGAGATGTTCCATGATAAAGGAATGGCCACGACACAAGTTAAACCTTGTCCCAAAATTGCATCATGTGCAGATAGCATGAACTTGGCTACTGGGTTGGCATTTTCTTGCTTGGCTGCATCCCACAATTTGCCTCAACTTGACTTGTCTCGGATGAATTCTGCCCTTCTATCTTTTCCCTGCATTCTTCCCTTATGGGAATGGGATGGTGGATATTGTTGTTGGCGGACTTTGTTTTTTTTTTTAATCTAATATGTGGTGAGGGGGCAAATATGACGCCACAACGACAAAAAAAAAGTTGAATGCACACACTAAATACGGTGGGAATGGATGGTGGATATTGTTTACATTCATCCCCTATTTGAATGTACACACTAAATGGACATTTATGACGCCACGAAAAAAAAATAAGTTGAAGGTGAACTTTTTTAAATGTTGAGATGAGAAATCTCATATTTTCCTTCTATGATAGTAGCGTTAAAATGTACATTGAACCTTGTTGCATTAAAGATATAAATAAGTCTTTTCAACATTGAAATAACTTACCTTCAATTAAATGTAATTCAAAGCTAGATTTGGAAATTTAGATGCATCTTGTGTTTGAATATTATAATACAACCTGATGGATGTTTTTGCATTTCTCATTATATTATGATGTCTGAATGCATCTTTCAATACTTGTTTTCTGTATAGACCATATAAAATATGAAAATAAATAGAAATGTAACGTCTGATTTATACTGTTCAGCTGGTGTCTATATTAGATACAGCGCTCATTTTTGTACCTGTGCTCCACAAGGTGTTGTGGTAGGAAGGAATGGGAAGCTTATGTCCTGATATTTTCATCTATATGTAATTTGCATACTTGACTATAATACACTCTGACTTTTGAGGGCTTGATTCTTTTATGCAATTAAACCTTGAACTTGCATCAAAAACCAAAAAGGAGAATGAAGTAAACCGTAATCACATACTCACATTTGTCAGAGACATGCACATCTATCAATATTTTCACCAGATGTCTTGTGGTTTCAAACATTCCCAATTCAGCTGCATTCTATGTCTTATTGCAGGAGAAAAAAGCAGAATACAAAAGTCTTAGGTTAGTTCCTTCTGAGAAGATGGCTGGACTTCCAGGATACAGCGCCCTTGCTCCCAAGACTAAGAATCTGGTTATGGCTGGAGGTTTGACAGGATTTGTTTTTGGTGTGTACTACTACACTATGAGAGCTGTTGGAGGCTCAGATGAACTTCAAGTAGCCATTGATAAGTTTGAAGATGCAAAACGCAGCAGTGACGCTGAAGCAAGTTTGGCACCTAAGCAATAATTGTGTCCAATATGAAGGTGACACTGCAATTTGGAAAGAAGTACTGGATGATTTTGAAGGAGTAGAACCAGACTTCAAGCATCTTATGCTTGTTGAATAACTTGTCCTGTTTCTCATGCTTTGCGAATACACACACTTAGCTGTAAAGATATCAAGATATTGCATCCTTTTTTAAGCTTTTATGTTGAGATAAATTTTCTTCTTTTTTGAATTTCAATGTCTACAGATATACAATCATCCTGTTTATTTTAGGTTTTACAGACTCTTCATTTAGTATTCATTGATCTGCATTATATGATCAACTATCTCGTTTTATAGATATAAGTTGAGTTTGATCATCGGGTTGATAATGATTAGAATATAAAATATGGTAACGTTGTATTCCTCAGCATTAACGTATGCTGGGATTATAAAGAAGTAGTAACAAGCTAAAACAAGTATAAAGTGACAAACAATTTATTTTACTGGGTATGTGCAATGCACAGTCTCCCTTAAATTAAGCAACTTCAGGAGCCACCTGATTTTTAGTCTTCAATACTGAAATTCATTTTCAGTCACTTCTTGAGTTGATTTCCATTACTTAACTCATCTAAGCAAAAACTGTTTATGAAAACTTTTAACATTTCCAAAGTGAAAAAGAAAAACCCTCGTTTCTCGTCAAATTCATGGCGATGCTACCTACATTTTCTTCAATTGTTGATGCCGAGAGAAGCGTTTAGTTTGTCAACAAGATGGGGCAATACGTTGATGCTGTCGTGAACTGACTGGTCAACACATGATTCCAGTTCCATTGTGGCGTTGCTTTTGTTCTTCTGGAGTTTGGCACTCTCAAACTTGTCTTGGCACACCATTAGAGACCTGTTCAGTCTTTCCTGTAATTAACCAATAAATTACATTAATAAACTATGCTCATACAAGTGAAACTGCACACCTTTTGCTGGAAGCAAAAAGAAGCAGCTTACCTTTTAAAAATCGAATGACAAATTACAGAAGACTTAAAAATATCATACATGTGTGAATTTAGTACTTCATATGATAAAATTTCAATTAACATAACTAATTTCAACATCCAATGTACAATAATGTTGGCATTGGTCCAACTCCTTAATTGAGATCTAATGGACCAAACGTGCTTCTCGTTGAGGTCACTTTGCACGTCAATGATTAAAGCACACACTTATCCGCAGTGCAGGGCTTCAAGTCCATGAAGCAACGCCGACTACTACTATTATTTTGGGATGAATATTTTTTCATATTTCCCAAATCTGTCTCCAAAACTACTTCATTGAACTCAAGAAAACAAATTATCAGATTATAATAGAAGTAACAAACCCCACAACCCAAAGTCACAGACTCACAGTTGGGTTACAAGGAAGGAAGAAGGAGAGATAAGATGCCTAGCCCAAGATAGGAAAGCTAATCTGAAAAACAAATGACGGTTCAGTCGTTCAGAAATCCAAAACCAGGGCTTGACCAGCCACCCACTATTAAGGGTTCAAGGCAAACCTCCTAATACAAAACCTAAAACCAGAGTCAATTCGATCCATCCAATTTGGGAACAGAGCAGATGCAATATGCCTCTGAAAGAAACTTTTCCATCTCACTTCAGATGCACAAGTGGCTCAAATTCTATTAGTACAGACATTTGGCAAGACTTAAGGTGGTTAATACATCTTAGAACAATACATGCAGTTGAATTATCAAAAAAAAAAACATGTGTGCAGTCAAATGCTTTTCTTGGTTAGTGGTTAAAGGTAAATGCCTTACCCTGAACAATCTTCAGAAGAGAAGCATACCTCTTTGCAAAAGATGCTCACTCTGTGAAGAAAATGCTGAGGATGTCAATCATCTTTTTCTTCATCGTAAAGTTACATGTCAATCTGGTATATTTCTTCGACCGCCTTGGACACAAGATGGTTTCACCCTATACCCCCTTGGAATTTTTGTTAGATAGGAAAAGGATGGCATGTCTAAAGTCTCCTCTAAGATTTAGAACACTATCCCTGTAGTTGTGTGGTGGGTTATCAGAGAGCAACATAAGGCTGAAGGCTTTGAAGACAGAAGAGACAACATTCTAATTTTAAAAACAAATGTGTATTTTTATATTGGTTTAGAACCAACTCTCATGATAGATTTTCTTATTAGTTCTTTACATTCTCTGAGAAGTTATTATTGAGCTTTTGCTTGGCTCTCATAGATAATACACTTGATTTTACTGATTAAAACAAACAAATCGGAGACAAATTAACCATTCTACAGAAACTATTCACACAAGTTGCGAGTATCAGTTCACAAGCTTCAACAGCACCATAATCTCACAAGAACAACAACATAATCAAGTGAGAATCATTTGGACATTTGGTCTCAATTCTCAGAGCTAATGCACTCTGGGATCAATAACTTCTTTTGATTGGTACTCTGGGATCATTATCATCAAATATTTCTCTGCGGCAATTTTCTCTTCTGGCAATTTATTAGCTGAGAGGAGGAGAAAATTTATTTATTTTGAATTGGCTGTTAGAGGAGAAGAAGAATATAAACCTTCCAATTATATCAGTGAACTCTTAAATTGATTCATGTCCCCCACCCCTCCTAAGGAAAATTTTATAGTTATACTGGATACAACAAACCTATTCAACCAGTAATATAATATGCTGAATGAATATCCACTCTATTCTTTGGGTCGCAAGCATTATGTAGGAAAAATGAGAGCTTGGTTGAACTGATGAGAATGTGAGGAAAATCAAAATTAGGAGTCACTTAATCTTAAAAGATGGAGAAGGCAAAAAATGGTATCAACAATCTTAAGAATATACTTCACAATCTCAAGGGTATATGCTATGTAGAAGGTGTTGCTTAGGTGAAATATCTAATTAGTTTATTCAGCATTTTTTCATACATTGCAGTTTGGCAGATCGGGGCAATGTTATTGACAGTTTTTGGAGTATATTGTGCAGTACACTACAGTTTTAGAAGATTGTTAGTCTGCTGGAAGACATATTATGCTGGCAGAATTCGTAAAAAGATTTGGATGTCAGTTCCCCTATGCAATGCTTGGACTCTACAGAGAAACAAGAGGTGCTGTGAAGATAAAAAGGAGATGCCCTCTGTTATTACGTATAGATGTGTGCAGAATTTTTTCTACTAATGGGAATTTAGTTTTGACTATGAATGATATGCTGGAGTTGTTAGAATTTGGAATATGTAATTGTAAAGCAAGTCCTACTTGTAATTTTGCTGCAGTAACATATTGGGATTTGGGAGTGCTTATAAATAAAGCTTTATCCTATCAAAAATTTACACACTTCAAGAAGTGTTGTTGGACTAAGTATGTATGTGTTTGGTTTGTTTGTTTGGGGCTATTACCCTCGCCCTTCAACCAGTCTCTCTCTCTCTCTCTCTCTCTCTCTCTCTCTCTCTCTCTATATATATATATATATATATATATATATATATTTGATAGGGGCAAACGACATGAAGTTTCTTGAGTTGCAATGTCATACTTATAAAGTGAAGATATGCTAGGGCTTTATCTGATCTGTAATATCTAATATGTAGATCGTTTCCTTTTTGAAACGGAACGTGTCCCTGAGTCGCTACTATTCAGATCCCTGATAACAAGCTTCTTCAAATCAATACTAACATATATATATTTTTTGAAACTGGTAACATTGTATTCCTCAGCATTAAGGGCTATGCTGGCCACCTCCAAAAGTGTCAGTTACATAGAAAAACCAACAAAAAAACAGGACTACTCACAAAGCTCCTATGAAATCCACTAGTTGAATTTTTTCTTCTATGTTCATTTCTTTACACCAAAAACCTAAAGTGGTAATTACTTTCCACTTAATCTTCTCTATAGTGCATTCTTTCCCTACAAAAATTATCTGATTTCTCTCCTTCCAAATGCTCCACCAGATACAAGCAGGTATTGTTCTCCACCACCTCCTCTGGCTTTTACTACCTCCCCTTCTGACCCAGCAACTTAGTAGGTCTGCTGCATGTTCTGGCATAATCCAATTTAGACTCATTATATTGGTAAATAGAACCCAGACTTGTGTTGTTACTTTGCAGTGGAGAAACAGATGATTGTTGGTTTCAAGGGCCTCTTTAAAAAGATTACATCTTGAGGCATTAATTTTTCCCCTCTTCTGAAGTTTATCATGTGTCAGGCAAGCTCTCCTAGTTACCAACCAAGTGAAACACTTCACCTTAGTAGGGGCTACACTCTTCCATATAGTACTCCATGGCCCTGATTTTGTTCCCCGCAATTGTGGCTAGATCCCTTTTATACATTCTGTTCACAAAGAATTGACCATCAGTATGATGCCTATACTCTCTTTTTCCCTTTACTTGTCCACTTTTAACCTTTTATTTGTCCCTTAATACTTGTCATTTTTGACAAATTAAGAAAAGAAAATATTTTATACCGATTATACCCTTAATTTATTTAGAGTAAGTGCTTTTGAAAAAGATAGAACCTCTTTCATGAGTAAACTGATTTTGGAATTCTAACAATTAATAGGGGTAAAATGGTAAACTCACTATGTCAATTATTATTTTCTTAATAGATATGCCAAGTAAAAAATGAACAAGTAAATAGGAATAAAGGGAGTACTAGATGAAACCTTCATCAGAAGAACTTATCAAACAAGGAGGAGGGAAATAGCAAATAATATTTCCTAAGGTATAAGAGAAATTGAAAGGCATAAACTATAAAATTACTAATGAAAATTGTTGGAATCATATTTTTCTCAAGCAAAATTGCTACTAAAGTGTAGCTGAAAGGGATAAGCAATTCAATAGCAAGATTATCATCTAAAACCACTACTGTATCATTTCAAGATCATCCAACTGCAATTAGCAAAACTGTGATTTGTATTAATTGGAAAAGAAAGTCAAACATATCAAACAACTCATTGTAAAATTAAAATAACAACTAAACCGCAATTCTAATTAGATAGGTCAAGAACATGGTGCTCTATAGTCTATATCAAACCCACTCCACTTGGTCTCCTTCATTCCCATACTCAATCAGACAAATTAAAGGTTTTAAAACCAAAGATTCATTAAATTTCAAGCTTATCACTACTGATATAAAAATCTCAAACTAAACTAAAAAGCTTCTTGGAAAATACAAGACCTAATGTAAGTGCACCCAATCACACCTAAATCTTAATCTAACTTGTTGGTATCGCCTGCATGGGTACTTTGTTTCCACTATAGTTTATCCACACAGATTCGAAAAGATCATGCTCTTTTGAGAAACTTCCCTCCATGCAATTTGAGATCTACCTCATTTCCTTTTAACACCTTTGATCATCATGGTGGCACATCTAACATCCGGCCCATTTCGAGATTTTTATAAGAGACATAGGGCCAATAATAGTTTATTCGAGATGTGATTATTTCTAATTTTGGATAACCAGTCAATCATCTTAACATCTATACATGTACAACAACGCTTCTTGTGAATATGTTAGGTCCCAAAGAGACAGTATTTACTCTCATATAACATCACTTCCATGCGAGAATTTAAAACAGGAAGAAAACAATGATACCATAGATTACATTATTATGAATCCATGAGATCACCGCTGTGTACCCATAGTTTTATTACTTCTACATAGCCACAATATGCACATATATACTAAGGGAGGAACATCCCATCCACCAATAGGGAGAGTACATGATAAATGGTGCCGTGGAATTGAGAAATCAAGAGGCACAAGTAAAACTTTCAACCTATCAACAAATTTTAAATGATCCACTAAGTAATTGATGAAAAGAATAACTACATTCTCACAAGGATACGCAGAGCTCAGATTTAAGCTATTTGACATAACTCTAAAGTCCATGAGAAGTTCCCATGCCTCACACACAACGTCACCTCCAGCCCAAGGAAATAAAAATCAGAAGCTGCTGCTTTTTCTCTCCTGTCTTTCATCTTCTTTTGTTTCCATGTTTCTTGATAAGTAGGAATTTTACAGCATGTCGTAGGGGCAGAACCTAAGATGAATGTAAGCACTATTTTATAAACTCAGTCTCATAAGGACCACGAAAACCAACCAACTTTAATGCTTTACAAAAGCTCAACACACACTTTTGAATGAACAGAAAATTCACTTAAATAAGAAAAGGGGAAGAAAAGAACTGAAAAATCAATCTATCCTATAAGAACAAAAAATATATGTAAGCTTTAAAAGATACCGTCGCTTGTGGCTATCCATCTCCCTTTTTCTATATGGTGAACTTCACCTCCTACCCCAGGAGCCTAACGATTACCCTTCCCAATTTTACACCTAATGGTGACTTGAATCCCCAATCTTAAAGTTGAAGGTGCAGGAACTTTATCACTAAACTATTCCTCCTTTGTCTCTCACGTTCATCTATCCATCCATTTCATTACTTCCAATTCCATTGCATTCATCTATTCTACATACAGACGTTCAAAAGCTGCCATTATTCTGCCGTAGCCGTTAACTTTGCCTCCTTCCCATCTTATACCTTTCCCTATTCATTTGTTTTACCTCCTTGTCATTACCTTCCAACAACTTCACAGACGCCACCTTCTTTGCCTCTACCTTCACTTGGACTTTTCCATCCCACCACTAGTCCCCTTGATGCCCACTGAATCTACCTCTCAAGACCCCTAGCACCTCTCTAGTCATATCCCTAATGCAACTAGCACCTCATGATGAAATCATTTTTCAGTGTCTTGTTACTGAAAAATACTTTATGATGATAATATTTTCTACCAAGAAGGAGCAATAAGTTTTTTCACTTATTAGTGGAAGCCATTTTTCTTCTCAAGCTTAAACTAACAAGTAAAGACTTTCAATCTTCAATACTAAACAATATCACCAAAATACTATTCTCACAGTTCACAGCCTATCCTTAACATCGTGTGTCACCTACGTTGTACCAAACCGGAAATTATAAAATGATTCCCCTAAGGTGATACGTTTCGACTGACAACAAATTTCCTCTGTACCAAACCCTTCGGGTTGTCCCAGTGGTTTGGGGTTGGGACTTCCATATTGGAGGTTTCAAGTTCGAAACCCCTTGCCAACAAAAGCAAGGGGTTCTTGGTCGAGCTCGTCACACCGGGCTTGCCTTGTGCCGGTTACCTCTCCTATGTGATTTGCGAGCTATTGCATAGGAGCGGGGGTGTTACCCAGTGTGCACCCAAAGGGTAGCGGCTGCGGGTTTTCCTTGTTCATCAAAAAAAAATCCTCTATACCAATCACAGGCAACATTAGACTAAGAAGAAGAATCTCACACCAAGCACTAAAACATAATTATATACATCCTCACCTGTCTTTGGTATTTTTGATAATGGAAAACAAGTACGACCAACGAGAGCCCAATAATAACATACTGTTTTTACCCTTAATGAATTGATTTATGGCCACACACATGATCCAGACCACACATTTTTAAAGACTTCACTTCTTCCTTAAAATTAGTACCAAGTCAAATCGTATCACATAAAATTGGGACTGAGCAAGTAACAAACAGCACATTATCATTGTTTTAGATATGACCTCAAATTCATTTAGCAAGAAAAAAATGAAATTACGTAAAAAGAAATGAACTTCACCTGAAACTTGGCCATTTCATTCTGGAAAAGATTCTGAGCATTGTGCACAGGAACACTGCAATGCTCCACACATCGCCCTATCTCCTCTTGATTTCTTCTCCTATCAAAGCATTCGTAAGCACATCTGTAATAAGCTTGCTGCACATACACATTAAAAGTTAAAACAAAAAAGGACCCCCAATCAAACATACAATTATCAGCAGGTGAGAAGAAATTGCAGAACCTGAAGAGTGAAAGCAATGTGGTCTTGAATGCCGGCGAGTTGGGTTTGGGCAGCTACATTAACTTCGTTGAGTTTTTGCCTTAATCTTTCTGAAACTATCCTCTCTTCAGCTGCTGCTATTGCATCCATTTTCTTCCAATTTGTTTGAAAATCAAGATTTAGGGCTTTACAAGGGTTTAAGAATTGGGTTCCAACTAAGCCCTCTTTTCACCCCACCCCCACCCCCAATCAAGAGTATTTTAAATAATTTTTTTATATCTTAAATCGAGCTCACACCAAATTAAAAAGGAAAACAAATTGAAATCGTTATGTAGAGTGTTTTTACTTTACTCTGGCGTGATTTAAATTCTCAATTTATTGGTTGATGTCTGAACTCTGAAGTGTTTCGATCACTAAAACAAGTTCAAATAATTTTTTCAGACAATGTATAACTTAAATCGAGTTTACACTAAATAAAAAGAAAAAAAAACAATTTTTGAAATCATATTAGCTAAATTTATAAAATTTCACTATTTTTTTAATTTATAATGTTTAAAGGGATAAAGATCAAAAAATATTTTATTGAATGTGAATCATAATTGATGTCCCGATTGATATTTTTGAGTTTTAATGATTATCTCATTGTATTTAAACTAGTGATATTAAAATTTGATGCATGCATTCTTTTTTATTAGTGGAAGATGAGGAAAATAGAAAGATATAGATTTTGAATCAAGAATTTTTTATATCCTTAATTTAAACTTATTTCATATTTTCTTTTATGCATCCCTCGTTTTAATTTCTTTTTGTGTGTGTGTTTCACTAATGATAATTTTCTCTTTTTTATTTTAGTTTACCATTGATACATTTCTTTTATGATATTAAGCTACAAAAGCAAAAAAAAAACATTTATTTAAGTCTTATTATATAATTTCTTTATTTAATATTTATTCAATGTATATATCATCACCCTATAATTGAAGTATTAACGGTCTTTAAGAATAATTGTTTCTCTTTACTTGCCGCATGTTGAAATAACATAATCCTTGAGAGAAATTATTAGAATCGAACGTATTTTATTAATTGATTTATCTTATTAATAATGTTTTGTATTTAGTTATTTATTATTAAAGATACTATAAAGAAGGGGGAAAAATTGATTTTCTAAAATAGACTTGTAAAAAAAGAAAATTTTATTTTAGTTGAAGGATAAGTAAAATGAAACGGAGGGAGTAATATTAAAAATAAAATGAGATCGGATAATTAATTTTATTTTAAAATTTTAAAATAATAAATATTTTTAAAAAAATTGATAAATAATTTAAGATAGGGAACAATATTATTTTTTCACATTGATGTGAAATCGTTTAGTGACTAGACTACCTAAATACGTAGCTATCTACTTCCATGCTTCATAAATGGGACTACTAAAACGGCTGAAAACTTGCCTACCTTTACATACAATTTAATCAAAGTAGTTACTGGAAAACCAGGGCGTCGATCTCCGAGTTTACGTTAATTCATGCTTTTTTTTTGAAATTATATTAAGTAATGTTATATTTTTACTAATGTAGATGTGTGAATCCATATTGAGTTTACGTTAATTCATGCTCTTCTTTTAAAATTATATTAAGTAATGTTATATTTTTACTAAATATAAATGTGTGAATCCATATTGAATTAATTTGATAATGATTGAATGTAACTCTAATACCTAAAAAAATAATATCTTATTGTTTATGCAAACAATTATTTAATTCGAACTAACTATAAAAGCAAAAAAATTACTGGATCACTATCTTCTTAAACTGATGAAGACAAGTACCAAAATTTTCACTTAAAAGAATTTCAAAATAGGAAGAAATAAACGCGCGATGAAGCCAGGAAGATTCAACATTTGTTGTATATTCAAGATATCTTAACCTTGAATATACGATATTTTAACCTTGAATATACAAAAATAATTTTCACTAGAAGTTCGAACAACATCCAAGATATCTTAACCTTGAACATACGATATTTTAATCTTGAATATACAATATAATTTTCACTAGAAGTTCGAACAACATCCGTGATATGTTCAAGAACGTAATTTTTCACCAAAAAAGTTAGAATAACATCCGTTGTATGTTTTTTCACGAAAGAAGTTCAAACAACATTTGTTATATGTTCAAAATATAATTTTTCGCCAAAGAAGTTCAAATGAACCCTCTTGCTAGCAAAGAGGGATTCAAATACTGATTTTGCCTGTTAAGTTCACTTCTTGCTGATACATGGAAGGGTGCAAAATGCAAAGAACCCTCTCAAAAGAAAAGACTAAAATTGTCAAAATTTCTTTTAAGATTGATGTTATGTTTAGTCACAACACACTAGGCAAGGGAAAAAAACAAACTTATGCAGTTCAGAACACAAAAACAAAGAAACTACAGAGTTGCTCTCTATATAGCAGGACCTAAAACACAACATAAAACAGAAACAACTGTATCTACATCTCACCAGAAATCATCCCCCCAGCAAAAGGAACAATAACAATGAATTGCAAAGACTCTAAAAAGAGATTTGAACACACTATCTATAATAGAAGATTCCCTCCTATTTGCTGGAGAGAGAAAGCAAACAACCTTGTTTCTGCAACTTAGAGCTGCACCTCTCTGTCATATATCCAGCTAAATGGCATGATTGGTCCTTGTTTTGCCCTCACTTGAGCTCTCTCTTCCAGTCTTCTGATTCTTGCTGTCAACCCGCATAGGTATTCCTGAGCTTTCCTTCCTTCTCCTGATAATCCAGTAAGACCAGACACTTTCCATCGACCAACAAGGAACTCCAGTATATCTGCATAGTCACTAGCAGTGTAGACGCCGAGACGTTGAGCAACTGCTGAGAAGTGATCAAACAGGTTATCGTCACGACCATCGTACATCAAGTGTGCTGGCATTGCTATCTTTTTCCTCATCATATCAGCAAATGCTAGCACAGTGCCATCAGGGTCGATCTCGAAAAGCTTTTCAACAATCTTGGTATAGGCTGTCTCATGACGCTTCTCGTCTGCAGCAATCGTGCCACAGATTTGAGCCAGCTTGATGTCTCCATGCTCCTTAGCAAATCTAGCTGTGTTCCCATGGGAGATAAAAGTTGCTCTTTCCTGGAATGAGGTGTAAATATATCCTAGGTATGGACTGTTTTCTGTCCTAGGATCCTGAAACATTTTGGACGAAATTGAAATATTCGATACAGTATGGCATTAATCGGTAAGAAATCACTTCAAATATCTATTCTGCCATAAAATGAACATAGTATGTTCGAAAAAACAAAAGAAAATATAGCCTGTTCAGATTCTCTTGAGACATGAGTTATTTTCTTTGTTTCGTGTGGAGGGGAGGAAAAAGGGGGTTGTAAACCAAAAGACGGAACATGCAAATTTTGAAAAGGCTTAGAGGTGAGAAAATTCAAGTCCATAAGGTTAAGAGAACTACATAGCCACTGGTTATATAGTGAAGTTGCACGTCTTCACTAAGTTATAAACAGCAAACCGACTCTATTTATTTGATAGTCTCAACATGTATAAGATAATTGTAAAGGAAAATTCTAACTAAATGTGTAAATATGCAATAACTCACCATTCCAGATCCAATCAAGTATTGAATTGTTTTCTCAATTGCTCTCATGTCAACTCGTCCGGAAAGGTAAAGATACTTGTTGAGGAGATCACCATGCCTGTTCTCTTCGGCAGTCCAAGCTCTTGTCCAAATGGCCCAAGAAGTAGGGCTTGCGCCAGTTTCATCACGAACACCATCCAAGGTATTTATCATACTCTGATATGTTGGAAGGGCTTCTTCAGTGATCATATCCCCAACGAGAACAACAAGATAATCATCTGGAAGCTCCTTAGCCCTCTCCCTCAATTCCTTGACTTGGTCATGAAATCCATCAGACGCAGGATCGGGCAGGAAATCCTGTGGTTGCCAGCTTTTCTCCACTGGTTTCAGGAGAGTCAATAAATTTTGCTCCGCCCACCCCTCTAGAGATTTAAAAATCTCAATCTTTTGAGGCGGCATAGAGTGTGTTACTTGAACATGAACCTCACGAGGAGGAGAAAAGGGTTTCTTCAGGTTCTCAACCTCCCTGGACACAATAAAAAAGAAAACCAAATTATTAGAGAGGATGAAGCAAGAAAACTCAAACAACAAAATAATCTTGAAACTGTAAATGCAAACCAAGTACACCCCCAATACATGCAAAATTGTCTCAAGTTTGGTATCATGCTCTCCAAGACCAGAGGCATTAGCATGGCAACATATGATTTCAGCATATTAATTAATTTATGTTCTGAACAAAGGATGGCAAGATTCGGAAAGGTTCCAGCGTTTTTTTGAAAAGATTTCCTAATGATCTTATTTGCCTAATCAGTGGAGACAAGGCTTAACAATTGGATATGATTAAGTAACTCCACTAATATGCTTCAAACAGGTTCTTTTGGCAAGTATCATCATCAACTAAGGTACAGAAAATGTATCTCCAGGCTTTCCGCATATCAATTGGTCGAGCACTTGGCAAAGTAGCTGATTAAGCCACAGGCAGTCCATTTACTCATTCAACCTAACTGCTTCATTTTTCTTTGCAATCGACAAATTAGCCCTCATAGGATGCAGCTGATGAAGCCACAGGCTAGACACTGTAGATATCTTCTAGGTGATAAAGCATTACATTACAATCCAGCAAAGACTTATCCAAATATATGCTAAAAACAATTGCAGTGAAATTGATTACAAACCAAATAACATCATTAGCAGGACTTGTTAAAACTAAGCTATACATCTTATAGAAGCATGTTAAGGTCACTTCCATGGACCAATGACAAAACTACTAAGAAAAATAAATCCACACAATCAAGTTGCTAAGGGGAAGTAGTTTGAGACTCCAAACAAAAAGTAGAGCCAAGGGAAAATTAAGAAAACTTTTGCTTTATAACAACAGAATATGAAAGTATGTTGGAAAACAAGCATAGGCGTAGCCAAATCGACAACTTTGTTGCTGATTGATAACTAATGACTACCAAGTACCAATTGAGGCAAATGTTTGCATATAAAAAAGACATAAATGTCTTCATAACGGCATCATGTTCAACCAAATCTAAGGATGAAGTGCTTGCCAAGCAAGCAGAAGATTGAAAAACAAAGGTCTAAGCAAACAAACACTTGCTGGCCTAGCGGTCGATGATAATGTAGTCTGTAGGTGAAAACCATGGATCAAATCATGGCAAAGACAACAAACAGTTGGTGATTTCTTCCAACTAAAAAGAAAAAGACAAACAAACACTTCCTAGTAGCCGACACCCTGGAAATTCCTAGAACAGCTATGTAAATGGATCACTGCAAAGAAATCCTGAAATTTAAAGCTTTGCTTCAGACCAAGCCAGCTCACTGGAAAATTCACAAGAATCTCAGTCAAATATATTGATCATAAGAACCCCCATCCCCCCATGACCCCACAATTTTTTTTAATTTCAAGGAAAGTACCATGGATAGCTAAAACATAAATTTTAATGAAAAACAAAGGACATGACTCAAAGAAAATAAAATACTACTGAACTATCATATACCAATAGGAGAGAGAGAAATCTTTTATATAATCATATAGAGAACCTTAAAGAAACTCATTATTGAATCAAAAGATATAACCAGTTTGGAGCCAACTAGTCATAAAATAAGTCTAACCAACATATCTAGCCATTGAAACCAAATTCCCAACAAATTAAATTGGACAATGGAAAGACCATTTTAGAATCTGAGCTTCCTTCCACATAAAAATAAAAACAAAAATATACTAGACAAGAAAAGATCAGACTTTGTATATCTACCATTAAATTGTCTTAAAGAGTAATTGAACCATCATTGAATAAAACAGTACTCCACCACCCAACCCCCCATTTCTCTCTCTGTGTTGTCCATCTCTTCTCAATGTCAGAGCACAAAACTAGTAATAAAACCTGAATACTCAACATATAAAGGCATATAGTATAAGTACAACAGAGAACAGAAAATTTAATTAACATCCTACAAGACATTCAGGTAAATTGACAATGCCATTATTATAGAACTTCAGAACCAGCACCCAATTATCAATTCATACAAAAAAAAAATCCCAAATTAAAAAAACTCTTCATACCCCAAAAAAGAACTAATCAAATCTCCTGAGATTTACATAAAAAAAAGAACCCCACTTTCAGATAAATCACTTCACAAGACAAAAACAGAAGTAAATTAAACAAAAACCCAATTAAAAAAAACAATCTTTTTTAACAAAGATCCAACCTTTTGACAAAATAAATCAAAAGGGGCTAATGGGTTTCAAGAAGGACAACTCACAATAAACTCAAACTCACCCCCCCCCCCCCCCAAAAAAAAAAAAAAAACTTTCTTTAACCAAACAAGAACTGATAAAAAGCAGAAAAGAAAAGGAAAAAAGATACCCACTTTGTACCAGAAGTAAGACTTGCAGCCATGAAAAACTTGGGAGATCTAAGACTTAGCATAGGTGGATGAACAAAAGAAGAAGAATACTTGTGAGATTGAAAGTTAAAGGCATTTAGCTTCAAAGCCATTTTTTCAATGCTTTTTTTCTTGTTTGTGTAGTGATTTAAGCAGGATTTGTTTCCTCCACAGAAGTGAAAGCGAAGAGCAAACTTATATGAGAGAAGAAAAAAAGCCAAATGGTACCAGTTGGACTCACAAGTGTCTTTGCCCCCCCACTGTTTTTCTCATTTACCTGTGGGTAACATTAAAACATTTTTGTTTTGAGTTATAATCACAAAGTTTAAATAAAAATATGAATATTTATGACTGGTCAATTTAATGGAAAATTTTAAATGATAAATATTAGTAATGATTTTGGTTTGCATTATAAATAGTTGAAATTTATTGTGTCTGGCATTAAGATTATCATAAATATTTTAAAATTTTATTTTATAAAATATTATACACAATATTTGAGTATTAGTGTTACACATAGGTTAGGTTACAAACAGTATACAGTTTTAAAAAGAATGATTTAGTTTAAATTGGTACAGAATTTAAGAAAATAAAAAAACTTTTAAGTTTTGTCATCGTAAATAAAAATTATATCAAATATATAAAAATTGTCTTTTGAATTTGAGGCTTTAAACATGCCACGTAAAAAATTAAAACTAAAATATTACAAAAAAAAATTATCTTTTTGAACGGACTAAAAAAAGAATATTATTCTTTTTTAAATAAATGAAATATAATTATTGTCTAGAAAAGTAGAATAATATTGTAGTGGAGTAAAATATAACACAAAAGATCACTTTTGCAGAAAATTATATTGCTATGGTAAAATATTGTTACAATACGTTTGAATGTATATTCATTGTTGTTATTATTTGGCGGTATACGTAAGCAATTTATATAACATTGTTATTATTATTTGGCAATACGTAAGCAATTTTTATGTAACAGTAGGACATATATAAGTTATTTTCATAACGAGAGATATAAAAAAAAAATTCTCTTAAAAAATTTTAGCTTGATGTAGTGGTAAGTAACTTGTTTGTGTTTTTTTCTTTCTTTTTGATTAAATTGCTTTTAACTGGAAAAAAAGGGACATAAAAATAGGGATGTATTTTTGATTTTTCGATTTGATTTGGTAATATTTGATTTGAATTTTTTAACTTTTTCTTTTTTGTAAAAAGTGAAACTCAATCGGAATTAATATACATTTGATTTGATTTGATTTTTCTCTTTTTAATTTTGATTTTTTTGTTCAGTTATTCTGTTGTGTCAATAATTAATACAAGAACAAGTTATATTTTTAGTTTTTTTTTTAAATACAAAAACAAGTAATAATATTAAATCTCTTAGATGTACTTTCTAAATATAAATCATCAGTAAAACTTAAAACACAATACGTAAACGTATTCCAATTATAATTTATGGATGTTCAAACATAAAATATAAACTAAATGATATTGAAATGTGATAATAATTAACTGCAATTTAATTCTAAATACCTCAATCTTTTGACTCTAAAAATAGAAACTAAGGCAAATAATATCGAACGGAGGAAGTATATTAATTCAAAACCAAACAAAAATTTTCAAAAATCAATTCAATTTAATTTAATTTTTTAATTTAATCTAACGTAAAAGTCAAAGTGCATACTTTTGAATTAGCGTGTAAATATTGACAAAATGAAAAGAATTTTGATGTGGTCGAGGAAAGAGCAGAGAAATAGTGTTAATTTAAAGGTAGAATAAACCTTTGCCAAGTATATTCCACTTGGCATTTTTTATTGTTATTTGTATTGCATGGCATCCATTTGTTTACTTCATTTCTTTATTATTTGACAAGTTTTCAACACATGCACCCTTGCAACTTGCAACCCCCCCCCCC
>NC_028642.1:45831088-45835739 GCF_001406875.1 Solanum pennellii | reverse complement strand
TCAAAACCACACCCAACCACACTATATATATATATATATATATATATATATACTAGATAATAATTTAAGGTCTGTGATACGGGCCCAGTATAATTTCACATATTTTGTTAAAAAAAGTACATAAATTTACAACGTAAAATATCATAATCCTCTCTCAGGTATATTCTTATTCCCTCTCGGATACATCCATTTCCTCTCGAATACATAGATATCCCTTCTTGGATACATTTTCCCCATGAAATAATATATATCATTAGTAATGTATCAGATAACCAAGGAATGTATTCGAGAGCAACAAAAAGATTGAGATTTTCGTAATTGAGGAAACTTCTACGATAGGATGTAATTAGCCTCTAAATATATGAGATTTCTATACTCTGTTTTTTTTACAATAAACAACTTTAATATATTACTTAATAATCTTTTTCAAATGTTCATACGACATAAATGCATCGTTTACAACCTAAATTGAGAAAGTTAAATCTCAAAAAATTCGACGCAACAAGGAAATAGAGAATTGTGGTAGATTATGAGTTAAAACGTTTCACATTCAATGAACATATAAAATGTTGATATCTTTGAAAAAGTTCATCTATCTTCATATATTTTTGCAAGTGGTATCTATATTTTCTACAATGTTATCATCTTCTTTTTGTAATATTTGCACCATAAGTTTTGCATCTGATAAAATACTAATCATTGATCAATCAATTGGTAGAGAACGATTCAAAGCCTTTCAAATCTCTACTTCTTCAACTTAAGTATATAATGTGTTTGTAGTTTACTTTATCGGTGAATTTTGTGATACATTTTATTATTGTGTCTTCGATAATATATATAAATACTTCTATTTATTTTTTGGTTTTAATATTGAAAGTATTTATTAAACTTGAGTTCTATCTTCCGCAACAATAAAAACAATAATGAAATCAAATTTATTTTTATATACGATAACAATTATCATAATGCTATATTTTAAAAATTGAAAGTATTTATCAAAGTGTTGATTTCTAACTCCACAAAAATGAAAACAATCATGAAAGCAATTTTATTTGTATATGCGATAAAAATTGACATAATGTTATATTCTAAATTACATTAATAATTTTTGTGATACAACACTCTAAATATCATGTCGTGAAGAAAAACTTTGAATCTTACCCTTACAAAATAACCAATATACTTTTTTTTTCCAAGTTATTAATTTTTTTTTAAAAAATCTTCCTCTACATTTCTCATGCCCTCTTCTATTGACATTTTCATTTTTCTTAACTACTCATTTTCTTTAGTTTGTATTTTAATATTCCTTAGATTTGAATATTAATTTTTTTTCTTGTCAAATTTTTCCTGTTAAATAGTTTATCATATTTGACATTAAGAAAATATTCTACGTAGAAATGAAAATTTTAATTTTTTAAAATCTTTTGATGAATACATTATCAAATTATTAATTTCTTAATAGTTAAACATTATTTTTTTTAGTCACGTAAGTTTATATTTCTTCAAATTCAACCACATTTTTATTTTAAATTAGTTCAAAATTTTCTTTCAAAAACATGTCAAAACAAGCTTAATCAACATTTATTATTGTTTGCAAAAAGTTAATCAATAGAAATTCTTCATTTTAACACAATTAAATTATCTTTATGGACCAATTTTAAAAGGAAAACATGTATGGATTCTTCTAGATTTACATTTTGGTCATTAATTATATAATTATTATTTTGCTCTTAAATAATATTAGAATTACTAAAATGCCATTGTTGAATATATTTTTATGGTTTAATGAAAATTTCACACTACAAAATAAAAAGAAAAAAAATCTATAAAAAATGTGGGTCCATATTAAATGTTACATCATTAGGATACACATACATCACGAAAAAATATTTGGTTGTATTGTCATTATAAATCCATTACCGCTTTTTTGATGCCATAAAATAAAAACAAACATTCTAGAATATTTCTGAAATGACAAATTTACCCTTGGTGGTCCTCAACTTGGCTCATCCATATAATAGATAGAAATGTATGTGTGTGTGTGTGGATATATATATATATATATATATATATTCGAATTTAGACCTAAATTGTTTTAACAATACTAAATTTTGAAGATGACATTTTACCTTTGCACTATTTAATAGTGTATTTTAAAGATATTTATGTATCACATGGACATCATGATAAATATTGCATAACGTATCCACATGGGCACACATATACCTTTAAAATACACTATTAAACGATGTAAAATGATAAAATATCTTCAATAAAATTTAATATTATAACAATAATTTATACCAAAATTAAAATATTTTTCAAACTTTTTCCATATGTATAACATAAGTTCCCTCTAGAATCAAAAGATAAGATAATTACTTGTATTTAATATTTACATTAAACTATAAATTTAATCTTTAAGAGTTCTAAATCAAAAGGAGAACATATATATATAATTTAATCAGGATTAAATCATAAAAGGTAATATAAGGTACATGTTTTATATTCATCGTGATGTAAATATGAGTATAAATATGGGTAAAGGACTTTCAAGGCAAAATTACTATTTGTCCTTTATAAGTTTATAATTACAATAATATAAGCGCTGATACATTGACTTGATGTGCGATATACATTAATTGTTAAGTAATATATATTACATTTTATGCATGATACACTAATATAATGTACATTTTATAAATGATACACTAATCTGATGTGCGAGATACATTAATTTGATGCACGAGATACATTAATTTGATGCACCGATACATTAATCTGATGTGTGAAAGTGAGGGATTCTGAAAATTTGTAAATCTAATAGGGGATAATGATAATAAGAGAACTTAAAAGTGAGATTTTATTTATTTTCCTCTTAAATAAATGTATTCCTTATTAAAATTTACTACAATATTTTACTTTTGGAAACTTTCTCTCACAAGTAATTGGACAGAAAAATAAGAAGAACGGACTAAAAGAGAAAAAAAAACATATGTTCATTATATAGAAAAAGGTTTAAAATATTTTTCAATTATTGCAAAGAGATCTAAATATACTTTTCGTTTATATATGTCGATAAAAGTATTTTTCTGGTTATATTCTTTTACTAACTTATGTCCTTTAATTTGGCTAACGACCAATATTGAATTATAAAACTTTTTATATTGGACATGACAATTAACTATTGATTCAAACACTAATTCCCTGGAAAACATAAAGCCACTAGACCACTACTAAAAAACTATCAAAATTAGGTCAATTTGTAAAATATTTTTTAACACGCAAATCAACCTTAAGAAAAGCGGAGTCGAAATTAGAAGTTTGAAAATTCTAAAATCAATTTATTCGGTGATTTATAAGTTAATATATATATTTTTAAATTTCTAATACAAATATAGAATCTAAGAAAAAATTAGTGAATTCGTTCAAATCTATGAACCCTCACCTTGCTCTGCCTCTGACAACAGGAGGTTGACTTTCTATTGATTTTTTTTTTTTGTAAAAGTACAACCATTGAGGTCGATTTTAAAAAATGTATATTTTTGCGAATTTCTTTTTCCAAAAATAACCTAAGGTCGGCTATTTAAATGAAAAATAAATTTAAAGAATAAAACAAAAGTTTCATAAATTTGGGTTGGGTAAATCTAAAAAATCAATGGACTTAATTGGAGTCAGAATTTAAAATTAGATCATCAATAAAATATCATATGAAATTTTAATAATTTTGTAAAATTGAATATTGATCATTAGTCAAGGATATAAGTGAGCAAAAAATATAATCGTAGTGATGTTTTAAGCAAAATAAGTGAATGAAAAATATATTTAAACCTTCAACAATAGTCGAAGGGCATTATTGATCCGTTTTGGTTCAACTTATTTATATTGCAATAATACATTGTCATATTTAAAATGAACTAACATACACAAAAAATAAAATAACATTACAAATATGCATCTATGTAACGACCTGTTTAGTCGTTTTGAGCAGTAGAGTTTATTCTGGTAATAACTGTCTGAGTCGACGGATCCCACGACGGACCGTCATAAGCACGACGGACCGTCGAGGGGGTCTCGTTCCAAAACACTTAGAATCTGAAAATTTGGGTGCTGAGATCGAGTCTCTGAACTTCACGACAGAATGGCAGGACGGACCGTCGTTGGCACGACGGACCGTCACAAATCTTTCCACAGAATTAACTCTCTGAACTTTGTGACGGACATGCAGGACGGACCGTCACAGTCGTGACGGACCGTCACAGTCGTGACGGACCGTCACAGGCTGCGTGACCCTGACTGGTCGGATTTCTGTTAAATGTTTTAAGGGGCGTTTTGGACTATTCCTGCTTATAATTATAAAGTTAGTGGATTAATGTTAATAATTCAATTACTTGGGGGTTAAAGGAGATAACCTTGAAATAAAATGTGGGTTATTTTTATCATCTTTTATACTTAATTATATGACAATTAGGGTAAAAGAAAAAGGGTTTTGAATAAGAAAAATAAAAAGAACAGAGAGATAAGGGAGAAACGAACGAGAGAAAGAGAAGAACGCAGAGGAAAGCAAAGGTTTTGGGAAGATAGCTTGTTTGATCGCGATTCTTCGGTGGAGGTAGGTTATGGTTTATGCTATTTCATAGTAAACTCTTAA
>NC_028642.1:45822125-45825992 GCF_001406875.1 Solanum pennellii | reverse complement strand
TGGATCGGGTGTCACGTTCCGACACCAGGATAGTAGATGGATCGGAGTGTCACGTTCTGACACCAGGATAGTAGGTGGATCGGGTGTCACGTTCCGACACCAGGATAGTAGTGGATCGGGTGTCACGTTCCGACACCAGGGTAGTAAAGAGAATGAATCTTGAAATATGTTGATATACTCAGATTTTAAAGAAACTTATTTCCCAAAAGAGTACGGTGTGGAGGCTTGAGTCCTCATAGATGCGTTTGGTGTTGTTGTAAATGATTCTTATACTTGTTGCTATCACCTGTTAAGCATTTGGTTGGTTTTATGTTATTATCTGAAATATATTGCTTTCTATTTTGAGTTGGCCGATGATATCTACTCAGTACTTGTGCCTTGTACTGACCCCTACTTGTATTTGTTTTTCTTTGTTAATTGTGGAGTGCATCAAACGTGCCATCGTCTTCAACTCAACCGCAACTCTAGCCAGTCTTCATCACGTCAGATCTCAGGGTGAGCTAATGCTTCTAGCTTGGACTGGATCTTCTTCTTCATGTCTTGATGCCTTGAAGTTCCGGCATGGACTAGCTGTTTTATTTATTTTAGCTTCCGAGATTTTCTTAGATTTAGTAAATTGAGGATAGATGTTCTTGTGGTGATGACTTCCAGTTTTTGGGAACAATAAGTATTGAGTTTTTAGAAGTTATTTAATCGATTTTCATTAATGAGTTTTAAGTCTTCCGCATTATATTTCGTTTATTATGGTTGAAATGTTGGGGTTTAGATTGGTTGGTTCGCTCACATAGCAGGATAAGTGTGGGTGCCACTCGCGACCCGTTTTGGGTCGTGACAATCTATGATCAACCACACCTTCCAATTATCACATACACAAAAAATAAAATAAAATTGTAGCCTATACACAATTAAACGCATAATTCATGTCCCTGATTATCTGTCTATTTTTATTTTGTATAACTATTAAGAAAATAATGATTGACAGTGAGTTTATCATTTTATCTCTATTAATTATGAAGTGGATAAATTAAACATTTAAAATTTTCAAAAAATTCTACCGTTTTAAAAATAATTAATTAAAAGCGTAATAAATAAAATTTTAAATCTTTTTTCAATTTATCAAAATGAATAAAATAAAAAAAAACATGAGTTAAAAAAAATTTAAACAAGTAATTAGAGATAGAAGAGACAGTAAAATTTTATTTTCTTCTTCTCATAATCAATACCTCAAAATGAAAGAAGAAGAAACAACCAAAATTTAAATATAATTTTGGGATTTTCTAGTTTTGTCTTATTTAAGGATGGATTAAGACATGAAGCTCCTTGATTTGTGATAGATATTCTGTAATCATTCGAAAAAAGAAAATCATTGTTACTGCATTTGTTTGTCTATTTTATATCAAATAATTAATATATTTTTTATAAAATATAAATTTATAAATTATTTTTTTTTATTTTTGAAAAATTTAAAATCATGATATGAAATTTTCAAATTATTTTCTTTACAAAATTTGAAATTTCATCTCATGATATATGGCAGTGAAATTCTATTAGCGTGTAACGTGATATTCATATGATATTTAACAACTTTCGTTAATAAAAATAATATTTTTAATCTAATATTTTAACAAAAATTATAATTTTGAATCGAAATTCCAATTATATATTTTCTGCCTAACGGTAAATACTATTTTTATTTTTGATGAAAAAATACCTACTTACACTATTTTGGTAAAGCATATCTTTCACTTTATTCTAGTCCACTTAGATTGAAGCTCCAAACAAGTGCAACTTAGTCACAAAAATATGTGACTAAACTTTAAAGAGCCCTAAAGTCTTTCAAAGGCATTTATGAGAGGAAAATTTGGTTGCCTTAAAATTCTTATTCCCTTACACTAAACTACTTCGTCGTTTTATTATATATGTCATATTTTACTTTATATTTATATTAAGAAAATGATATAATTTTACCTTTTTATTTTTATTTATTTTTTTAAACTAAAGTTTTCAATTAATGAATATAAATTAATTTATTTGATTAATTAATTTAACCAAAAAACAAGAATCATTTACTTAACTTTTCTAAGTTGGTGAAATGTATATTTTCAAGGTTAATAACTCACAAAGGTAAAAAAAGAAAAATATTATAATTTATGCATCGATTTTATAAAATTACAAGTATTATGGACCAACTATAATGCCAAATAAAATGAGACGGAGAAAGTATTAAGTAAACATCAATATGACTAAAGTGTTGTTATCTATACGACCTGCGTCCATTTTCAGATATCATGATTTTATTTTTGAGAAACTTGAAGTAAATTATTATTTTCATCTTTAAATTATTGACATCATTGAAAACATTTCTCTATTTGACCAATTCAACTTAAATACACCATCGATCTGTCACATTGTATAATAAGTGATCTCAAACTCTTATGGTAGGAGCTTGAGACTCTTAATATAAAGTCAAAAGAAGTGTTAAAATACCCTTAAACTTGGTAAGAATTTAGGGGTGCATTTCACTCATGTGGCTATATTGATCGGGGTTGCATTTAAGTTCAATTAGTCAAGTAGAAAAGTATTTTTAAAACGGTTAATAGTTCAAATATAAAACTAATAATTCACGCCAAATTTAAAAATATTTTAAATACTTTTCTTTTTATTTTTATTTTAGAATCAAGCCATATGCGTAATTAATTAATGTACATAAATGCTAAAATTTTCTTTAACCTTGCCAAACTCTGTTTGGCATTTTTTCAAAAACATTGTCCCACACTATCACTTTATATGTTCCCCCATGAGTGATTTTTGAATTAATAATTGAAGTTAAATGAATTTCTAAATATAATTCATAGTTGAATGACCATCTAAGATATTATCTCTCGAGATTATTCCATATAATAATATTTATTAAATAATATTTTCTGATGATTTATCAATATATATAATACCAAAAAAAAACTAGAAAATTTTCGAGCTTTCTTTACGTATTTGAGCGGACATTCCCCTTTATTAGTAAAAGAATTATCAAATTTTCTTTAATTTCTTTTGGGAAAACGATATTTTTAGTCCCTGTGTTGAGACAAATTTCTCATTTTAGTCCTTGAGTTATCTAACTTAGCACTATTAAACTTCAATTATATCAAGTGAATGATTTTAATCCTTCAACAAACCCGAAAAAGTTAACAGAGAGTTCAGAGTATTTCGAATATTTTAGAGTTATTCCTTGAGAAAACAGAATTTTTTTAAAAAAAAATCATTCGCCTCAAATCTATCGTTCATCGGTGTAGGAGGGAGGATTAATGCCTATCAAGTTGGTTTTGTTAAAATTATAGCTCAGATTAAAATGAAATACCCGAACTATTCCTTTTAGAGTGAACTCTTTGTTAATTATTTTTTTTGAATCTGTTAATATCACTCATTTGATATAATTGAAAGTTCATAGTGCTAAGTTAGATAACATAAGGACTAAAATAAGAAATTAGCCTTAACACAAGAACTAAAAATGTTGTTTTTCCATTTCTTTATGACCATAATATAAATATATAAGAAGGATAAAGGATAAGGTGATCGCTAAAATGCAAAATGTGAAAGTTTGTAATGACCCGAAAGGTCATTTTTGAAAATTTTGAATATTCATTTAACTAAGAATAAATTAATTGATGATTAATTATTAAATAACTAATTCTAGTTAATAATTATGCAATTGAAAATATTGAGTAGTTACAAGTATAATTATCATTATAATAATGTGTGAAAATGAGTAAGAAGGAATCAAATTGCAAACTTGATTAATTATATTATTATTTATAAGTTACAGTGGATTAGAATTAAATTTTTGTGCCAACTTTGAACGTGGGTTTATAT
>NC_028642.1:45797349-45821960 GCF_001406875.1 Solanum pennellii | reverse complement strand
TATATATATATATATATATATATATATATATATATATATATATATATCACTAGTGGTAATGTTAATGACGACTAAATAATTTGAGGGTAATTATCGATCAGTAGTTGGGTAATTAATTGTGGAGCGATAATTTCTAAGAATATAACCCGTGACTATTTGAGTTTTGAAAAGTTTTGGGTTTTCTTGTAAACTAAAATATTATGTCCATAATTTGGGTTTTTAGTGTTTCTCTAATTCCTTCTTATAATTGTCACATATAATTTAAGTTTTGGTATATTGAGATAGGTAAATAAATATAAAGTGTAATGTATTTTGTGAATAGCATTAGACTTGTGATATTTGAGGAATTAAAACCTAACCCTAGACTTGAAAATTGGAGAAAAGTTAAAAGAGTTGACATGTCAAATGACATCAAAAGTTAAGAACTTGATTACAAATTCGTGCTCTATGATTTTTGGTCTATGTTAGACACATAGTGATATGGATGTCGTTAGTTTTAAAATCTTATTGTGATCGTTAATAGGAATAGTTGTATTGGTTTGGAAGTACAACGAAAGGAAAAGGCTCAAGTTCATTGTGATTGTTCGACTATTTGGGGTAAGTGGATTTCTAAACTCTTGTTAAATGTATGGAATGCGTGTATTTTCTTGTGGTATATGTTTGAGAGTAAAGGGATTGGTGATGGGTTGACTTGTCGACATTGATTAATTCTAATGATGAAAAAAAAAGGTAACAAAAGGCAATGTGGTTAATTGTTTATGTGTGACGTGTTGAGAAAGGTTTGAAGGCTTGTTGAATCATTATTGATGTGATATCATGTTTGTGTTGCTGTGAATTGTGCAATGTTATGAAAATGACCATCTCCTCATTATTTGTGAACATGACATTTGTATTATTCTGAGACATAGTTGTGACAAGTGTTATGTGCATTGAGAAAGAAGAAGAACTTAAAGAGGATCTACCATTTTGAGGGACGTATCGCGCGTCGCAATGGATACTATATTTCGAGGGACGTATCGCACGCCGCGATAGTTACTATTATCGAGGGTCGTGTCGTGCGCCTCGATAGATGCATGGACAAATGTGTCCCCCATGGGTCCCGGACTGAGAGACAACGGGTGTGTGTCACTAGCTCAGACATGCATCATTATACTTGATATTGCATTCAATTGCATTGCGCATACTTATCATTAGTGAACTTGATATCGTGTTTAGATGATGTTGTGATTGCCTTTCTGCGGAACTTGTGATTGATGAATATTGAGCTTGTTATTGAGGATATATAATTTGTTGAAGTATTGTTGTTGAGGATATGTATTTGTTGAAGTGTTGTTGTTGAGGATATGTAATTTGTTGAAGTGTTGTTGTTGAGGATATGTAATTTGTCAAAGTGTTGTTGTGGAGGATATGTAATTTGTCTAAGTGTTATTGTTGAGCTACGTGCTATGTAAACTGTGAGCTGTTAGGTTAGACTGATTTTTATGCAGGTTGTAGTTGTGGAGGTTCGATTAATGTGGTAGTAGTACTCGTATTTCATCCCCTTAGCTTGTGTTTAGAGGTTTACTTGTTGAGTACCGTGTGGTTTGGTACTCATCCCTTGCTTCTACAATTTTTTTTGTAGGTTACTAGCCCGGACCTTTGTGATGTATATTCTTCTTTTCCAAGGCTTCTTGGAGATTTGTGAGGTAGTTGTTTGTCGTATTAACATATTTTCTTTCTCCTTAATTATGATCTTGTTCTATTCTAGAAACAAGTTCATTTGAGACTTGAGTTTTCTTTTGAATCTATTGTAATACTTTAGAAGCTTGTACACGTGACCATTAGGTTTTGGAGTATAATATAAGTTGATAGTAAATTTTCCGCATTTTCTTGTAATAGTTAAGTTTTTAACTGACTTGTCTTGGTGGGATAATACGAATGTCATCACGTCCATTTTTGAATCGTGACAAAGTTGCAACGACTTTGTTACTACAGGTATTCGTTATATCAAACAAAAATACACTATGATTAATATTTTTTAGTCGATTAGATAATATAATATTAATAATTATGGAAGTGTGCATTGTGTATTGAGTAATTAGTGGCGTAATTTTAATTATGTCAAGCAATTTATCACATTTTGTACTTGAAGCTTTTAATTTCCAAATCACTTGCATTACGTGAAGACAAGCTATACTCTAAAAAGTTGTAAATTTCACGTTTGAAAGAAATTGTTGAGTAGGAAAATTAGGGATATGGTAGGAATGCTTCAACTAATTATTTGGTTTCAACTTCCAACTATATAATAAAATTTATGGCATTCATAACCACACATTTCTCATGATTTATATTACTATATGATATTTTTTGCTTTTATATTTAGTCCAAAATAAATGAATTTTGCGTTAGTAAGAAGGTCGCGTCTTACTCCATCTGTTTCATTTTATTTAATAATTCATGTTGACGTAACTTTTCATTTAACTAAGAAGTTATTTATTAAGATTTTATGATGTTAAATAATCTTATTAATTATGTATTTGAAAATTCTAAATTTTGATTATTACTAATTTAATTGCAGCGAATTTACATAAACTTCACCTCGTTAAGAGATTACATCATATTTCTATTCTTTTTCAAATTACAAGCGTCCCTTAAATTTAGTAGAATCCGGATACATCCTAAACATTATGATGCATCACGCAATGTCCCTATATATCACGTCTCGATTTCGTTGATACATTGCGTATGTCCCTATATATCTCCTACAGTGATGTATCCAACATATACATCGCGTAAAATGATATATTACGTCTCAATCACGTAAAATGATACATTATGCCCGATACATCACATATAGTGATTTATCCAACCGATACTTGCATATATTAATGTACCTGATCGATACATCACGTAAAGTGATATATCCGAAAATAGAAGAGAGTAGGAATTTTGCAATTTTCAAATGATAGAAAATTTCAGAGAATATGATAAAAAAAAAGTTGTGTATTTAGATAACTTTCTATTGATCATAAGCACCATATTAGAAAAAAATAATAAAAGAAGATTTTTGTGAAAATAAACAAGAAAAAAAAGAATATTTTCGAGAAATGAAATCGGATAGTTGGTTGAACCTCATTCAATTTTCACTTTTTACTTTAATTTCATTTTATGGTTATAAGTTATGATAATTATAATCACAAGTTTCATGAAGTGTAGAATCATAGTAATAATTTTGTTCGATGAGGTGGATGTATCATGTATCAATGCAACTACCAAGTTTTTAAACGTACGCAAGAATATGAATAAGAGTGATGTATTTATTTATGTGTTAGATTTTTTTCTTTGATCATAAATTTTGAAATTTAATTATGTTTAGATTTACGTTTTATTTGAAAATGATTTGAACTATTGTGAGTAAAAAACAATTTTTTACCAAAATTTGTTTTGGATTGATTATTTTAAAAGATAAATTTTCAAAATCTGATCCAAAATATAAATTAATATTTAGAGATGTTTTCTTAAAATATAATATAAATTTATGACTAAATACTAATTTATTTACTAAAATAAGTACAAATATAACTCAATGAAACACAAATTATCTATTAAGGATAGTACCTAAGATCTCTCGTTAAAGAGAAAGAAATAATATTTACCACCAATCACTGATCATATTATTGGTTACAAGAATGAAGAAACATTTCTCTCCTTCCAAAACATAAGAGTAGTTATGAATTTCTATCTTGTTTGTTGTTATCTTATAATGAAAAAATAATAATTTTCACAAGCTAGTGATATTTCATATTTATTTGGTATTATATGCACCTTCAAATACTCTTTATCTTCAACCCACTTGTAGCCTCCGTCCCCTCCCAACCACTCCACACTCCGCCGTCGTACAGAGGCGAATTCAAGATTTGAAAATTGCGAGTGTATTAATATTATCTTAATTTAGCATTAGTGAAATTTTTAATGATCAGGGTGGATTTAATTTGTTCTACTTAATGATCGTGAGTTCAAATTCCTTATATAGCAATTTTAATGTTATAAATAAGTCCCCTTTAAATTCTCAACTTATAATGAAAACAACAAAATATGGTTCAGATTGGACTTGTCGCGAGGATGGATTCTTTAATCTGTACAACCAGCAGTATAAAGTGACATTCTCCATTTTTCATGGGTTCATTGTAACTTGTATTTAGTTTTTGTAGTTTCTCAAAATAGATATGCATATATATAAATGTTTTTTTTCTCAAAATTAACGAATGCACGTGTATCTTTATCTACCTATGTGGGTCTGGCTCGGCCTAACAAATTAAAGCTGCATCATTAGTCCTTGTTATAAAAGAAAATAATAAATAGTAAATATAAATTAAAGAAGAAGATGCCTTTGAGGCGTTAATCACACCATGTAAAGAGATACTGTTTATGTACACATTGAAAAAAATATAAATAATTCTCTTCAAAGATATAACGTAACCCTTGTTTATACATACAGATTTTTCTTAGACTATTCCTAGAGAGTCTTTATACTTATAAAACCTAAGATATAACTCTTCATAAAAGTATGTTCTTTCATGAATATATGACTTTTCATAAGAGTTATGATCTTTCATAAACGTATGACTTTTCATAAATGTCATTTTATTTCATAAACATATAACTTTTCATAACAATCATGTTCGTTCACGAACAGATGTATATATTTAATTTAAGATCTCTATGTATTACAAAATATCCAACAATTCCTTTATGGATTTAAACAGTCCCAAAATAAATTGAGTCAATTTTTTTTAATTTTAAATTACTCATCAACATGCAAACTATTCTATTTTTTATTTTAATATATGTAAATGAAATTGTAATAATTAGTAAAGATATATAATTCACCATAACAAAAAGATAATTTGGAGATGGAGATGCAAGAAAAAAGTGTATAGAAAATAGTATATCTATATTCATGATAATATTTTTTTATTTACGTATCAAACGCTAAAATAATAATAATAATATAAATTCATTTATTTTCAACCCTACTACTATAGCACCTTAACATGGTTGGGGTTAGAGATCGGGTTTTTTTTTTCTCATCCGGTACCCGTAACTCTTTCAAATCCCTCCAAAATCCTCTGCTAAACCCTAGAAATTTTGAATTTGCCTAATTCGTTTCTTCAATTTCAACTGAAAAAATGGAGGAATCACCACCTTCCTCCTCCTCTAATGGAAGAGTTGACGTTGTTACTGACACAATGAATCAGTTGAAAGTTGCAGAAGAAGGCGATGATGGAAGTCGCGTGCAAGTCACGTGCTTCTCTGAAGTCGTTAACGATGCTACTCTCTACTTTCAGATCATTCGTCTTCAGAATCAGGTTTTTGTAGCTCCCTTACTCCAGTTAACCAAAGATTATCGATATGCATTTTTTTACAGAACTATTTTGTTAGTATAAAATTTGTCAGAATTTAGAAAGTTTTTTGTTCGTTTTGGAGGTGGTAAAGTAAGCATGTAGTAGTATGTTAGAGGAATTTGAGGAAAAAGTTGAAAATTTATCGTACATTTGGAATATGATTTTTTTTGGGGAATTAGGTTTTGTTCTGTTAAAGAGTTTTGTATATTACTATAGGAATGGGTTTGCGATTCAGAGAACAAAAGTGATATTGGAATGATGTAGTTCCAACTTCCAAAGCCCATTTGGTTGTGATTGGGTCTTAATGATTGATTGATGATGTTTATAAATCGATTGCTTATGGTATTAAAAGTACTCACCGGAAAATTGTTTTAAATACTTCTGATATCAGTTTGCCATAGACTTGGTAGTATGTGTGAACTGGTGGTTGGTTCAGTTGAGTGACATTTAATATGCTTTGGGATTTTCTTCTATTGCAGTTGAGGTGTTTCTTCGATTATTATTTTTGTGGATGCATTAGCATTGCTGCCTAAGAGCAGCGTGTCCACCATTTTCACCATAGCGGCCTGTCTTAAACTCATAGTAGCCTAAGAATAAGCAATCGTCGAGATTGAAGAAGCTTAGTTCAGTAATGATTCAAATTGATCAATAAAAAGCTGTTCAAGTAGGAATTTGAAGGTTCATTATTTCTTTAAGCAATTTTATAGGTTGGGCATGGGGATCTATATAATAATCCAGAGAAAATAAGAAGTTAGAAAGTTAGACAAAATGTTAGAAGTTCACATTTGACAGCAAATGCAACAGAAAATTGAGAAATACAGTTAATACAAATGGTAGCATGTTGAAGCATCAACTTTGCTGATGCATTTATGACCCATTTACATCTTCTATCAAGACAAAATGAGATGTTGTGTATTTGATGAATTTCTTGATTAGTTGTGGTTGCTGATTTTTGTTAATTATGTGTGTGAAATGCCTACAAGTTTTAATAAATAGGTTACTCTTCATTTACAATAATTTCTTTTCATCTTCTATAGATATATGCATGGATTGGTTGCAACTCCACCAAACTTGGGGATTTGTATGCAGCTGCTCCAACAAGACCTGTAAGTTTGGAACTTGGTATATATATTGCACTTCAATCTTTTCTTTATACTGCCACCTTTCTCATCATCTATGTAATTGCTTTTGAGTAAAGTTAACAAGAACTGAGAGTCATACTGATGAATGATGATTATACTCATAAAGAGAAAGTGATATTGACTAAGTAAGTTATTGAGGAAAAAAATAAAATAAGTAGGGACAGGAACTCAAAAACTCAAAATGGGATATCATAAAACTCTACAGAAATTTGCCATACTCTCACATTACCTCTCTCCATATCCCCTCAAAATATTTAGATGTTGAGGTGGGTAATGTATGTTATATTTCTGAGGAGTGATAGTGGTTGCGATTTGTCTAGTCTATTTCAGTTGTCACACTCTTTATGTCATGTGCAGGGCAATACTGTTAGCGTGAGTTCCTTGACAGGGGGATCATCTGATAATACAGGAGCTGGTATTGCCCGTAGAATAGGTTTGTTACTACTCGAAATAAGTCAGTACAGACATTATTCTCGTGATATATCATCTAACATAGATCCTTGTGCAGTTCTTAAGACTGGAATCAATGTTGTACTTGCTTCTAATATCCCCAAGAACAGCCCCATGCTTGAGGTTTGATCTCTTTTTGTTCCCACTCTGTTTATCTTCCTTTTCTAGTTTCTATCTCTGCATGTTTGTGTTCCCTGTTCAAAATTCTATTTGGACGTCATTTCCATTTATATATCTCCAGCTGTTAGCTTGATTGTAATTTTCCCCTTTCTTGCTTATTCAGGCAGCTGCTGAGAAAAAGTTGGTGCAAAAACTTATCAGTCTAGGCTACGGAAAGCCTGGACCTCGAGGAGCATCTTCGTAATAGACGGCCTTGCGTATTGAGCTCAATGTAGCAGTTAAATCATTGTGAGATATTACTCTAGAATTCATGCAGAAGACTGAAAAGCCAACTATACCATATGATACGGCATCCAACAACCACATTGAATGATCATCGCATAGGAACTTGATTGTTGAACTATGCTTTTGTTCCTATTACTCAGTACTAGAATATTGGATGCAATGAATAGCTTTGAAAGTGCAATTTTCATGTATGTGATGAACTGATTGACATATTTACGAGATCATTAATTGATACATCTAATTTGTTAGACAATGATAGTACTTAGTACTTACCCTCTTAATGTTTTCTTTTCTGAGTAAAGCCCTATTAAGAACTTGTGTTCGTCATTATTGATAGTGGAAAGATATTTGTGAGATCAAATGTCAAGCACTGATGGTATATATCGCATCGGAATTTATGAGATAATTTTCGGTACCATGAGAAAATAATTAGATTCAGACGTCTAAAATTGTACTCCAACAACCTAAAAAAATTACAATCCATAGCCAAAGCACAAAAAGCCACAAGTCTCAGCAGGTAAGAAACACTTGACTAATGTTCGAGGAGATAAAATTAAGGTTTCCAAAATGTCACGATCGATCGTCTGGTTAAAATACCGCCAAGGCACGAAAAATAAATGAACATGATAGATCACACACTAAAGATGATGATAAAGTACTTTAGTTCCTTGACCATATTCAACAAAGTACCTCAAAATGGAAGTTGAAAACTAGACAGGTCTATTCATTTGAACCAGCAGGACCAACAAGGACTCCTTGTGCAGAGCCTTCCTTTCGAGCACCCTCCTCCTTTACTTCATCAGGTTTTCTGATTCTAATTTTATACTTGGCCTCAAAGTCTGAAATCTCCTTTTTCTTTTTCTCCAACGCTTCATTCAGTCGCGCTATCACTTCCTCAATTCCCTCCTTATTGCGTTGAACAGCAGGAAGGACCTCCTTGATGGTTCTCTCAACAAGAACACCTCCAATCATCCTATAACACCGCCTTGCAGGATCAAGTGGTTGTATAGCATTGATCACGAGTGAGTGCTCACTAACTTCCATTTCTAGTTCCGTAATTTTAGAGTAAATCTGGGTGATCTCAGACCTCATGGAACTGTAGACATTGGCAACTGCTTGCTCATTGATTGGTTCTTCAGCTCTAGCAGCCATAGCGCTGAAACACAAAATAGACCATGTCAAACATCATATCTATATCAGCAACTCCAATCACAAATACTGGTGATGAAAGAATCAAATATCAAAGCCATATCAAGACAAAGGTAATCTCTATAAATTCATGTTATTAGGGCAAAAGAGAAACCAAAAGGACAGTAGAATTCATGTTATTAGTAAAAGCCTCCAAGAAATACAGTAACATAATTATAACACAAATGAAAACATTTGCTTGGAAGGGAAACTGAAGCTAGGACTTCTTGGAGCTTAGAATTGCATGGAAGCGAAGAAGAAAATTAACTGACAGGGAGAAGGGAGAACAACTTTTCCTTTTGATCAAGGGATAGCACGTAAATAATGGTACGTCAAAACACGATTCTCCTGTAATGTCTTCTCCAAAAGCCTCTAAAATCATTCTCATATCCATTAACAAGATCCCTATTCAATATTCAGTAAAAACACAAGACCAATTGACTAGACTTTCAACAATATGTGCCATGAAATTAAGTTTTACCTCTCACAGTCAATATGAAATACTATATAAATGATACATCTACCAAATACATTTCCTCAGGAACAAGTCCTTACATTTGTTGGCAGTATTCCCAGATTTCAGTTTAGCCCTCAATGGTTGTCATTATCTAGTTTGCGTACATCACTAGGGGTCACAAAGGAACCCAGAATTAATACATATTGTCCAAATGATAAAAATGTGTGGAACAAAAACAGCACAAATTTTGGATTCTAACTTGTTTTATGATATACCTCAAAGCTTATTCAAGTCCTAAAAATGGTTTTGGAAAAGAGTTGTCCTTCGTATTTTCCTCCTTCCCTTGCATCCCCCCACCCCTAAATATTTTATTATCAGCTGAAGTTCTATCTGTAACTTAGCATTGCTCTTTTCTTTTCCTTGCCTTGTTGAAAAGGCACTATTAATTTTTCTTAAAATATCAAATCTTCCTTCCATAAGATTTAGTTGTCTCCCAAATAAAAGTATAATGTTATCTGAACCAAGTGAATAAATGCTAATGTTCACTAAAATGCCTTAACAAAAACATATTGTTCGAGTGGTTGACCTGTCACGTATAATGTTTCTTCTTGTTCCCACAGACACCCAAACTAGATATCGTAAATTGAGCTATTAACAACTTGGATAAAGATTATTAGAATAGAAACTTAGAATAACCCCCAATGTTAGGTAAATGCTGTGATCACACCCCATCAATCCACCCCCCTTTAGTAGCATCTCATCTCAAGATTATGCAGCTTTAGCATTAGCAAATATAAAAATATTCTTCACTAACGTAGTCCTGCACAATAAAGGCTCAATGTAGTGATCTATCTCCACTTACCCCTGAAACTAGTGATGTTTTCGTTTGACATTAGCACACACGGGTTATACATCTGCAATATGCATCTTCTACAAATTACTATCGACATTTATCATTGCCAATTAAACCTAAATACTTTTGCCCTTCAAAATCAATAAATTAAAAGGCAAACAATATAGTAAAACCCATGATAAACCAGTTGCATAGCGCCTTCAGTAAACTAAATCCAAGAAAAATACAGCAAAACCCACAAGGTTTGAACTTAATTAACCACAAAACGACCAGTGATTCATAAGATGATTTGACAAAAGACCTAATTATTAGGAATCATCATTAACTCAAAAACACAAAATCAGAAAGCAAAATTCAAAGACCTAAAACAAGTAAAATCATGACTTACCCGAATAATTCTGTGACCTAGCAAACTGCGAACAGTGGGAAAAAGAAGAAAAATAATAGGGCAAACTTCGATTTTGCAGAAGAAAATGGAGGAATCAGCAGGGCTTGTTTGGTGTTTGAAGAAAAATTAAGGAAGAAGAGAGATTTATTTTGGGTTTTGGAGTGGGCCGCTTTTACATATGGGGCGGGCAGCCCATCTGCACGGACATCATATTTCAAAACTCGTGAATACATTGCTCGTTCGCTCGATACATAGTTAATAGTATATAAATTATAAATTAAATATATAAGTTATGTATCTATATAACTATAAATAAGATTCATATTGATATAGATTTGAAATAATTAGCGTTATGTATCAACAATAACATTTTTTACGAGAATATTGTACACAAATAAAATTAAAAATAGAGTTGAAGTGGGATGTTAAGAGAGAGAAAAAGAAAAAGGGATTTTTTTTAGTTAGTCAAATGGTAAAGATTCTTTTTTTTTAGAGATAATGTTATCTTAAGCCGTGTAATTACGTAATTTCCTTATTTTTAATTTTTCAAAATGTTTGTGTGAGTTAACAACACTTAACTCGAATTGCACTAGTTTAGGGACTAATTATATGTCTTCACTTTAGTTTCTCATTTTTGAAATTATCTTTCGTACCACAATTTGAAATTATCTTTCGTACCACATTTACTTACTTTGTTAAATACATGTATCTAGTACACTCTGATACATGAATCAGATGCACGACGCGACCCCTTAATGAGGATGGCTAATTTTTTTCTTTTTTAATTATAAAGACCGGATTTCTAAGTCCGACGTAGAAAATGATTAGAAATAAAAAATGTAAATCTGATTTTCAAAATGACGTAAAACATCTATATAACTTTTTACTTCATAATTTATAGACACTTTTTTTACCGGACCTTAATGTAATATTTGCATTATTCATAATGAAAGTTAGTTTGGAACTCCTGAAGTATAGAACACGAAAAGACATGAGAAAAAGTAAAGTTAAAAATTGCGAAGGAAGCAGATAAGTAACATGATAAATACATTACAAAAGTAATGACATCTTTAACTATTATTTAAATGACTGTGGAGTTACATATTAATAAATAAGGATACTAGATTACATGTACATAAATTAACAAAGAAAGTGCAAAAAAAAGGGAGGAAAATATCAAAAAAAAAAAAAGATTTTTAAAAATTCAGTTGTTATAAAAAGTTAGGCAGAAATGAGATAAACAATAAGAAAAAATTAACAAGATCAAATATGATAATCTTCACATGAATCATCAAAATGACTCCAAAAAAAAAAGAGGCAAAATTCACAGTCCATCGGTGACCACATAAAGTTAGCAATAACATGATTTAGCATAAAATAGTACAAGTAAAGAGAGATCCAACTTAAAAATATACTAATTATCCTTTCTTCCTTCACTAGATAAGTCTAACAAACAAGAGAATGTTCACACTTAATTATTTTACATTAGTGTTCTGTTAACAAAATACACCAATAAATACACATACATAGGTAACTTCAGAGCTAAATACAGATGGGACATACAGGGAACAAAATTACACAAATCTTTGAAATGGTTTCCTCCCAACTATAGTAGGCGTCGAACCAGTAGAATGCACACTCATATGATCTCCCATAGATTCATGTTCCTTTAAAGAAGCGGCATCCTTTCCAGACCCTTTGTTCCACTTGACGGATCCAGTACTACTTGGAGTCAAAGGAAACGACAGCCTCCTCCTCGAGCTGTTGGATGGAGTACCTATATTTCTCTCCTCAAGAATGGTTTTTCCTCTGAATTTGGCTTTGGCTGAGATGGTTGGTGACATGTAACTTGGACCTGAAAAAGGAGGACAGCTCGTGAGGCTGTCGTCATCCTTCATGGAATGATTGAAAGGGGAATCAGCAGCACTAGCACGGCGTCTTGAATACTTTGATACGCTTGAGCTGCTCATTGGTGATGATGTTCTTCTGGGAGTATGCATTAGTTTTCCCCTCAATGGAACTGCAGACTTAGTTGACCTTGGTGTAACTGATTCATGACTGTCATAATCCAAATGGAGATGTCTGAAGTTTTGACTTAGACGCCATGGACTTGGCTTGTGTTCCGATATTGCCCTTGATGGTGTTGAATGGACGTCTTTTACAGCAGATTGGCTCTCGGAATCATTTCCTGGAAGTAGCTGGTGGTTCAACCAGTTCCACCACCAAGGAATTCCACTGGTTCGGATGTCCGTAGCTGATTTGGGGTTGCGTCTCCACAACTATTAAAAAGAGGTATGCAACATGGTAAGCCGTATATAAGGCTAATAGAAGTATAGAGTTTGTCAACACGTCTTGGCCAAGAATAACAAATAATGATAAAGTACTTTGAAACAATTGAGATATTATGTGTTTTACCTAACGGATTGCCAGAATCACTAACGGGAAGTTGAAACAAGAAAATTGAAAGTTTTGACGTTCTTGGTAATTTGCACAAGCGCATCTTAGTTTGATAATATTTGAAAGATTAGTCAAAAGCAACAAACTGAGAGATCATTATGATGCACTTAGTACCAGGATTCACATTAGATAAAAGATTTGGTAAGAAAGAGAACCACTAAAGAAATGTCTCAATAACTTGGCCATAGACAGATAGAAATTGTTATGATGCCCTTAATACCAGGATTTGTACAACATAAAGGAAGTGACAAGTGTTGATACCCAATTTTGGCTTAACATTTTCCAGTACCTTTTGAGTTTTATTTATTCAATAGTTCAAAATACATTTTTACAATTTTATCGATATTTATCCTTATTTCTCATAATTTCAGGTTTTTATGAGTTAATTTTAATTATTGTTTCGTGTCACAATGTTGTGAACTTCGTACCTTTGATTAAATCATTATTTTTTATGAAATTGCATTTTTTATGTCATTCATTTTATTTGTCACAATCTATTAATATTTATTTTATTTGTTACTTTTATTAATACTTATTTTTATGTTTTTAGCGCAGTCTAGAAATACATTCAAATACGGATAAGATTGCATACACAGATATTTTATAACCAGTGGTTTTAGCCCACGATTTTAAGATAGTGGTATTGTACTAAGACGGCTTTCAATTTTCTATTTAAAGAATTTCTTGGCCATTAATTTAGTGGTGGTGAATAAGATTTACATATTTGGGGTGTAATTTAGAAATTTTTTAAGTTCTTTTATTATTTTTTTTTGAGAAGGTAACATTTTAAATTCTTATTATTATTCATCATCTTTATAGGTACACAGAGTTGCTTCCCATTGAAGCTATTCGAACGAACTTCAAATTATATTCTTTATTCATTATTAGGCAAGCTTAGGCTGTTTAACATATTATAGCAATATTTTATTATTTGTGTATATTGCATTTTTATCATAGTTGTATATTATTGTTATCTCTTCCTCAATTTGAAAAAATAAATTCAGTCGGGAGTCTGGACCCACAATTGTGAATTTCGAAGGATGCCTAACACCTTTCCTTCGAAATTACTTGAACCCTTACCTAGAATCTATTGGTTTCGTAGATCATTCAAGTAGTTCCCTAGTTTTCCTAAAATTAGGTGGCAACTCCCTTAAAATTTGTTTATTCCTAAAATTCTTTTAAATTTAATTGAATTGAATTAATTGATTATTTTTGTGTCACCACGATGTTTCTTCTTATATGAATAAAGTGGGGATGTAAACAGAATTCTCTGGTGTGAGCTCGCCCAGTTTCAGGTGCAAGAAAAGGGGGTGTTTGGTGACTTCCAACGTGGAGGAAGAAATGGAGAGAAAGGTGCGTTGAGGTTCTGGTTTACTTTGTTTTGGTGGTTGTATGGTATCACTGGTAGCTTGTTGGTGGAGAAACGGTGGTCGAAGCTCATGGGTTTCACCGGAGAAGAGGTCTGTTTGCTACAGAAAAAAAAAGATAAAACCAAAAGGGGTTTTGCAAGAGTTGGAACCTCCGGTTAGAACCGAAAATAACAAGGAAAAGGCTAAATGGGTTGGGGTCTTTTGGTGGTGGACTAGGCGGAGCTCCGGCGAAAAGTTTGCCAAGAAAATATGAACACTAAAAAAATTTCTTAAAGACTAAAAAATCTGAAAATTACACCCATTATCTAAAATATTATCCACCACCACTAACTTAATGACTAAGAAATTGTTTCAATAGAAAATTGAAAATCGCCTTAGTACAATACCATTATCTTAAAAGTCGTGGGCTAATAAAATATTTGTGTGCGCAATCTTTTATGTATTTAATTGTATTTCTAGACTGCTAAAAACATCAAAATGGATTTAAGTAGAAGTAACAAATAAAAAATGGATTTTGTTAGTTCCCTATCTCTAGAAGGGTAGAGTTAGTAGGGTGTTCCCTATTGACTGTTTCACTAGTTTTTGCCAAGCTAGCTCCATATTTTTCTGTTTGGAGCAGCTTTCTTGCACACTGTGCTTTAGTAACTTCGCATCTTCTTGAGCTTTCTAATATCATTTAATTACATTATCCAAAAAAAAAATGGCATGTAAAAAAATGTAATTTACCATAAAATAGTGATTTAATCGAAGACACAATATTCATAATATATTCAATTGATTGTTACAAAAAATAATGTAATTAAAAAACTAACTCATAAAAATCTAAATTTTGAGAAATAAGGATAAAAATGATAAGAGTTATTTAAAATTATAAATAATGTATTTTGTACTATTGAATTAATAAAACTTAAAAGGTATGAATCTTTAAAATGTTAGGCCAAAATTGGGTGTCAACAATAAGCATGAAACAGAATGATACATTTCTGCATTATCAAAGCACATTTACGAAATGGTTACCATAGATTTTACATGCTTAAGAACGTAAGTCTAATGTACCTGGTGAGAATATGCATAGCTCATTGCTCTCTCCCTCTTGATGACTGCCTCCACTTTTTCCCGTCGCCTTGCTTCTACCTCATCTTTAGTTAGCATACTATTATTCCAATCATCATGATTACCTGCTTCAGTCTAAAACAAAATTTCCTTTTCAACATCAAAACGTAATTCAAAAAATGTTCGAAGACGAAAAGAACTTTTGTTCAACAACTCTCATATTTACACTACAATATATGTACAAAAATGAATTCCTAGAACCTAAATTGGAATTGTTGAAGAAGCTGCGTACCATCTTTGACCAGTGGAAGAATCCATCAAATCTTTCACAAGATAATCAAAGCACCAATAATGAGGAAAACTACCCAATTTAAATGACCCAAATTAAATCTACTAAATAATGTAGGCGAACAGTGCCTCCAAATTATGGCATCGGCCTATACCACTAAATAGGTGAATACCACAAGATATGTAGCAGCTTAAACTTACCAGCTGAGTCCATTTGCTTAGAGTGCTCTCAACTTCTTTATCATTCATGTAAGCTTGACTATGGAGTGCCTGGAACATCTGACTTCTCCTTGACTGAATTTGCATTTGAACCCTACCTAGAAGTTGCATTTGTTTCATGGCATTTACTGTCTGCCGCTTTACACTTCTGCTTCTGACCACTCCTTGAAGTCTTGCTAAACCACTCAAAGATTTGAAACCCCTCCTTGCCTGTGAAAACAAAGTTCATTCACATAGGATATGTAAAACTTGTTAGCAATTGATACACTCTCTGAACCAAACATTCGTGTCCCATCAATGACCTATTCTAGAAAGGGGAGAAAATGGGAAAGGACTCCTATGGTTCTTTTTAAAAAAAAAAAAATTTATATAAAGCAATGAACTTCTATTCACTCCTACTTGAATCACGACAAGGGAAATAACAATGATAACATAAGATCCTATATTGTTTTCTTTGACATAAGAAGTTTTTCTAACAAGTTGATAAGAACAAAATTACTCGAATTTTCAAGATGCTTATGACAGATGAATGCAGACTCTGTATTTCCATGTTTTTTTAAAAATCAAGAATTAAGAATTCAGGTTCTGCAGTGACCAGGAGTCATAGTTTCCATGGTTCAAGAGTATAATTAAGACATTGAGGAAAACTACTCTAGCAGTAAAGTCATTAGGACTGGAAATGGGTTTCTTGAAAACAGCATACGAAAAGATTGGGGGTCCCAAAGACATATACAAAAGCTCAAATCTCTTTTTTTCCTATCCCGTTTCAGATAATCTGCACGTCACTTAATTTTTGTCAAATTTCAAAAAGAAATATGGAGTTCTCGGACAAGGAAAGTGACCTTTTAAATAATCAGTTAAATGTAATATTGAGAAAGCTCAGCATTTAAGAACTAAGAAGGAATCGTGAAGATCAAATTCTCAGGTAAAACTATCATAAGGAAAATATTAATGATAAAAGGTAAAAGCATTTCTAAGGATCAAGTGAAAATGCAATAACAAGATCCTGATTGTGGTAGAAACAAACTTCTTAGGTAGAAATGCACCCTGAGACCACTGAATGAAATCATCCAGAGCTTTGATCGAAGGGTTAGAAATTTATTTACCTGTTACCAGTTCTCTAACACACAGCAGGGAGTCTCCGCACATAAGAAACACCTAAATTTTAGACTAAGAGAGCCATAAGTCTTTAACAAAGCATAAAGCTTTTCACATAATTGATCTACTCTCTCAGCTTGATGCTCGCCTTTGGCAATAACAAATAGTTGCAGGAGACATGGAAATGATTACTTGGGAGACTATTAAAGTTGTTTCAACAATGACATAATTGTTACCAATATATCATGAGTTTGCAATAACATGACCTATGACTTATCACTCAAGATCTGGCCAACTCACAAAATCAAGTAGTATTCTTAAAGGCTATTTTCAGCAAAACATTGATGAAGGAGTTATCTTGTATCTTACCATGTAACTTCTGTAGGCTGCCTGTATCTTGGTTGCTGAAAGATGGAGCGTCAAAGTTGGTTCTGGTCTGTTAGCATAGCTAATCTCACTATGGTTCCTACTCGGCTCTGGATAAGTAGATCTAGGGGAAGAGACCCTTGGAGAAGCCTCCTTGGGAGCAGTAGCCTTCTGGGAAGGAGCACTAGCAGAGTTTGCCTTTGGAGAAGCTTCCCTAGGAGAGAGAGCCTTTAGGGAAGGAGCACTAGCAGAGGTAGCCTTTGGATAAGCTTCCCTGGGAGAGGTAACCTTCGGAGAAGCTTCCTTGGGAGAGCTAACCTTTGGAGAAGCTGCCTTAGGAGAGACAACCCTTGGAGAGGCGACCCTCGGAGAAGTGACACCAGGAGATGTAGCCCTATAAGAACTCCGAGGAGACGCATCTTTAGGTGAATTGATTCTTGGAGAAGTTGGTGCCACAGGGAATGCAGATGGAATGCCAGATTGTTCAGAAGTAGGAGGCCTAACAAGTAGGTTCTGATCATCAACCTCACCCAGTATTTTCTCAATACTGCTTGGTTCTCTGAAGAGGAATGATTTGAACTCTCCATGCCTCAGTATCCTGCGACCCTTCTTCTTTTCCTTTGCAGTTTTCTTCCCTGATCCCTGTAACAATCATCCAACTTAGCCGAGGATTGTATAATAATGTTAGAAGCATAGATATCCAGCAAGTTCTTCCCACCATCCTCGTATGATTTGTAAGGGAATATTTAAGGAAATCAGGCCAGAGCTGAATTTTTCCAAATACTTAGTTCACCCTTGGTCCACTTTATAAACACAATTCTCAACCAGGATTAGTAGTTAGATTGAGAGAAACTACATCAATTATTGAAGTTGGTTTATTTCATCATAAGATAACAACTTCTGGGACAGATACAAGTAATATGAGAATATCAAGTTCAAGAAACCAAACTTTTACTTACATAGGCAGACTTCTTCTTGGAGTTGCACGTAAAAACCCTTTTGAGGGCATAAAACCAACTGCCTTTTTTCCCCATGTTTCTAGCATTACTGTGTCACCCTGAAAGAGAAGGAAACTTAACTTAATTGTCATTCAAAAGGAACTTAATTGAACACATGCAGTGCGAAAGCAACTCATACACTTATTGTATTGAACAGAGATATTCTAGAACGAAACCAAGATAGAGGCATTTTTAGCCTGCCTCGGAGAATGCAACGCAAGCACTCCATAAAAAACATAGATTGCCCACCTAAAACCAAATACATCAAAAATTTGCAAATCATCTAATTTACTCAGTTAGGTCCCTTTGTTGATAAGCATCTTGAAGTACAGTCATCATTATTATTAAAGAAGATATTTCCGTAAGTTCAAATTTGGGATTCACACATTTAGCTGTCATAAGGTGATCAAGGGAGAGGAAAATTATTCACCACATAGAAATGGGAAAACCAAAATAATGAATAAAGGAAAAGGCAAACAGGGAATGAATTTTTAGTCTATGTTGCTCAAACTCTTCAAAAATGTGTCCAAATCTCTAAAAGTTTCTTCAAAAATAGTGTATTTTTGGATAATCCGGCATGGGTGCAACATCGAAAGTGAAGAAACTGTCCAACTTAGTTTTTAGGTCCCTTTAATTTCTTTTCTAGATATTTCATTCTTTGAGTTGACTTTTAAATTCAAACTTCAAGAACAAGAAGGAATCAAACTAAAGAAAGGTCCAATTTTTTAACTAGCTAAAGACTAACACACAAGTTCATGTCATCATCATCCAGATGATTTCATAATACTCTTCCTTTTTTTTCAAAAACAAATAAATTCCTTGCAGCTTTTCAACCTTCTTCAAGATGGTGATGAGATCAGAAAAGAGAAACACAGGGGGGCAGAAAAAAATAGATATTTTTATCACAAATAGATGCTAAAATTACATTCTGATGATGAAATATGTTGTTTTGTCCTTATTTCCTTGACAATTACCAAGAATGTAACAGACAAATAATATCAAGAAATTATAAAATCAAAATAAAAAAACAAACCCCCAAATTCTACACCACTAAACACAGAAAAAAAATCAAATTTTTAGTTCACAAAGGAGTAAAGCATACATTTTTATGCCCTAAAATCACCATCCAAACTTGCAGAGATTACAGAAAGTAAATTAATTTATGAAAAATAGAAACCCCAAATACCTCAAGTTATGTTTAAAGTTCTCCATTAAAACCCCTTTCAGAGAAAAAGCTGAAACCAGAGCCAAAAAGCCAAAACCCAAAAGCCAAGTCCAACAAGAAACCCAAAAGCAAAACTTGAGCTACCCTTCTCTCTCTCTCTCTCTAGAATCTTTCTCCCTTTTCTTCCTCCACTTAGTTATACTAATACTACCATAAACTTGGTGCTCCTTTTAGACTTTTTTTAGTCTAATTAACCCAATTATATATACAAAGAATCTGCTTCTTTGTTGCTTCCACAATTTATTAACCTCTTCTTTTTGTTCTTTTTTGACCTTTTTTTCCCCTACCTTTTCCAGTTTATACTTTCATCCTTTTGTCCGGACAACGTAAATTTAAATTAGTCGGATTCAAATATCCTGGTTGGTATGAAAGAAAAAATGTTTTTAATGTAAAATGCAATTTCGGGGGAAAAAAATCAAACTTTTGCTTAATTTATGGTGTTAAGTAAATAAAAGAAAAGTATTTTATCAAAAATATTTATATGTGATTTAACGGAAAACTACGAAAGTATAATGGGATGAGAAGTGGACTTGGGTGGGATGGTTAAAGGATTGGGGTTTGAAATTTGTGAGATCGAGAAAAGATAATAAATTTGAAATGTCGAAATTTATTTTCTCTATTTGTAAATTTAAGTTCATATTTCTCTTTTATAAAAAAATTCATCATTAAACATTAAAAAGTTAAAAATATTTTTCCACATATCAAACATAGTAATAGATGATAAACTAAAAAAAAGGGGAAAAAATTGTCTATGAATTTATTAATAATTCAATAAGGGGTAACTGATAACAAATTAGTAATTAATTAATGGAGTTTGGAGCTGACTAAACAACTTAATTTTGTTTAATAGAGCATTAATTAATGACAATAAAAGATTTTCTATTTTTTAAGTTATAAATGTATATGACACTTCTCTCAATTGAAAACGTATAAAAATATTTAATATATTTCTAGTTTCGTATAATCTTCAAAAATTAGATACAACGAACTATTAAATTTTAATATTTATGTAAACCTTTTTTTTTTAATATTATCACCACATAAGTCATATTAGTATCTTAAATTTCTTATTCAGCTAATTTTATTTTATTTTATTTTATTGGTGGTCACTTTGTCAGTCAATAATTGGTGTGATCCAGCCTCAGCTATAACGGATATGTTTGGGTTTTCTTTTAATTTAATTAATATATGTATTTCATTTCGAATATTGTTTGTCGTGACAATGACATTGATATCATGGTAGAAGGAGCACAACATAGTACAATAACGTGATTTCTTTTTGTTTTCGTTCGATATTTGTATTGAAATTTAATTAATTTAAAGTTATGCTGCATACTATAGTGATGTGATACAAATTAAAACTGTTTAAAAATCAAAACGAAACCGATAATTCGAATCGAAAAAAATTATTGATTTATTAATATTGGATTACTGATTTAACGGTTTTGATTTTTTTTATTATCGATTTTTAACGATTTGGGATTTTTTTCTTAACGGAATAATTGATAACCTGATAGTAAATTAAATAATTATATTATATCATTTTGCATAGAGTTTGATTTCCTACTTTTATTTTTGGTTGTCTCAAACACTTGGTTATTCTACAACGTAAAAGTATTTGCTTTTGAGCATGATGTAACTTGTGAACTCATGTGCATTGTTTATTTAGGTTGTCACCTTGTTTATAAGTGATTTTCAATTTTTTTTTGTCAAATCTTAACGGGTAAATCGATAACCGATAAAATAATATCTTAATAGTTATATAACGGTTTAGCATCTTTACGGACCGATAATCAATAAATCATACCGATAAGCTTTAAAATCGAACTGAATCGACTGATACACAACCCTAATTCAAAGGCCACTAGCTCTCTTTCTTATGCTAAAAAGATATAATAGAATCATAATATTTTGAGGCGAATTCCGAAATAAAAATTCATCAAATTCAAAATAAATAAAATAATCAAAATTATGGTTGGTTGATCTTCATTATATTGATAAAAAATATATATATAGTATATTTTCCACATTAAAACTTTAAATAAGATATATTCAAAAGCAAAAGGCAAGAAAAGGGACACTTGCCTCTTCGATTTTTTTTTAAAAAAAAATTAGAAAGCAACGTGCTCCAGGCGTGTTTGATTGTTGGTTAATTAGTTAGGGTCGGATTTGCAATATAAATAGATAATTTTATTTTCGTAGAGACTTATAAATTTTAAATTTGTCGTTATTTAGGGTTTGTTATTTGAAATCAGGTTTATTTAAAATTAAAATTCTATTTAGACATATAATTTGAATTTCATAAGTTATAAATTTTTTTTCTTTTTAGGAAAAAGGGACAAATATCCCCCTTAAACTATCATAAATGATATGCAAATGCTTTTGTCATATTTTTGGGACACTGGTGCCCTTGTCGTTGAAAATTAGACCATATATACTCTTTATACTGACGGAGATATGCGTATTATAATCTTATCTACTGACCCGACATTTTATTAAATACCAGATCGATGGATAAGATTGTCACATGTCTATATTTAGTCTTCCATTAGTGCAAAGGGCATGTATGCTTTGCTTTTCGGATGTTAGAGGTATCAATATTCCAAAAGTATGACGAACATGCTCATTTACGATAGTTTGGGAGTATATTTATTTTTTTCCCTTCTTTTATAAGCATGCATGATGATTCTGGAATTTTACATAATTTATAATTAAGATATAAAAATATCTTAACGGATTAATAAATCACATATCTTTATATCTCTTTAATAAATAAATATTTTTAATTACGTGTTATTATAAATTTAAATACACATAATTTTAGAAAGACTCACTAGTCTAATAAATGAACAATGATATTAACTCTCTATTATTTGATTAATCCTTTTATATCGTATAACAATCTCTTCATATCAATCATGAATCTTTTTTTTACGTAAATTTAAAATTTTAAACTATATACTTGTAAATTAAATTTTATATTAAAAATTAAAATCGTAATTTGAATTTGCAATTAAAACTTTTATAAATTTTATAAACTAACATTGATTTGAGATAAGATTTCAAAATTTTATAGTTAAACGCTAAATATTATATTCCTCCATTTGCATCAGCAATACTTTTTTAATGATTTGGTCATGTCATGTCAGATGAAAGTTCAACTTTGGTTTGGTGATGCAACAAACTCATATATTAGTCAACTTCATCCTCATACACACACAGAGAATTCTATAAGTTTTAATTTTGTTATCCTTAATTTTTTTTTAATTTTTATATATATAAATATGACTCTATTCATAATTGATAATTGATAAAAAAAAAAAAAACGTATAAAGATGGTGAAATTTAATACTAAAAGTTTTTTTAAAATCATTTTTTTGAGATGTAATGTGTTAAAAGTATTTTGGAGCATAAATATAAGATTTAAATTCATATGCGGTATAAATGTAATTTCAGAGATAAAAGTATATGCCTAAAGCGTTAAATTAGATTTTTCATAATTTTAAAATAAGTTTTATTTTATATAATATGTTTTGTTATTGATATTACATACTTTTAAAAAATAATATAAATTAATAAAATAACTCTTATATTAAATCATGTATGAAATTGATACATTGAGATTCATAGCACTATGTTATAAATTTGAAGATGGGTGATGATTTCATTTTAAAGATTTTTTGTTATTTTTGTTATTTTTTAAAAATAATTATAAAAGAAAAATGATCATATTTGTACTTATAATTTTAGAAAAGGTTATTTTTTTGATATATTTGTCTTTACCATTCAACTTTGAGTTTATATTTGTCCCAGGACAGTTAATTATTATGTCACTAGTTTTATTATCCTACGTGACGCTTACATATATTTTTTTACTATAATTATATTTTATTTCCTATTTAATCGTTCAGAAAATTATGTGGTTAATCAAACTTATACGATTTAATTATTCATCATAGCTATAGTTTGTTATAATTACCACTCGCGACTAACAATATACATTAATTATGTGGATTGACTTCAAATTTGTATAATTAGTCAGCTTTATATATGTATAATTCGTCATAATATACAAATACATATGTATAAAATACAAGCCGATATATATATATACAATTCATCTCTCTCCCACTCTTTGCCCTCTCTCGCTTGCCTCTCTCCTCTGTCCTAGTCTTGCTCGCTTCTCTCCTCCCTATAACATGTAACTACGAATTGTAATTATCAAATTTTAGCCATTGAAAATAATTAAACTATTTTTTACTATCTATATGTGAAAGTTCCTCATCATAATTTATTCGGCTCACTTAAATAAAATTCCACCCATCCAATTTGAAAACCCATTAACCCTAACTCCACCACCGTACCCACCCAGTTTGATGAGAATAATAGGCGCAAATAATACATTATTTTAAAGATTCTCTCGGTCATTATTTTTGTTATCTTTTTAAATAATAATCATAATGTATATTTTCCTATATGATTTCTTTTGGATTTATTGGTAGAATTTTCAAAATTTTACTTTTACTTATAAATAAAATTATAAAATTAACGGTACATAAGACATACGTCCTATAAATTCATAAATTTTAGCCTAATCTTTTGAAACTTATGCCTCGCTATACGTTTCACCTCACGCCCCACTTTTTTAAAATATTGATAAAAGTATTTATTGATGCTTTAAGAAAAGTCTCAATTAGATTTTTCATTAGTCTATTACGTAGTATTTTGGTAGGAGAATTGTGAACATTTCATAGAATTAAATGGAAAAAAGTGCCATCGACCAAGAGACATAGGCCTCGAGGCAACACCAATTGACCATTAGCCATATTAGCATTTACTTATAACAATAATATTTACACATCTTTAACACTATAACGATTATTTACTTAATAATATTTATTGTCACAAAAATATTTAATGGTATTAAAATAATATCATTGCATACATAATCGCTAATTCCTTAATTTCGTGGCATTTATATAGAATGTTGATTATAAATATTGATATTTCTTGTTGACGCTAAACATAATATAGTGACAAACAGAGGCGAATCATGAGTTGAAGACTTTGGGTGCACCAATATAACCTTAGCTCAAATATGAGCTTTAAGCTAAACTTAAAATAAAAATAATAAAAAAGGACTTTAGTTTGATTTGAACTCTGGTCTCAAGGGTGGTATCTCTAGTTTGTACTAGTAGCACAAGTGCACTCCTATGTTTTCCACGAGTGCACTGTTAACTAGATACTAATTTTTGATAGTTTTTCAATAT
>NC_028642.1:45794072-45796807 GCF_001406875.1 Solanum pennellii | reverse complement strand
TATATATATATATATATATATATATATATATAATTTTTCGAAAGTTAACGGATGCATGTGCTTCCCTTAAATTTCCAAAATATAGGTCCGCCTCTAGCAACAAATATATTATTATTGTTAAATCCTTTAATTGTTGTAGGAAAAAAGGCATGAGAAAACTTGTGGAACATTGGGAGCAGATGGAGAAATATTTGGTGGCTTTATGTTGTCAATTTTTTACCCTAGTTGTTAGATTACCGGTCATATAAATTAAGACAGAAAAAACACATTTAGCTGGCTACATTGACACGTTACTTGCGTAGAATTTAAATATTATGATATACCTTAAGAATTTTCATCAACAAAAGCATAGACTTTTCATTTTGTTACTTAATATATATTTCCTCTGTCGAATAATTGGTGTTCACTACACTATTTTGGAATATCTAATAGTATTTGTTCATTTTATGAAATTAATGAATAATTTTACACTTAGTTTCTAATTTACCATTTCAATAATTATAGTCATTTCTCCATTATATTTTTCAAGACATTGTATTTATTATATTCAAATGGTGATATGGTAAAATTACCCTTTTATTTATACTCCCTCCGTCCACTTTTAATTTTCATGGTTTCCGTTTTTAGAGTCAAACCATAAGAACTTTGACTAACATTTTACGATATATTTTTTTTCATCATATTGATATGTAGAAAAATTTGCAATTTATAATACTTCTAGTATAGTTTTTGAATATGTAAATTTTGTTTAAAATATTGAATTGAACTTTAAAAATTAGTCAATTAACTTTCGAAAAACGTAATATGACAAATAAAATTAGATGGATGAAATAATTTCTTAAGAAAAGTTTAAAATCAATAATGAACCAATATTGCTATAATTGGTAATGGAAGCATATTTGTCCTATATGTACAAATCCAAATCGGACGGATCTTTACCCGGAGTAGAGCATAAACCTAAAAAGATGAAACAGACCCATTCAGAAATAAGAAAATACCATCGCGGTTTGGATTAAGTCTCGATGAAAGAATACATCAATGGAGAAGGAAGTATATATTTTTTTTGGTTGAATTGTGAAATTTTCATAGAATCAAATGACCAAATTGCCATGAGACAATTAACACCATTTAAGAAAGGAGGTTAAATTAAACATACTCAAATGGCTATATTTAAAATGGACATAGAAACTAGTCAAAAGTAAGTAAATACTATTAATTAGTTGAATTAATCTTCCTCAGCCAAAACCATTCTACTTAAAGGACTTGGCCCAAGTTTTTTTCTTCTCCTCAAAGAATTTCTTCTCCTAATAACTTCCATTTGATTCCTTCTTCTTACTTGCATCATTGCTTCTTCTTCAATCACAAATCTCTTCATTAACACATCATCATTCAATGATTTTCCCCTAAATATTTTCCTCCCTTCCAAACTCATCCTTCCACTTGGTATTCTTTCTTGTGAAATACTACTCATCATTGGCTTTGTTCTACAATTACTTTTTCTTGGTGGAACAACATGATGATGGTCTACTTGAAATACTTCACTATAGGAAGATATTGGTGCACATAGACATACTCTAGTGAAAGATGTTGCAACTCTTAAAGAAGTGCATCTTCTTAGCTTTTGTGATCTATTAGTGTTTGATATCTCTCTTGATGATGACTTAGATAGGCTTCTCCATAATGTTGGATTTGTTGTGGGAATTTCACTTGGCTTGGCAAATGTTTTCCATAGAGAAGCCATTTCCATTGCCTTTTGGTACCAAGCCTTCCTACAAAACACAGTTTAAATTTTGTGCACTGTCGATCTAAATATTTATAATAGGTAAATCTTCATAACAAGTCTGATATAATAATCTGAAAGATCGAACATATTACAACTAAACAAAATCATTTATATTGTCAATGTATATAATCTATGATGCAATTTTTAAATACAATTACACTAATTAAAAATTTAATCATATGTAATTAAAAAATCTAGCAAGGGACAATAGTTAGTATGGACTGATAGCCTAAGAAGTATTGCAAGTAACCTACAACTGTTTTTTTTTTAATTTGTCCACATATATAAGTTAAAATTCATATTTAATAAGGTTGTCAATTTCAATTATTAAAAAATATCACACAAGAAACACCACATAAGTTGAATTTTTAATAAGCTTGTCAGTTTCAATTATTATTAAGAAATATCAGACACACATTAAAAATTTTTAATTTAACATCTGATCACATGTTTTTACGCGCTTAAATGAATTAATTTTAATTTTTGTCCTTAGCAATCAAACTTGTGTGAGTTAAGCATACCTTTTGAGACATTGTGGTACAAAAATATAAATTTATGCCTCACAAAAAAAGTTTTTTTTTTAAAGGACAAAGATTAAAGACCAGAATTCACAAATGACCCAAATGTTAAAGGTCGAGAAATCGAATTCATTGACCTTGTACAACATGAAACTTATTCAATTGTTCAAAATCTTAGTAATTCAGTTAGTTGACCATCTGAATTTTCAGCTTGTTGATTAGGATTCGATTTTTAAATTATAATCTCTTTCCCCCATTTCCCCCCCAATTTATTAAGTTTTTTTATTTTTATTTTATTTGGAACAAAACCCATCCCATCATGTTAATGCTTTTGATATGGGCCTAAAGTGTACTGCTGAAAATTGGGTCACTTGCTGAGGTAGAAAGAACTAACATAAGTTGTACAAATATGTGTTTTGTCAGAACCCCCCCCC
>NC_028642.1:45752227-45793612 GCF_001406875.1 Solanum pennellii | reverse complement strand
CCCCGCTCTCCCCCCCACACAACACATTCTTTTTTTTTAAAATGATAGTGGTGTTCTAATCAGTTTTCAGTTTTCATACACATAAATAATTTCACGAAATACCTATTATCTCCCAACAGCAAGCAACAGGCAACTCCGTTCACTAAGAATAGGACAGATGATACACAATCGGTATAAAAATGCTAATGATCCCCTAGGTCATTTTGTACTAATGTTTTGGCGATCCACCACTACAATTTCTAGTGTCCCATTAAAGCATTTAGCGGTCTAAGTTTTTATCAAAAAATTATTTTTCACACGACTTATTTAAATGTGTACGAAAATAATCTATTGGTCATTTCTTAAAGACTAGAAGCATATGAATTCAATGTTGAAGTGATAAACTATGATTTTCATATATTAAAATTTGAAGTAATTTACTAGAAATTGTATGGAGTGTCTGATTGAGCTGGAAAAGCTTGATTATTAATTAAAACATAAATAAGTAAATTATCAAGAGAGAAAAAAACACAATGTATATGGATCAATCAAGTAAAATTTACTCTTAACAAATTAAAGTGAAAATATATGTAATTAATCATAATTAAATACTCTTAACTAGAAAAACACATTTCATAGATTTAAAATTCAATACATGAATGTTTCTCTAGTAGGGATTAACATATATTCTCTTTAAAAAGACAGATATATTTATCGCGCAAAACTTCAATTTTGAATCAATGAGCTTAATTCACAAAGTAAAGTTGAATATAACTAAACAATCAATTTGATCAGTTTAAATTCTTCATTTTATCAACTATAATCGTTAACTTCGTACCATAAAAATAAGACAGACAAAAACAACATATTATAACATATTAAATTATAGTAAACTATGATGTTAGTTCAGACTCTGTAAAAAAAAAGATTAGAGGAGAGAAAGTTACCTTGCTTGTGAAGAGTTCTTTGGATCTTGCATGAACAAAGAAGAAAATCAAAACTTTGTGATTCAAAGAAATATAGAGAAATGAAGAAGAAGAAGAAGAGGAAGAAATTTCTTCTCATCTATGATATTAATTGTACTATACTATAGTTTAAAAGAAAGGAGTATTATAAATGATAAATCAAACTTTTATTTTTTTTGCTTAAATTAGAGAGAGTTTCTGAAAGATGGGTTGTCAAATTTACAACTTTCTTTATCTTTTTCTTCTTTATAGTATATAGTAATAATAATAATAATAATAATATAAGGCTCTTCCTTTTTTTTTGCTTTGCTGCAGGCAAATGATTCAAATTTCAAAAGTGCAAAGTGTTACACTATACTACTTTATTAATTTACAATATAAGTATTGCTTTTTAATTTTTTACCTTTGAAATTTTTATCTTTTAGACTCTTATGGATCATATTTTAGGGGCCCAAATATCAGATCATATACTTAATGGGGACCATATAAGTGAAAAATAATAACTTTTTCAGAATTCCTTCATTGAGGAATGAGGCAAATTAGTATTTTTTTTTATATTATATAAGTTATAGATGTGCTTTTGAAAATTTTCTAAGTCCCAAAACAAGAATATTTAAGAAGTTGAGATCCTAAACTTGATATTTCATGTTGTGATTCCTACATTAGAAATTAATGTTTTTTTACTTGGTAATTATATGCTATGATTGGGAGCATGTACTTAAAAACTATTTTGTGCTTCTCTTATGATAAACTTTAGAACAATCATGTATATGTAGCTTTATTTTGCCCCTTTTATTTTTCTATTGGGTAATACATATGTCTTTCAAACCTTTACATGTGGCTTTAGATCATATCCAAATGGTCAAAATCTTTCATCCGAACCCTCATCGAAAAATTACACACTATATATATAAGTTGTTTTTCTGAAATCGCAGGTTACCTTTGAATCCCACTCATGTCTACATATCGTTCTGATCCTCTAACTCCATTCTTAATTTACACTATATATATAAGTTATTTTTCTGAAATTGCAGGTTACCTTTGAATCAACTCATGTCTACGTATCGTTCTGATCCTCTAACTCCATTCTTAATTTTATATATACATACATATATATATACATACATATATATATATATATATATTGATTAGATAATTATACATATATAATTATTAAGTATATGTATCTGTGATTGTTTTTGTATATATGCATAAAGTTTGAATTCGTATACAATATCGAGTTAATATATAATTGAATCAAGTTAAACATTTGTATTTATATATCAAATCTCTCTCTCTTTCTCGCTTTATACAAACACAAATTATACACCGTATTTGTGTAATTTGTGTTTGTATAAGGCGAGAGAGAAAGACAAAAGAGAACTGAGTAGAAGAAGATTTGTATTTGTATAATTATAAGTGTATATGACGAAGATATATATATTCTATATACAGTCTCTCTCACTTTATACAAATAAATTATACACTTGTGTTTGTATAAAGTGAGAGAGGTGAGGAAGAGATGACTGAGAGTGACGAGTGAAATTTCAGAGAGAGGGGAGTAAAACGAATAGGAAAAAATTTATTGCAAATTGTAATCAAATAAAACTATAACATAACATTTATGTTAAATTAATAATTTGCTGTAATACATAATTTTTTTTCGTTTTATAATATGATGCATATGACTCATTAAATAAATTCCACGTGAAAAGGGGAGAGAAGTGAAAATAACTTTACAAATTCATATGATACGTTGATGCAATGTAACATATTTTAGGGGATAAATTCACTAGAGTTTTAGGACCACAACTAATAAGATAAAATTTATAAAAATACTACTTATACATTACAATCTTATTTTTTGTAAAATAAATGTATATTTAAGAGGCCAGGGACACGAGTGTGGAGATAGTGCATAAATTAAGTAGCCAAAATGGATGACATTATGATTCCTTTTATTTGGTGGTGTTAAATCAATGAACCCAAAAGCTGATGCAGATGTCAAAAGACAATATGATTACATGTACTTTTATTAGGTTTTGCCATTACCTCTAAAGTAACATTTAAAAACCCTAACTATATATCACTTATCACAAAACTTCAAAAAAAAAAAAAACCATAATAAAGAGAATATAAAAGTAAAATAAGATGACAATAAACTGGGATCTAGTGATCAATAAAGTGATTCAAAGTAATGATCATGTCTTAGGTTCATATTCCAGTAACAGTATTCCTAACTTTGATGAACAGAATTACTTGATACTTATTATTAGTGCGAGATGAAAGATATCCCATAAAATTAGTCAAAGTGCAAAAAAAATAACTCGAACAAGATTGAATTTTTTTTATAGTCATAGTAGCTTATTCAGAACAAGAAATTATCATGTTCTTTCACACCAAATGAAAGAAATTTAGACATAATTACTTTCTTTTCTATAGTTACTTTTAAAAACTCTACTATTGGCACTAACAATGAGATAAATTGAGCAAAATAAACACTTCATTAATATATTTTTTTTAAGAGAAAGGTTCACTACAAATTAGACAACTAAAAAGAGACTGAGCAAATATACTATTAGAGAATCATTAGATAAGTTTATTGAAAATGTGTTATGCCTTGACAAGGAGTATGGAGTCTAAAGGGCCAAAAAAATTGATAAAAATTTTAAAAGGGTACATCAAAAAGAATTCTAACCAAAAGGGTGAAATCGCTACGTCAGTAGCGATTTATTTTAACGCTATTAACAGAACAAAATCACTGCTCTAGGAGCGATTCTATCCCAATTTTTTTTAGAAAATTGCTACTCCTACAACGTTTTTGCAATTTCTTTTTTTTTTTAAAAAAAAAATGTTTAAAATCGCTGCTATGACAACGTTTTTTTATAAAAATGATTTTAAAAAATTTTTCTTTTGAAATCGCTGCCGAGGCAGCGATTTTGATGTTTTCACTATTTGACAAAATTTCAAAAAAAAACAAAGAAGTTTAATTAAATCGCTGCCTCGACAGCGATTTACCATACAACTTGCACAGAACTTTAAACAAAAATATTTAAAATAATAATAATAATCCAAGGCAGCGATTTCTTAAAAAAGAAGAACTCAAAATTTATAATGACGCTACTTTCCAATAAAATAAAACCAATAACAAAAATCGTTGCTAAGACAGCGATTTCAAAAAAATAATTAAAAAAATTCTTTAAAAAAAATTGCAAAAACGTTGCAGGGTCAGCGATTTTCAAGAAAAAAAGTGTACAAGATCGCTCCTACATCAGCGATCTTGATTAACGGCGCTAAAATACAATTTTACACTTTTGGTTATAATTTTTTTTTAATGTACCCTTTTAAAAAAAAATTAATTTTTTTTATCCTTTAAGCTCCAGACTCCCAAGATCAGTCATTAAGCCATGACAAATTAGTACTAATTAATTAAAATTACTAAAAGTATGAATTATTGGGAATACATGGAACAATTAATATAACTTATGAATTATTGGGAATACATGGAACAATTAATACAACTCAAGATTGATATTTGTTTTCTCTATTCAAATGTGAACTTAAAGTTTGACTCCAAAAAAAATAGTGTCATAAAATTGAAAACTACTAATTAATGTAAGATCCCACATGTATGCAGGATTTCAGGCTATCTTTTATTTATTATTATTATTATTATTATTATTATTATTATTATTAGCCAAAGTTATAGTATATATATATGTTCATTACTGGACCACAAAATCTTATGATCTCTCATTCTTTGTTTTCCTTTTCAGTATTTTGCTATATGTGATATCATTATCTATGTTTCATCTTTGTTTTTTCAAGTCATTTTCTTGTGATCCTATCCCACTAAACAAATAGCAATATCCCCAAACATATGAAATCAAATGATGTTAACAACATAGGTGAGTGGGCTTAATTAATTACTTTAGATTAGTTTTTGATCAAATTATTTTTTTTTTAAAAAATCACTAGCAAACATTATCAAAGATCTAGCTTTAGAAATTAAAAAATTGGCTAAAATTCATTTTAGTTATCCTACTTATTAAAAGTAATTGATCCAAAATAGTAGCAAGCATCTTATAAAAATCAAGATATCATTGACTATTGCTTTTTATCATTGCGATGGACAAAGCAATGAGTCCATCGCAAAACGAATGGGCTGGTAGGCCCAATGAGTTACTGGAAAAAAAAATAATCCTCGAGTTACGATGTAATTATTTGAATCTTTTGCAGCCTATACAAATATAATGTATCGATTTCATTAATTATTATTTCATAACAAGTTCGACCTTGTAAGAGATGTTTTACGATTCGAATTCCTTTCATAATTAATATATACTCTCTTGTTTCTAGTTTCATGTTTCATGGCAAAGTAAATCCCCGATTAATTCATTAAAGTGAGGAATTACTATCTATTGAATTTTCTTTTTTATATTTAAAAGTGAAACTCGAAATCTATAATTAATGGCAGGGAATCCCTACTCTTGGTGGTCCAATCTGATCATTCACTAACCAGGCATGGTTAGAACATATACACAAGTCATGCTGCTCTGTCACATCTACACAAGACAAAAGTCTTGTTGTTTAATTTTTCATAAGACAATTAAATTTAAAAAGAAGACAACTTTAATTTCATTTTTTGTCATCTACACTTGCTTCCAAAAGTTCACAAATATAATAACTCTACTATATGGGTGAAACCAGACATGTCAAGATGGATGAATGATGTGGTGAGTATGATCGAGACTACATAATTCGTGACTAGTTCGTGACCTAGTGAAAATTACGAGAGGCGATCGATCTTTAGGAAAGTTGCTCCCTAAACGAAAAATTCGAGTTCGTATATTTATTTTGTTAAAAGAATGACAAAAGTCCCACATCGATAATTAATGAGATGGATGGACTCCTTATAAGGCTTGGACAATCCTTCTCCCTTTGAGCTAGCTTTTGGGGTGTGAGTTAGGCCTAAGACCTAATTTCGCATGGTATCAAAGCAGGGCCCGTCTCATCCGATGTTGGGACCCCCCAAAATAAAAAATTGCCCACGCACCAGATGTTAAGCACTGGTCGTGAGGTGGAGTGTTAAAGAATGCCAAAATTTCCACATCGATGGTTAATGAGATAGGTGGAATATCAATCGCGTTTCACTTTGATTTTAGGATATGAAAATTTACAAAAGTAATGATAACCGTTAAAGGTGGTTGTATTCTAGTTGTCCATAGTAATTTTATGTTAAAAATTACGTTTTTGGTTTTGAATTTTGATGATTTTATCAAGGATACAATTGATATAATAATGAATATTTTTTTCAAAATGTAATTTAAAGTTATATTTTTTATGATAAAAGTTCTTTATTGCTTTTTCATGCGTGTTACATCTTTTATTTGCAAAAAGTTACATTCATTTGGGTTCCACGAGCGACGTGGAATCATGATAAGCGATTTGAAATTATGATTTAAAATCTGATTGATTTGAAGTTGAAGTTTTATTTTCACAAGTAAATTAAATTTTAAAATTATATTCTTTTTTCCTCATGAATATGAAAACCCCGCAAATTTAAAAACTATCAAAATTTCTCAAATTCATATGTAATTTTACCAATGAGCAAATCATTGTTCATAAATAAAATATCGAAATATCCATAGATGCCGCACTGATAAATCAAAGATCTCCATTTTCTTTTATAAACAAATGTTTGTTATTTCAAATTTTCAAATACACTTAATTTTATAAAGATTCACTAGTCAACAAAAATAGTAACTAGTTACTCTTTAATACAATCTTTTCACATGGTATGAACAATATCTTCACGTTGAACATGTGTTTTTAATTTATTAACTTTTCAAATTTTAAAATAATAAATCTTTTTTTTTGTATAAGATTAAATATAAACTTACAAGTTAAGTTTGCGTATGAAAAAATTAAGATAATGATTTACAATTTCAAATTATACTTTTTTTAAAATTAGGGATACAAAAATCATAATTTTAAATTACATGACCAAACGTCAATTTGAAATTAAAGTGCAAGTTGACATTTGTTTAGAACACTTGAATAAGGATATAAAAGATGAGGAATATTAAAGGTGACTTAGAATCAAAATTAAGAGTAGTAATAGATATGAAAAGCGTCAATGCAACAATGTATATCATATGTATCATACCACAATTTTTCTTATAAATGTACATGAAATGCACAAACATATAGAAAATATACGAAGAAGGGTCTAAAATATCCTCGAAGTATTGGAAATGGTATAAAACTGTCCTTCATCCACCTATTGGCTCTAAGATACCCTTTTTACCCATTTACTGGCTCCAAAATACCTTTGTCATCCACTTTTTGGTTCAAAATTGAGCACTTATTTAATGGTTTTAAATTTAAACTATTTAAATATTTTTTTAATTACTTGGCGCTCATCTAGTGGATATGATTTAATTTATAAATATCATTCATAAATCAATCTACTACCCACCCATTACTAATTAAGCCCCACCAAATAAATAAACCATTTCTAAAATTAAACTCGCCCTAAACACGAAATTACCGATTTCTGAAAATGACATTTAAAATTATTTGAGTCTGAATCGAAGCCCTAATTAAAGTTAGGTTGAGCCGCTTATTTAGGAGGACACTTTCAATAGGATTCTGTTTCAAGCTTGAATTCGAAATTTATGATTAAAAGTAAAGAAGTAGTACCTCTCGAATTAATTCATGCACCTTTCTTAATATAATTTTATAAATATTTATTATTTGTTTTAAATATTAACACTTTAATATGTTCCTTCTTTTAAAAAAACTATTAAGTAACATCGTATAATTGAGGCGAATAAATAATTAAGATGAACATAGTCAGACTTTAAGTTTATCGGTAATTTTATTTAGACACTTGAATTATAATATGTTTTAATTGAGGACTTGAATGTATGTTAATGTATTTCTATAGACATTTTTGCCTCAAATTATTAGAAACACTCATTGGTAGTAGTTTTCGTGTTGTGCATTAGTAATGAAGCGGGTTTATTAATTGAGTGTGGTTTCAATAGTAATGGATGGCTAGTAGATTGGTTTATAAATTATATTATTGATTTAAATTATAACAAATAGTTGAGCGTCGTATATTAAGAAAAATATTAAAATGGATTAAATTTAAAATCGTTAAATAAGTGGTTAATTTTGAACCCAACGGTAGATGAAAAGGGTATTTTGGAGCCAATAGGTGGATGAGAAGGGTATTTTGGAGCCAATAGGTGGATGGAGGGTAATTTTGTACCATTTCTGATACTTTAAGGATGTTTTAGGCCCTTTTCCGAAAAATTTATGCACATATATATATCCAGGAAGATATATACATAAATGTATACCGATCTAAAGCCATTTTCCCTCTATTTTCACAAGTGATAATTTCATACAGTATATAATAAAGTTATTAATTTAAAATAAATATAGTTCTATTTTTATTTGCATAAAAAATAGCAAAGAGTTACCTAAAGTTTTTATTGACTATACATTATGGTATACACTGAAAACTGAATATAATTACTATACACTGACCACATATTATGATACACTAAAAAAACTGAATATATTAAATATATATGAATATACACCCATTATTCAATTCTGATGAACTTAAAATATCCTCTAAATAGTCTCAAATTTTAAATATGAAATTCTATCGATGTTTCAAGTCTTCTGATATATTATTCGCTCGAGACGGTTCATGTTTGTGTAACATCAAATTTTAAGAGAAGAAGAGGAGGAGAAAGGTTGCGACTGGCTGCTCTTTAGTAAATAATATGAAATTATCTTGAAATTTTGAATCTTTTAATATATAATTTGCTTGAAACGATTCACGTTTGTGGTAGGTCGAATTTTTTTAAAAAGGAAGAAGATGTTGGGGAAGCCTCTCGTCGAGGAGCAAACATAAAGTAGGAGTAAGGCGAGCTTTTTCTTGTGAGCTTTTCTTCTATGAGGTTAGGAATGAGAATGGAGCGGTACAAGGCGGATATGGAGCTAATATAAAAAGTTATACGAGGTATGATGAGGCAGTCTCTAAGCGGGTGCGGGGCGGAGCTAGGCAGGTCAAGGTGCTCAAAAAGATCTCAAATAACATGGTAAAGTTTTCTTATTCATATCATTTTATATTTCATTTGCCAACAAATTAAGAAAAGATTGTATGCGTGTAGATATCACTGACGCTTTAAAATTTTTTCTACAAATTAGTGTTCAGTGACAAGTTTCTATAAGGTTCATGATATACATATATCTCTAAAAGGTGGTACACACTATCTCAAAACTCTATTCTTCTTGATTTTTATAAAAATCGTGTCACATTATCATCACAATATTAATAGGACATTTTACATAAATTTCATATAATTGAGACTAATCACATCCTAGTTCGGAAGTTTTCTCAATTAAAAAAAATTGGTTTTCAATTCCTTTCGGATATTTTTGTTGATTGTCCGATACATTACAGATAATAAATTGCTTAATGTGAGGGATATAAATATGAATGTATCTGAGAGGGTAGGGACATATTCGAGAGGGAATAGATTATCTAAGAGGGATCGAAGAGGGGATAACAATGTATCAGAGAGAGAATATAGATATATCAGAGAGAGAGTTTTTATAATTTTCTTAAATAATAGAAAATTTTAGAAATTATGATATCTTAAATGATGTCTTTACGTAATTTTCCCTTTTCCTCGACAAAAACTGTTGAGTTGTATAATATCAATACAAAATTTCTGAGGTTTGGAAGGAAGTCCATAACATCCACTTAAAAGACTCTTTCTTCAGAAAATAATAAGTTAAAATTGTTATAAAAAGTCTTTTACCTTGAATGCAAATTTCTTTTTTAAATTATCAAGTAAAATAGAGGTAATAATTATTTACATTAGCAAATTGATTGCACAATATAGAAAAATATGAATTTTATTGAAGCACTAAAAATTACCCAATAATAAAATTTGATCAATAGTACTCCCTCGATTCTCTTTTACTTGTTTAGTATTTTAAAAATAAATTTTTACTTTTAATATCACTTTTAAAATATCAAAAAAAAAAAATTAATACTTTTTTGATATTATTTTACCTTCAACGTTAATCAGTTATTTTTCATGTCAGTTCTCAAAACCTAAGATACATAAGTTAATACGAACATTATCATTAAATATTTATACTAATCCTTATTGCTTAAGAACCTTACGAAATTCAAAATGAACTACTAAGAGCCTGTTTGGATGGGCTTAAAAGCTGGTCAAACTGACTTAAAAGTCAGTTTTTGACTTATTAGAGTGTTTGACAATTATCAAAGTGACTTATTTTAAGCCAAAAGCTAAAAGCTAGGTGAGGGTGTTTTTTTTTTTCAATTTAAAAGTCATTTTATGTTGACCAAGTATATTACCTTTTTGCTCTTAATTCTTTTATTATATTATTATTATTATTATTATTTATTTTTTTAATTTTAATTTTTATTATTTTATTTTTATTATTATTTTTATTATTATTATTTTTTTATTATTGTTATTTTTATTTTTATTATTACTATTATTATCATTATTATTATTGTTTTTTTTATTTTTATTATTACTATTATTATCATTATTATTATTGTTTTTTTTATTTTTATTATTACTATTATTATCATTATTATTATCTTTATTTTTATTATTATTATTATTATTATTATCATTTTTATTACTTTTATTATTATTATTATTATTATTATTATTTTTATTATTATTATTATCATTATCATTTTTATTATTTTTATTTTTATTATTATTATTATTATTATTATTATTTTTATTATTATTATTATCATTAATATTATTTTTATTTTTATTATTAATATTATTATTATTATTATTTTTATTATTATTATTATTATTATTATTATTATTATACAAAATTTGATGATAAAGAAATATGTGAATGATGGAAAATATTATTACTTATGGATGTAAAATATAAATTAATTTTGTTTTAATTTTTTTAAGTATAAAAACCTTAAATTAATCAACTTTTTATCATGTTAACAGTTTTAAAGGTATTTCAGACGTTTTGATAAAAAAAATTGTTTACCAGCACTTATTTGCCAAACACATCAACAACTTTTTTTTCCAACTAAAGCACTTTTATCCAAACACATAACTACTTATTTCAAAAATAAGTTTCAGCACTTTTAAAAGTGCTTTTTAAAAGTTGCTTTTTCAAGCCCATCCAAACGGGCTCTAAATAAATAAATAGAAAAGAGTATAAAGTATAGGTGAAATTAAACAGATAAACAAAAATATACTGGTTAAGTAGCTAATATAGCTACAGTTTTCATTAATTATCACTCACAATTTAATTTTAGCTATAATTACGCCAGATCTCTCCTTTCTTCCTCTTTCTCGCCTCTCTCCTCTTTAATACATATACAAATACAAATTATACATATAGAATTATGTGATAGATATACAAATACAGTTCACCTCTCTCCATTTCCTGCCTTCTCTTGCTCACCTCTCTCCTCCTCTAACATATAGCTACACATCATAATTAACAAATTATAACTATAAAACGTAACTAAACTTATTTTAGTGATTATTTTGCAAAATCTCCTCTAAAGTATAAGACTTATTGGATCCAATTTAAAGTAGAACAGTAATTATTACACTAATTACTATTCAATTTACCAAAGCTATTATTTGAATATTTGAAATAATACATCCGTTAAATTCACCAATCCAACTTGTGTACACATATACACACTATTATTTGAAATGTCATTCATAAAATGCATTCTATGAAGGCGATTAATGAATTATATTGGCTAACACGATTTAGCGTCCGTTTGGATATATTTGTAATTCATAATTTTTTATTCGGATATCTTATTTATTACAAAGAAGTAAATAGTAGGATAATAATTATTTAAAAAATAATAAATTACTATTTTTGAAATATTTTAATTTTAATTTTAATATTGTAGATAATTAAGATTAAAATTTTTGACCGACATTCTCTTTTGTCTATTAAGACAGTGCTTCTCATCAGTAACAATTTACATCACCGATGTTCTCTTCTCTTTTGGTTAAGACGGTAGATGTATACATGTTTTTGTATTTGAGCCCTGATCCTGCAGTGTACGGTTCGAATTTTAGTAGGAATAATTAAAGTTTTATATGGAATACTCATAAAAAATTATTTAATCATACAATTATTCCTACCACCATATTTACAAGAAAAAAGGTCTGATATACCCCTCAACTTTGTCATTTAGAGCTGATATATCCCTTGTTATGCAAGTGACTCATATGTGTTAGGAAAATACTAAAATATTAATATCAGATTGGAATTATAAAGTAGTAAAGAGCTTATCCCAAAAAATTGTGTCGTGGCTAGCCACTGCCTTGATAGCGATTTCGGCTCGACTTCGGTGCAAATCGCTACAGCCGGTCGCTCCCTAAGGTTCCACAGTTACTCTCAAACACATGCACTCGTGGCTAAGAGTTTGGAGGTTGCTCAAAACCAATTGCCCAAAAAAATATTCTAAGGATAAGAAGAGAGAGGAAAATGTTTTTCTCTTCTTTTTATTTATGTTGGTAGTGTATTTAATATGTTCCCCAAAGCCTCTTCTTATATAGGATTGCAAGAGAGGAGTTGAAAAATAGAATAGTTTAATTTTCAGAAACGTACTGCCAAGGTTAATGGTATTAAAGGCCATTACATCACTTTGGTTTTTGGAAGGATGTATCTTCTCATTTGAAACGTAATTTGCATTTGTCTTGTTGCATTACATTTAGTTAATAAAGTTAGAGTAATTAACTCAACATTAATTAACTCAACAATCCCCCACTAATGCAAAGGCAAATTAAAGGGTAAGAACAAATTTTGGACAAAAGGTTGGAACATGTACTTAAGTGTCAATATCTTTCGATTTGAATTGACACATAGTGTTATGAGGCAACAACTTATTATCCACAAAGTGAAGTACTCTTGAACTAAGCGGATATGAATTGAGACCCTCATAACGCATACCATATCCTTAAATTTTAAGCAACCTCCGCGATACAAACAAAGTGTTTTTATGGTCATGCACACACACCTTGGGTCTTATGAGTGCTCTAGAAAGACGAACCAAGTCTTTCATTAAGCAAAATAAGCTCCACCTTATAAAACATTGCCTCACGCCATAGGGATGGAAAATGTGGTGTATGTTGAGGCCCAACAAGTCCACCACATTACCTCAATTTATGGGCTTTAGCCTTATCCCCTCGACGTTTCAAGGATTATTTTCCTTGTCAATCCCATGGTCATGGGATCCGCCAAATTTCTTTCAGACCTTACATATTCCAAGCAAATAACACTCAGTTTCAACAACTGTTTAACTGCACCATGTCTGATGCGAATGTGTCTCTTTTTTCCATTGTACACACTATTTTTAGCGATTTCAATTGTTGCCTGTGAGTCACAATGAAGAGAAACTGGTGAAGTTTGTCTTTCCCACAAAGGCATATCTGCCAAAAGATTTCTTAGCCACTCAGCTTCTTGCGCTGCCAACTTGAGAGCAAGGAATTCCGATTCCATGGTAGAACGTGCTATACAAGTTTGTTTGGAAGACTTCCACGAAATAGCACCTGCACCCAAAGTAAACACATAACCACTGGTAGAGCTAACTTCATCATTGTCAGTTACCCAGTTTGCATCACAAAAACCTTCTAAAATAGCAGGAAATTTGTTAAAATGCAAACACCAATTCATAATACCTCTCAAATACGTTAGCAACCGATGAAGAGCATTCCAGTGTTCACTACTGGGATTATGAGTATATCTACTCAATCTACTAACAACATAAACTATATCAGGCCGAGTATAGTTCATGAGAAACATTACAATCCCAATTATTTTAGCATATTCAGTTTGAGAAACACTAGATTCTTTATTCTTCTTCAAGTGTATGCTAGGATCATAAGGAGTTCTAACTGGAACTACATCAAAATAATCAAACTTTTTGAACATCTTTTCAATGTAATGAGATTGACAGAAAGAGAAACCATTAGGAGTTCTTTTGATTTTAACTCCCAAAATCACATCAACTTCACCAAGGTCTTTCATTTCAAATTTATAAGACAAAAAATTCTTAGTCTCATTAATAACATTCACATTAGGACCAAAGATTAACATGTCCTCTACATATAAACATATAATTACACAATCTGAACCTATCATCTTAGAATAAACACATGTATCAGATGAATTTACAACACAATCATTATCTACCAATGTGATATGAAATTTTTCATACCATTGCTTAGGTGCTTGTTTTAGTCCATACAAGGACTTTCTCAGTTTGCATACTTTATCCTCTTGTCCTGGAACCACAAAACTCTCAGGTTGAGTCATATAGATCTCTTCCTCTAAATCACCATTTAGAAATGCTGTTTTAACATCCATTTGATGTACCACTAAATCATGAACAGCGGTGAAAGCAATAAGAGTTCTAGTAGTCGCTATTTTAGTCACAGGAGAGTAAGTATCAAAGTAGTCAACACCTTTCTTTTGGTTAAAACCCCTAATCACAAGTCTAGCCTTATATTTATCAATTGTACCATCAGGTCTCAATTTTTTCTTAAATATCCACTCGCTACTATGAGCTTACAACCTTCAGGTAAATCATACAAGTCCCAAGTGTGATTAGAAACTATAAAGTCTAATTCGCTTTTAATAGCCTCTTTTCAAAATATAACATCTATTGATCTCATTGCTTCAACATAAGTTTTAGGGTCTTCTTCTATTAAATAGATAGACACTAATTCGTCATTTAAAATATTAATATCAAAATTTTCAATTAAGAAAGTAGTGATAAAATCTGGACCAGAACTTGTCTCAATTCTACGTCTCTTACTCCTTCTAAGTTCATTTTCATGCTCATTAGAAATAACTCTAGAAGAAGGTACAACATGAGAATTAATAGACATAGACGTAGAAGAATTATTTTGCACATCACTCGGCACATTGTTTTTCAAAGGAAAATATGCTCAAAAAATTCTGTATCTCTAGATTCACAAATAGAATGATCATTTAGAGACATAGATCTATATGCAACACTATTTTGAGCATAACCAATAAAGACAGTATCAAAAGTCTTAGAACCAACATTTACTCGTTTAAAATCAGGTAGACCAACCTTAGTCAAACACCCCCACACTTTCAGAAATTCTAAATTAGGAGCAAACCCTTTCCACAACTCATATGAGGTCTTGTCTAACTTCTTATGCGGGACTCTATTAAGAATATAACATGCAGACAAGACTGCTTCTCCCCACATATTGTCAGATAGACCAGAACTTAAAAGCATAGAGTTCATCATTTCTTTAAGGGTTCTATGTTTCCGTTCGGCTACACCATTTTGTTGAGGAGTATACGGAGCACTAACCTATGTGTCTTCTAGAGTTTTAGTACTATATTCACCACCCCTATCAGATCTAAACCTCTTGATTTTTCTGTCTAATTGATTTTCCACTTCTGTTTTGAATTTCAAAAACATGCTTTCAGCCTCATCTTTAGACTTAAGAAGATATACCTTAGTGTATCTAGAAAAGTCATCAACAAAAGTAATGTAATACTTTTTTCCACCTTTGCTAACAGTGTTCCTGAAATCTACTAATTCTGAATGTATTAGTTCAAGTAATTCAGTCTTTCTACTAATAACAGATCTGAAAGGTTTCTTGGCATGTTTTGCTTCTACACAGAGGACATTTAGAAAAATCATCAGTTTTTATCATAGAAATTAATTCCATTTTTCTGAGTTTTTTAATAGAAGCAGTATTGACATGACCTAATGTACCATGTCACAAATTGATAGACTCAACAATATAAGCATAATTTGAAATACTTTCATTATTGACAATCTCTTGAACAATGTTCAGTACAAATAATCCTCCACTACGATATCCCTTCCCAACAAAGTCTCTTCCGCGAGAAATAATTATTTTATCAGCTTCAAAAACAAGTTTAAGGCCTACTTTGTTGAGAAGTGCTCCGGAAACTATGTTTCTACGGAGGGAGGGAACATACAAAACATTGTTCAAGGATAATGTCTTTCCAGAAATTAGTTTAAGTAAAACTTTTCCTTTACCCATTACTACAGCAATAGTGGAGTTACCCATATATACACGCTCTTCATCAGTAGACTCCTCAAAGTCATGGAATAACTCTTTATTGGCATAGAAATGCCTTGAGACGCCTGTGTCTAGCACCCAGTCAATTTTATTTGCCACCAGATTTGCCTCAACGACTACAACAGCAATCACTTCATTACCCTCATCAAGATTGGATTGGGCATCACTTTGTCCTTCCTTCTTTGAGTCTTGCCCTTTTCTTTGATATCACCTGGCAGCACTGTAACCAACTTTTCCACAAACAAAACAAGAGCCATTAAATTTTTGAATTTGACTCTCCAGCTTGTTGAATTGATTTTTCTTCTTCATAAGTTCCTTTTTCGAGACTTTCTTCTGTTTGCCTTTGAATCTGTCTTTCACAACAGTACCAGAAGATTCAACAAGATTAGCTTTAGAAGAATTAAGAGAAAGTTCTTCCATCTTATCTTTGAGATGGTTCGCCTCTTCAGTCCTCATGTGACTAATAAGTTCTCGGAGGGTTAAATTCTTTTTCTTATGTTTTAATTGATTTCTATAATCACTCCAAGATGGTGGAAATTTTTCAAGCAGAACATTAGCCTGAAATATCTCGCATATCTTCATGTCCTCGTTGAGAACATCAGCAGTCAAGTTCTCATATTCGTGAACTTGTTTCATTAATGGCTTATTATCAACCATTTGAAATTTAATCCATTGACCGACAACATATTTTTTCTTTCCTGCATCATCAGCACCATATTTCTTTTCCAAACTATCCCATATTTCTTTGACAGATTTATAGGTAACAAATAAATCAAATAAAGGATTAGTCATGTGATTTAACAAATGTCCTCTCACAGTTCTGTTATCCTTTTCAAACTTCTTTTTAACAACATCGTCAACAGTTATAACATTGCTAGAATCAGTAGTGGTGTTAGAACCATTCATAGAAGGTTCTTTAAATAAACCATCGCTTAAAATTATTTCCATCCAAAGGCTCAAGTTTTGACAAATCCTTAAAGGTTTCGTTCAAAGAAATAGCCATTATCAATATTGTATGTTAGAAAATCGCTTTCAAATTGTTAGAAAAAATACTAAAATATTGATATTAGATTGGAATTATAAAGTAGTAAAGAGCTTATCATAAAAAACTGTGTCGTGGCAAGCCACTGCCTTGAAAGCGATTTTGGCTCGACTCCGGTGCAAATCGCTGCAGCCGATCGCTCCCCAAGGTTCCACAATTACTCTCATACACATGCACTCGTAGCTAAGAGTTTGGAGGTTGCTCAAAATCAATTGTCTAAAAAAATATTCTAAGGATAAGAAGAGGGAGGAAAATGTTTTTCTCTTCTTTTTTATTTATGTTGGTAGTGTATTTAATATGTTCCCCAAAACCTCTTCTTATATAGGATTGCAAGAGAGGGAGTTGAAAAATAGAAGAGTTTAATTTTCAGAAACGAACTGCCAAGGTTAATGGCATTAAAGGCCATTACATCACTTTGGTTTTTGGAACGATGTATCCTCTCATTTGAAACGTAATTTGTATTTGTCTTGTTGCATTACATTTAGTTAATAAAGTTAGAGTAATTAACTCAACATTAATTAACTCAACAATATATACCCCTACTTATAAACAAATGGCTCACATATACCCTTTTCCTCTAACGGAATGAAAAAAAAATATTTTAATCTAACTTTTTATTATTTTTTTCTAAAAAATATGATTCCATATGAGTAAATTTAATCCTCGTCAAACATATTCTTTTTTGACTTTTTTTTTGTTTAATGACTAATTTAGAATTATTATTTTGATAATCAAAATTTATTTATGTTTCACTAATATTCTTGTAAAACTTATCGTAGATGGCCCAATTTTTTCTTCGAATGCAAAAATCAAATTACAATATAGACAAAAAAAATAGTTTAAATTTTTTTTCTTTAAACTAAGGAATGAAAGAAAAAAAATAAAATAAGAATAAGAAACTCAAAAAATTATAATAAAAGAAGTCAAAAAATAATTTATGTATGAAAAGAATTAAAATATACCTTGAACTTTGATAGAAGAATCATATATACCTCTAAATAATTTTTTTAAAAAATTAAAAGTAATAAATCTAAATTTAAAACTATTTTTTTTAACTTCCGTTAAATGAAGGGTATATGTGAGCCATTTTATAACGGCAGGGGTATATGTGAGCCGTTTGTATAACGGTAAGGGTATATATGAACCACTTTCATAACGAGGGGTATATCAGCTCCAAATGGCAAAGTTGAGGGGTATATCAGACCCTTTTCCCTATTACAAATCTCCCCACAATTTGAAATAATTATATATTAAGAGAAGGAGATAAGCGAGATTGAGAGAGAAAAGAGAGAGGCATAGTCAATTGCTCTTGATCTTAAACTCTTGTTCCAATAGGACTTAAGTAAGAAATCTGCTATCAATATGGATTGTGGTGCAGTGATACGACTGTTTCACCCTTAATCAGAGGTCTTGAGTTCAAGCTCCAGATATGGAGAAAATCATGTTGGGAGCGTGAGAAAGGAAAAAGGAAAAAAAAAGTACTGAATCGGTCATCAATTTCTTCTCTTTATTATTAATATATGAAAATAAACCACGTTCTTAAGATGTGCTTTGTTAGTACCAGTAACAATATCGTGGGTTTGAAAAATCAATTAGTGTTCCTTCTCTTCTCTTGTCAATTAGTCTATATGTCTAGCATTATATGTATTCCAATAGGACTTAAGTAAGAAATTCACTGCCAACATAAATTGTGGTGCAATTTTAATCGGAGGTTTCAAATTTAATTCCTAGATATGAAGAAAATCATGTTAGGAGCGTGAGAAAGAAAAAAAAAAGGAACCCGTTATCAATTTCTCCCCTTTATCATTAATATAATATAAAAATAAATTTAATATAGTATAACTTCAATAAATAAGAAATATTTCCTAAATTAGAATTATGATAGTAAAATTAAGGGATATTTCCTAAATTAGAATTACGATAGTAAAATTAAGGGAAAAAGATTAAAAATACCCCTCAACTTTGACTTATTGTTTGATTTTACCCTCGCCATTAGATAAAATTAATTTTACCCCTCCTGTTATTAATTTCATCAAAATTGCCCCTCATTAGACAGAATCCCCAAAATTGGCCCAATTATTCAATTTTTTTTTTAAAAAATCCTATTTGTTATTTTTAATCCAATTACCCGACCCGTCTAAAATAACGCGGTACCAATTAGAAATGAGTCAATTTTGGAGATTGAGTCTAATGAGAGACAATTTTGGTGAAATTTGTAACGGGAAGGGTAAAATTAACTTTATTTTAATGACAAGAGTAAAATCAAATATTAAATCAGAGTTGAAGGGTATTTTTAATCATTATTCCTAAAATTAAATAAGGAATATTTCCTAAATTAGAATTAGAATAGTAATAGTACTTAAATAAGGAATACTTCCTAAATTAGAATTAGGAAAGTAATATTTCCTAAATTAAGTGATGAGTATTTTCCTAATATAATTCTATTAGTAGTAGTATATATAGGAGTATTGATCAACTTTTCTTCTTTCTTCTTCAGCCCAAGGTACGTTTCGCCGACTTTTCTTCATCATCTTTTTTTTCTTCTTCTTTGAGAAATCGATAATGTGTTTCCTCGTCGGCTACTACTACTGGAAGAATTGCAGGTATTCTTTCTTGTTTGTTCGAATGCTTCTGTTTCTGGGTACCCACTGATAAGATTGTGTTATAATAGAAATATATTTAATTAGGGTTTATTCAATCAAGATTTTAGGGTGTCCTTAGTAACATTTGGATCTTCGAGTTGTGTAGGATAATCATGTTTTTAATTGCTGTGGGGTGGGAAATTTTTTAAATTGATGACAAGGGGGTGTGACATATGATTGAATATGCAATAATTGCTTTCTTCTTTCTAAGTCGGCCAACTGTTACTTATGGCTCTCCACTTCAAGAATTGCAGGTAGTCTTATGTTTCATCTTTCTGTTTGTTCCTATGCGTCTTTAAAATTGATAATTGGTCATGATGATCTATTCGGTTCAAGATTGTGTTTGTAAACATTAATAATTGGTCGTGATGATCTTTGGTCGTAACAATAACCAATTTGACAATTTCTTGATGTTGTGATGAATAGTGGAGGCACTTGGGGCGGAAGATTGTTCCCTTCTCTTTTGACCCCTTTGTACATTGAGTTTATTCAATCAGCCTCCAGCAACCTTCCGCTTCTCTCTTCTTCTTTATGACCTCAGCAGGTACGTTCTTAAAACTTTTTCATCTTCTTCTTCTCTTTTTCTTTTCTTCTTCGGTCCTCTGCTTCACAACCTCAACAGGTATGTTTTCAGAACTTCCTCTTCTTCTTCTCTCTTTCTCTCTCATGGCCTGGCCTTGTAGTTGATTCATTAGGTCCTTCTATTATCATACCCTGAATTTAAGCAACATCCTTTTATTATCATGGAGAACAAAAGAAACATCCTTTAATTATCTTTAAAATGCTAAGATTCATCCTTTTGTTAGTGTTGGTCAATAAACTAACAACTTTAAACCATGGATGTCATGTTTTGTTCTTATCATCCTTCTATAAGCTAATATTTGGTAATTTTTAGTTAATTTAGTTGGATTTACAGTGCATAGGGTAGCAGTGTTCTTTATGTGTCACTTTTTTCGTTTATCAAGAGTCAATTTAACTGATCTTTGAAACTCAATTATATTAGATCGATAATAAACCCAAAAAAGGTTGGGGTCGATTCCACAAGGAGTACGCGCGTGTCAAGATGTCAAGAGTGTGAGAATTTAAAAATTTCCTAAGCTTATCTTCAAATAAAAGAGTGATTAGTAATTAAATATAAAACTAGACTGTTTCCTAAATGCAATAAAAATATTTTATTTTTCGATTAACAGAGGGACTGGGGTTGTAGCCTCAATATGGCATGCCTAGTTCACGAACACAAGGATCTTGCTCAAATGCATAAGATTAATGAAAATGATCCAATTGATAATTACTTTCAAGAATTTTTCAATTCGAGAAAGCTAATCCCAAAAGTTCTTCCAAACTAAAAGGAAAATATTAAGACCCAATTGATAGACCCTAGTAGGGATCTCCCTATTCCTAGTTCGATATCGTTAATCAAGCACAATTAATTCCTTAATATACTTGATAACTTGCTACTTGCTAAAAACCCGATCCAATTTTTACACTTCCGAGTAAGAAATGAATATATAGGGCTAAATGTAGTGTTTGCAACCACCAAATTAACAAATAAGAATGTAAACAAGTAGATAATCACAATCCAAATAACCATAAGCAGTAAACTAGTATTCAATCACATAAAAACCACAAGAGTCTACAACCCCAGCTAATAGATTTAGCTACTCATACGAGAAAAAGGAAATACAAGATGAAATGTAATAATAAAGTAATAAACATAGTTAAAGATGAAATAAAGAAGAAGATTCAAACTCTATGGTAAAAATCTCTTAATCCTTCCCTAGCTAGAGATACTCTACCCAGACTTGTAAATCCAAAAACTGCTCCAGAAAATGATCTATTTCTTATTTATATAACTCTATAAAATCTGGACTAAGATGCCCTTCCGCTGCATATTTCGTGGAGCAAAATCGTGGAGACATTCCAATTTCGTCTCCCTATTTTCATTTCATGGAGCTGAGAATTTCGTGGAGTGAGACAGGCTTGCTCCTCCTTTAGATTTAGCCAAATTCAAGCTCTTCTACCGTTAGAAACGGATCCACGAAAACTTAACATGGGCACAATTTTTGTGACTTCTCAATCTTTACTTTTCTCATTGTTTTGCTCCAACTTCCATCTTCTTTTTTTTTTTCATCATTTTGGATCAAGTACTTGATTGATTGACTTCTTCAGCTCCAAATCCTGAAATTCACCAATTTAAGTTTGTTTGGGTTATTAAATTATACTCAAAGACCTTAAAACACAAGAAAAAGGTAATTCATATGTTGCTAACATGCCAACTTATCATTAGATCATCTCAATAAAATTTATGTTCAAATATTCAAATATATACCATAAATACTATAAGTTGTAATTCAAAAATTACATATTGAAGTGTTTATATCAAAATTCATATAATTTTTATCTCTAAAAGCAAAGAAAAATATCCACATGAATAAAAACGTTTAAGTAATTTCTATGTATATAACTTTTATTTTAAAAATAAATTGATACTCTTATTTAATCTACTCAGAAAAATAGACTAGAGTTTCATACTTCAAATTCCCTTATTTTTCCTGGAAATGAAGGAGAAACTGTACATCTTTCAAATAATATTTATGTACATATTCGATTAATAATCATATAGAGCTGAGAAATAATTTACTAAAATATTTTTTGTTTTCATCTATTATGGAAGCACTCTTGCTGCTACGATGAAGTTGATGGTACAGAATTCCTTCCTAGCCCGTCCACTTTAATAAGAATTACCTATCAATCAGCTAAAAGAGAGGGATTGAGCGAACATCATAGGGGATTGTAGGTTAAGCAGTTATTTCTTGATAGAAACTAACATGCGGATGAATCTTGCCATTTTTGGAACAATTGAGGGATGTTTTCTGTTCATTACATAACATAAGGATGTGCTTTAAGTTTAGGGTATATTGAAGGATGTTTCTGGCAACAAACTCGGTTTAGTCATGTGATTGTTTCTGGCCAGCATGATAATTATATATCTGATTGGTGTAAGGTATTAATTTTAAAACTTCTTCTTTGCGTTTGGAGTTATTTTTGCGTGTGTAGGTACATTTTGTTCATACGTTCTCTCTTTATGATTTGGGGAAGTGATAAGATCTGGAAATTTGAGCAGTGCACTGGTTTCCTGTTAATGATGTACTACCTTTTCCTGTTCAGTTTAGGGTATGATTGAAGGACGTTTTTGACAACAAACTCGGTTTAGTCATGTGATTGTTTATGGGCAGCTTGATAATTATATATCTGATTGGTGTAAGGTATGAATTTAGAACTTCTTGATTGCATTTGGAGTTCTTTTTGGTGTGTGTAGGTACATTTTGTTCATACGTTCTCTTTTTATGATTTGGAGAAAGTGATGTGTTCTGGAAATTTGAGCCATTAATAATGTACCACCTTTTCCTGTTAAGTTTAGGGTATAATTCAAGGATGTTTTTGGCAACAAACTCGTTTAGTCATGTGATTGTTTCTTGTCAGCTTGATAATTATAGATCTGATAGGTGAAATTATGAAATTTAGAACTTCTTGATTGCGTTTGGAATTCTTTTTGTGGTGCGTTGGTACATTTTGTTCCATACGTTCTCTTTTTATGATTGGGGAAAGTGATGTGCTTTGGAAATTTTAGCAGTGCACTAGTGTCCAGTTAATGATGTACTGCATTTTCCTTGTTGCGAACTTACAATTACTCAACATAAATAGGGAATCCTCCTCTTGTGGTTTGTAATCTAGCTTTACTTGTCATTTCGCTCTTGAACGTTCCTAGCTGTTCTTGTTACTGTGAACTGGCAAGTAGTCATTTAGTTTGTTGTAATCTATTTTATCTAGTCTATAACGAGGATACTACAGTGTTAATCTCGGAGGGAGAGTGGGTCGGTGGGTGGGTTGGTTGTTGATTAAGCCTCTGACCAGTTGTGAATTCAGATGCATCATGGAAAATAGTTCTAAGCAAGAGTGGTTTTTTAGCTGTTGTGGTTTGGTTATTTTATCCTTATTTTAGTCCTGTGATTCTTTCTGACCAGCTTGAAAATTATAGATCTGATTGTTTTATGGTATGAAATTTAAAACTTTTTGATTGCGTTTGGAGTTCTTTTTGGGGTGCGTATGTCTATTTTGTCCATACGTTCTCTTTTTATGATTTGGGAAGTGAAGTGTTCTGGAAATTTGAGCAGGGCATTGGTGTCCTGGTGTCCTGTTAATGATGTATTACATTTTCCTTGGTGCGAACTAACATTTGCTTAGGGAGTCCTCTTTTTGTTTGTAATCTGACTTTTCTTGTTATTTCATTCTTGAACATTCATAGCTGTTCTTCTTACTGTGAACTGGCAAGTAGTCATTTAGTTTATAATCTGTTTAATCTAGGTGTTGTTTCGGAGGGAGAGTGGGTCTGTGGGTGAGTTGGTTGTGGATTCCGCCGTTGACCAGTTGTGAATTCTGTTGCATCAACGAATATAGTTCTAAGCAAAGAGTATTTTGGTAGCTGTTGTGGTTTGGTTATTTATATCCTTCTATGTGTTTTCCGTTCCTATTGGTTTTGGTATTATGATAATGCCTTTTTGATATGATATATTTTTAGTGAATTAGCATTTTGGGTAGGATCGTTCAATTTCCCTATGCCTTCATGTTCATAAGAACTAAAGGCAGTTTTTATATTTTTCTTTTGCTGATGCTCTGCATTTATTGTGATTAAGTGGCTAAGGAGGGAGGTTTAATATGTTATCTTGTTCAGTTGTTGTGAAATGCGATTGTGTTTTAGAATTTTTCCCTCCTTTTGGCCTTTTGTATGGGGCTTCAAATTGATTCTTTTGCACATTATGGGATGTAGCGTAGACATTTGAACATTGTCTGTTATCCAGTGTAGAGAATTATAGTTCTCTATATGTGTGTACATCTTTCAAATAATATTTATGTATCTATCCGATTAATAACCATATAGATCTGAGAAATAATTTACTAAAATATTTTTTGTTTTCATCTGTTATGGAAGCACTCTTGCTGCCACGATAAAGTTGATGATACAGAATTCCTTCCTAGCCCGTCCACTTTAATAAGAATTACCTATCAATAAGCTAAAAGAGAGGGATTGAGCGAACATCATAGGGGATTGTAGGTTAAGCAGTTATTTCTTGATAGAAACTAATATGTGGATGAATCTTGCCATTTTTGGAATAATTGAGGGATATTTCTGTTCATTACAATAACATAAGGATGTACTTTTAAGTTTAAGGTATAATTGAAGGATGTTTTTGGCAACAAACTCGGTTTAGTCATGTGATTGTTTCTGACCAGCATGAAAATTATATATCTGATTGGTGTAATGTAATGAATTTGAAAACTTCTTGTTCGCGTTTGGAGTTATTTTTGGCTTGTATAGCTATATTTTGTTCATACGTTCTCTTTTTATGATTTGGGGAAAGTGATGTGTTCTGGAAATTTGATCAGTACACTGGTTTCTGTTAATGATGTACTACCTTTTCCTGTTAAGTTTAGGTATGATTGAAGGATGTTTTTGACAACAAACTCGATTTAGTCATGTGATTGTTTATGGGCAGCTTGATAATTATATATCTGATTGGTGTAAGGTATGCAATTTAGAACTTCTTGATTGCGTTTGGTGTTCTATTTGGTGAGTGTAGGTACATTTTGTTCATACGTTCTCTTTTTATGATTTGGAGAAAGTGATGCGTTCTGGAAATTTGAGCCGTGCACTGATTTCCTGTTAATGATGTACTGCCTTTTCCTGTTAAGTTCAGGTTTAAATTGAAGGATGTTTTTCGCAACAAACTTGTTTAGTCATGTGATTGTTTCTGGTCAGCTGATAATTATAGATCTGATAGGTGAAATTATGAAATTTATAACTTCTTGATTGCGTTTGAAATTTTTTTTGTGGTGCGTTGGTATATTTTGTTCATACGTTCTCTTTTTATGATTGGGGAAAGTGACGTGTTTTCGAAATTTGAGCAGTGCACTGTGTCCAGTTAATGTACTACATTTTCCTTGTGCGAACTAACAGTTACTCAAAAATAAATAGGGAATCCTCCTCTTGTGGTTTGTAATCTAGCTTTTCTTGTCATTTCTCTCTTAGACGTTCCTAGCTGTTCTTGTTACTGTGAACTGGGAAGTAGTCATTTAGTTTGTTGTAATCTATTTTATGTAGTCTATAACGAGGATACTACAGTGTTAATCTCGGAGGGAGAGTGGGTTGGTAGGTTGGTTGGTTGTGGATTCAGCCTCTGACCAGTTGTGGATTCAGTTGCATCGTGGAATATAGTTTTAAGCAAGAGTGGTTTTTTAGCTGTTGTTGTTATGTTCTGTATTTTAGTCACGTGATTCTTTCTGACCAGCTTGATAATTATAGATCTGATTGGTTTATGGTATGAAATTTAAAACTTTTTCTTTTTGGGTGCGTAGGTACATTTTGTTCATACGTTCTCTTTTTATGATTTGGGGAAAGTGATGTGTTCTGGAAATTTGAGCAGTGCACTGGTGTCCTGTTAATGATGTACTACATTTTCCTTGGTGTGAGCTAACAGTTGCTTAGGGAGTCCTCTTTTTGTTTGTAATCTGGCTTTCTTGTCATTTCATTCTTGTATGTTCCTAGCTGTTCTTGTTACTGTGAACTGGCTAGTAGTCATTTAGTTTGTAATCTGTTTGATCTAGTCTATAACAAGGACACTAGGTGTTAATTTCGGAGGGAGAGTGGGTCGGTGGGTTAGTTGGTTGTGGATTCCGCCTTTGACCAGTTGGGAATTCTGTTGCATCAACGAATATAGTTCTAAGCAAAGAGTATTTTGGTAGCTGTTTTGTGGTTTGGTTATTTATATCCTTCTATGTGTATTTCGTTCCTATTGGTTTTGGTATTATGATAATGCATTTTTGATATGATATATGTTTAGTGATTAGCATTTTGGGTAGGACCGTTCAATTTCCCTATGCCTTCATGTTCATAAGAACTAAAGGCAGTTTTTGTATTTTGCTTTTGCTGATGCTCTGCATTTATGGTGATTAAGTGGCTAAGGAAGTTCTAATGTTATCTTGTTCAGTTGTTGTGGAAATGCTTTTGTGTTTTAGAATTTTCCCCTCCTTTTGGCCTTTTTTATGGGGCTTCAAATTGATTTTTTTGCGCATTTATGGGATGTAGTGTAGACATTTTTGAACATTGTCTATTATCCAGTGTAGAGAATTATAGTTCTCTGTGTGTGTGTGTGTGTGTGTTTGGGGGGGGGGGGATTGGGATTGTGAGAATATGCGTTCTGGGTGCCTTTTGAGTTTCTTGGTTGACTGACCCCTCCTGTGTCGGGCTTTATTCCCTGTCTTACCTTTGACACTGCAATTACCTTGCGAAGATAAATGTTTGTTTGCTACAAATACTGTGATATTCTTAGTGATAATGGAACAAGATTGATTAGCGTATCTTTTGGTGTTTGTGTCTGCGAAAAATTAGTACACCTACTCATATTGTTGTCCTTTGGCTGAAGATGTCTCTTTTTTTTTTTCCTGCAAGTTGAAGCTTCCTTGAGACTGCTTGTGTAACATGCAGGTTCTCAACTGGCACTGCTCTCTGTTTCTCTTGTATCTTGTGCTGTTATATTCATCCACATGCTTATGTTCTTACCACTACAAGAGGAGGCTGTATTTAGGGGGACGGTGTAAGCCTAATCTAATAATGTTATTTGGTGCTTTGGTATTTGTTATATTATTTTTGCAGTCTGCTTCTACATTTTTGTTTGTTCGTTATAACACCAATAAAAGGAGTCTGCATTAATATCTGCTATAGAAGGGTTGAGCCATAACAAATGAGAAGCTATCCAACTTTTGTAATGATGCGTCGGGCTTTTTTCCAGTTCTGAGGTTGTTGATTATTTTGCTCCCATTGTAAGTCTTTCTGGCTTCTAGAAGGAAGTTGTCTTGTCTCTTATACGTGATGCTTTGGTCACCTTTGTTCTTTTCATTTGGTGGTGTTCTCCCGCATTGTAGATGGTAGAATCTTCGGGCTCCTTTTACCTCAATTAGTATAGCTGATTCTCTCTCCTCTTGCACTTAAGGTATCCTTTTCTTTCTATATTTAGCAATCACAAATTAACAGAATTCCTTGGCAATGAAAAATAAAGCTAATTTCTCTCTCCTCTTTCCCTTGACGTATCTAGTTATTACTTTCCATATTTAGCAATCAAGAATGCAAGAATTCTCTGCACTTTCAGGGATGTGGCTTTTACGTACTGTCAAGTTTAAAGGTTTATAGTGTTCATCCCGCATTTTCTTTGAATTCTGTTTAGGTCTGAGATGCTCCATTTGAATGCATATGATGACATACAGTTCCTTCTGGGATACGGGTTCTTATCCTCCTTTATTCCATTTATCCTCCTTTATTCCATGATTTTCTCTACGTGAAAAAGGTGTTAGATTTTGGTTTGCACACAGCTTGCTTAGGTCTTCTATTTACAGATTAGCAGTCTTATGTGCTTTGACATCTTTTTTAGATTCATGTTCTTCTGTGTGTTTGTCATCAGTTTTCCAAGTAGTTGCTTTATAAATAGAGTTGGTGTCCGGAGCTGCTTTCTTCATTTGGTTTCAGGTGTTGTGTGATGCCATCTTTCCTAGTTGATCAATATTGATATTGCTTTTCTTTTTTCTGTGTTTGTCTATTATTTTTCAGGTTTTGATCTTGTGCGGTGTGGTGTTTGGTCGGTATTGTCTTGGTTGTTGTTAGAATTGGACTTTGATGATATATATGCTAGTATTTGCACTGGGTACGAGTTCTTGGAATGTTCCTTTCCATGGAGAAAATCAGTTTTGCATGTTTCTTTGTTGCTTCCATTACTGGTTGTCCGAAGTGTATATGTCCTTGATTTTGTTAGGAGGAAATTATCTCCTTTTGATCTGAGGAGTTATTAGGTAATTTTATTGTCTTTTATGTTTGTCCTTGGATTATTGGTAGAGCTGCATTTTGTTTTGTTGCTCAGTGTCATTGTTTTGGCACACTTGATGCATTGTTTTTGTGTGAAACCCTTGTAACTCCGCCTGTCAAGTCACAGCCGGTCCCAAGCCCGGAAAAAGGAGGAGGGCAAGTATCAATTTTGAGGAGGTAGTCATTAGTTTCTTCCTCCTCTCTGATTTGTGAATTTCTTGCTTATTGAAGTAGCCAAGGTCTTCGATATTTGCCCTAAGAACCCCTGTAACACTATTCTTGTTGTTGAAGAAGTCAGGTCAACCCAAGTATATGTTGTTCTTAATAACAAAGACTAGAGTTCCTCTCCAAAACTAAAACCCTAATATGGAGTCCTTTTCTATATCCCAAGTCAGCATTTAGTGGTGCATTCAACGATGACATCAGCAACAACCCAAATTCCTACATAACAAATGCCACCTATTTTGCTGTAATGTACTGTGAAGATATTGGTGAAGGTCTATTGGAAACAACCTCTCTGCCTACACAAGGTAGGTGCAAGGCTGCGTACACCACCCTCCCCAGACCCCACTTGTGGGATTATACTGCTTGTGTTTGTTTTTTGTACTGTGAAGATATCTATTAAGAGCAGTTTTATCATTTTCCACATAATTGATCAACCTACTAGCTTTATGATAGTTTTTCAAAAAGAAGTAAAACTAAATTTGAATTTGCCTTAGAAGCAGTTAACTATATATCTAGAGAGAACCTAAGTTCTTTGTTATAGAAGACGGTGTTTGCCTCTAGATTAGCAGTCAAACTTGTCTTCTATTTTATCATCTTTTTGGTTTGTTATGTATCAGTGTCTGGTAATTGTAGTGTTCATGCATTTTGTGCAGGTACCTGTAACACTCCTTGAGTATTCCATCAATGCAGTCACACAAGGTATAGACTCTATAGCTTCAACCGGAGTCATAATTCGTGGAGAGAATGGGTCATACATGCATTTTGTGCAGGTACCTCTTTCTCTGATAGAACCTCGGGAGTCGGTAACATGGAGAGAGAGGGAGGGGGGCATGCAGGTGTAGGTTGACACAACAAATTTTGGAACTGAGGACATGATAGCAATGTGAAATGAGCAAAATGTATAACTTTTCGATAAAGCTAACTGTGTAGAGCTCAGATTTTGGTTCAACACCTGAATAGATAATTGCTGTATGAGTACTATGATAGAATATAAGCTTGGATATTTAAATGGAAAATATTTGTATAGCATGAGTATATGAGCTGAAGCATAACCACAGTTGGTGTAAGATTTATGTTTCCGCGGCACCGTTCTCCCCTCCTCTTTGCCGTTCTTCTACATGCCCCTTGCTTCTTTTCTCCATTGACTGTCCTCACCCTTTGTGTTTCCTCATTAGTCATCACTGCAACCCCCAGGTTTTCCAAGTACTGCCCCCAATTTGTTACTCTTGTTCCCCCAAGTTCTTTCTTCAATCTTCCTTTTTTCCATTTGACTAGTCCAAAAGGAATACCAGTGACAATGTGTGCACCAAGTAGAAGAGTCAAAATTATTATTTTACATGCTTGGCTGGATGTCAATCTTGTGTCCAACATATATACAATCCACATTTGTTTGTTAAGTCCAGGAAACATCACCTTTTCTTTCTCTTACTAGAGATATCTTTTAAAACTACTTTCTTCTTGCGTGGAAGCATAGCAGATATGGATGGATATTGTTATCTCCAGTGTGTTGGTGCATTGAATAAGATGATGAGTTTCAGAAAACTGTTTGGTGAAAAAACAACAAACGTGAAGGCAGTACAGTCGTATAGGTACTTCTGTGTTCATCGAGCTTATGGAACTTATGCAACTGCACTGGAGCTTTATCAGTTGTACAGAAATGAGGAGGCTGTTCAAAGTTTATGGTGTTTCAGTTAAAACATAGACACATTGTCCATATAAGATGTTTTTCAGCCTTGATAACTTTGTTCATGCTCCCTGGCTGTGTTAGGGATTTCCACAAAGTTCATACTTATGGCATTATTAGGGATTTCCAATGTTTTTAGCATTCCAGAGTAGGCTGCTGGTGCAAAGATTGGTAAAGTCCAGGTTTTCCAAGAGACTGCTCCCAATCTAGTAATCATGCCAATTTCTTTTAATTGAGATTTGTCACCAATCACCAACTCTTTCCATTCCCTTCTGAGGTACACTATTTCTAATGTAAATGAAAGCTTGGCTATATTTGGTACAAATGAAACCATTTCATTGTATATTTTATGAAATTTATTCCCTTTAAAATACTGAATAGAGTTACCCTCATGGCTAGATCATCCTATTTGGGACCATAATCAATAAAGATGATACAGGAAGACAATTTCAGTTCACACACTATTATAGAGAAGCAGACTTGCACAGCTAACTGGATATTCCAACTCCTCATGTAATTATCCTTCATAATATGATCTGTTCCCTTCTCTGGGGTATTCCTAAACAATAATCTGGTAATGATTAATTAAAGAAAATTATAGAAAAAGAGAGAGAGCAGGACCGACGAAACCAAACGATACGTCAAAAGCACAAGGATCCAGTAGCATGTTTTGTAAATGAAAGTAGCTTTTGAACTTGTGTGTAGCAATTAATCTCATCTCACAGTTTCTTAAAAAGAACAAGTGGGGAACTGGAGTTTTCTGAAACTAGATGCAGGCTGAACACTTAACACTGCTCTTGATCAAAACGGGACTAGATTACCAGCCACATTAGATATCTGATGATGGCTTAACCTTCTCTTTCAAGAACTGCAATATGTGCTCACGTTTCCAGTTATCAATTCTGTAAAATGTATCGAATACATTAGATAACCAGAATAAAGATTTGGCTGTTATCAAACATGCGTACAAAAGGAATGATTCTATTTGACGCAATGCACAGGGTGCAAACTAATTTTCATCAGGAAAAATTTACTTAGAGCTGTGAATTGCAACTCCATGTACTCGAGCTTCCCGAGGACACTAAGTTCTCTGAAATCTTTTAGCATGTGCCACACACTCATGACTCATGACCCAAAAGTTAATTTTTGGTGACAAATAAATGACCGTCTACCTGTATGGCTGAATATAATCATGTTTCCCGAAAATGGAATAGGAAGACATGAAAGAGGAGGATTTGGAAAATATATCTGGCCATAACGGTCCTGATGACTAATACAGAACATGCTCAATGCAATGTAGAAGTATTATAGAAACACAAATCTGTAGTGCTCAGACACAAAACACTAAGGAAAGAAGGGAAAAAGAGACGAAGGAAGATGACCTAATGGTTTCCTTTTGCTCTCCGTGATCATCCAACATGATCAACTTTGGTGGAGAATTAAATGCATATTGAACTTTTACAAAAGGGAATTGGTCCTTCTCTTCTTCAATGAACCCAACGACTTCGGGATAGAAAACTAGTTTTCTCATGCAGACTTCCAAAACTGCTCCAGAATAAACAACCTGCATTCACAATTAGAGTAGATTAAAATTAGGAAGTACCATTTCAAAGTAAAGCCATCATGTTGATCAATCAGTAAAGAAGTACCATCTTTGCCATAGATGTAACAGCTCATATGTTTTTTTTTTTTGAGAGAAAATGTGACAGCTCATATGTTAGTCTGGCATTTCAGGAAGTTCATGATTTACTCTAGCCATTAGTCTGGCATTTCAGGAAGTTCATGATTTACTCTAGCCATTAGTTGACTGTTATGAGATAGCATGTCATTTACTTGTGCAACAGTAGAATCTTTAAGAATTCCACCATCCACCAAGTATGAGAAAAGGATGGATAAAAAAAAAGAAATAAAAATGCGCCCATTAGTTTGATCTAGGGGTAAGAACGCTACACGTAATGTGTGGGTTAGACAAATGTCATGGTTCGTACGCTGCTACAGAAAAAAACATGGTATTTAAGTGGAGAAAGGTAGAGTAGGCTTATTATCCAGCGAGTTCTAAATTATGCTCCATTGGCCCGAGCGGATTCTCGATTATTCAAAAAAGGAAAAAAAAAAAGAAAAAGAAAAGACACCCTTCTCCAAAGTGATATTTTGGCATCTTATTTTCTCCCTGCATCCCCCCATACCTTTTTGGTCAAGGTGCTTACAAAAAGAAGACTCGAGTGGTCCACTTCTCATATTTTACCGCTTTATTCATTTTCCATATACTAGGGCATAGGGGACTTTGAGGCAGGTATCGAAACCCAAAAAGTTCTAAATTTTCAACTTCCCTGAAATAAACAAGCAAACCAAAAGAAAAAAAATAGATGAGGAACAAGGGGAAGGCAGATAAGTGTTTTCATCTTCTGTTTAAGTTTGCCTCAATTTTTTTTTAACTATTATTTGGGAGCAAACATCCTTATCAAAACCATCTTAATATGAATCTCTTACCTCTACAATGTTTACATGGAAGCCATGATTTTCGAAAATATTGGGCAACACTAGAGACCAGAAACCCAGAGGAGACTCTTCAAAACTCTATATACGACCTGAACTATAACTGCTAAAAATAACCTCTAGCAGATGAAATATCTCAGTCGCATCTGTACCTTACTCATGGCATCATCAGAGTCTTCTGTGCAACAGCTCAAACATTCAGACACCAACTCTGTAGGAAACAGGTAATCAATACTGTTTAGGAAGATATAACTATACTTGTCAACATGCATTTGAAATTAAATTAGGAAAAAATAATTACACAAGGACATGGAGAGGAGCAGTCCATTTGGTCATTATAAACTCCTAACAATCCACAAAAATAGGAAAGAACCAATAAAACAGCAATAGCTCCTGCATCCAAATATGGAGCATGACTTCTATTAATATACTTTATTTGGTCAAGTTTTCTACATTAGCGCCATGGTTCTACCTTTTTCCTCTTTTCATTTGATGAAGTTGCTCTCTCTAACTATGCATAGTCCTTTTTCTCAATAAATCACAATGATTAGTCAAATTTAGTATTCTATCATATGGATCTTAATTTACAGGACATGGTGAAAGGTTAAATAAGTTCAAACATTTCTAATCACAATCAGACAGCACGATACACGGCTTTTAGATATCCATATAATCCTTTCACATTACGACTTAAGTTCAGCAAATAATACATCCCGATTTTTTTAGAGGTCCCAGTATTTGCATAGAAATTAAGAAAACTTTTTTGCAGTGCAAGGATGAGGGCAAAGATACAGAGATAGCAAATGTGAATTGCATACATTAAAGAAAAAAATAAAAAAGTTATTCATTTACTTACAGAGGGTTGCATAATTGAAGCAAAATGTTTGTGAATTTGCAACACTAAAGATAAGCTAGTAAGCTGGTATTTCCACTACCTTCCAGATCGTTTTTACCAATGTTCCACAAAGCTTTTCAATGTCAATCTAGTACTTGTATGATCTTTTCCTTGAAATTTTCAAACTTATCGAAATCCCACCAACTGGGTACATGGTGTAGTGATCCTTAAGCTATTTGATATTTATAGCATAGATAAATCATTGCAGTTTGTTTGCCCCATAATGATAGTTTTTATGTAGCAGTACATCATTAATTCGGGCTTTACATTGACTCCTGATATTGGTCCATTATTGTTTCTTTCCCAGACTAGAACTAGTTAAACAAATCCAAACACAGCTGTGATTAAAAGCAAGTATCAAACATTTGGTTGCCTAGAGCAAAAACAACAAATCTTAGTTATCCATGTATGTAGGAAAAATCTCTTCTTGGATGAGTTATAGCAATATCAAATACCATTTGTGGTGCCCAGCAGAAAAGCCGAGTAAGCATGATTTGGAAACTATTGACAGTAACAGAGGCAACTGATTGAATAAAACATCGTGTCATAGAGAGCCACTGCCATGAAAGTGATTTCGGCCCAAACCATGATGTAAATTGTTTGAGACTGGTTGCTCCCCAAAGTACAAGCGCAATCCCAAACACGAGCACTCGTGGTTGAAAGTTTGGAATTCACATAAATACGATTGCCCAACAACTTTGAGGAAATGAGAATGACTTTTTCTGTATTTGATAATTCACACAGATCCGCTTTTATAGGCCATCTGCTAGAGTTGTTATGAAAGAAACAACTACAACTTCACACGAATTAATTTGTAGCTGTTATAGAAAATAAAATCTGTTGTTACCGGACTTATTCAAGTAGCAGTTACAAAATTCATTTTGCAGCAGTTGCATTGCGCACGCCTCACGAGCTGAGTCGGACGATTGGAGAGGGCAGCGATACATGTGTGGTTGCCAAGTTTCGCCTCAACAAGCATGGAGGGAACTCAACTAATCCCATAAGAAAGAAGTTTGTGTATAAAGTACTCAAAATGAATTTAATCTTTCTAAATGGAACTTTTGTCTACTACACAAGACAGAGCAGTGCAAAAGGGAGCGACAAACAATTCTATAGCTTTGCATTACCAACAAATTTTGAATAAAACAAACAATTCCCACTAAGGCAAAGGTAACAATCTGTGATCAAATGAAGTTATACGAGCCTTCGATATGCACTACATTTCCTATCCCTCTGAAGTCTCCTGGTACTTAGTAAGATTGAGCTCATTTTGCACTTAATGCATGTGTTGAGATAGACTTGATGGAATCACCTACATGAGCATAAAGGTTTAGTTGCCTTTTACGGAAGACTTGGGTAGTCTTTCTAAAGGGCTCATGATACACTGGTCAAGCAAAAGAGAGGAAGTTTCAAGTATCTTGGGTCTATTATCCAATGTAACTGGGAGATTGACGATGACGTCACTCACCATATTGGTGCAAGGTCGCTGAAATGGAGGCTCACATTTGGAGTCATGTGTAATAAGAAAGTGCACAAAACTTAAAAGACAAGTTCTACAATGTGGTAGTTAAACCAGCTTTGTAGTATGCGGCAAAGTGTTCTAGTCAAGAACTCTCACATTCAGAAAGATAGTGAAAGATATGAGGATGATGTGATAGATGTGTGGGCATATTGAGGTAAGATTACTAATGAGGATATCCAGTACTAGGTGGGAGTGACTTCGATGGAGGACAAGAAGTGGAAAGCATGACTGAGATGATTCGGGCATGTGGCGAGATGTACGGATGGCGAGAGGTTGGCTATGCATGGTTTCATGAGATGTAGAGTAGACCAAAGAAGTATCGATGAGACGTGATTAGGGAAAAGTACAAAAAATGACACAATTTCAACTTACCAAGGACATCACCTTAAATAGGTAATTACAAAATATGTCGCCTAGCTCGACTCATGGTCTTGATGCGTGCGCGTTGTGGAATGGCTCACCCTTTTAGCCTGACTTTTTTTTCTTATCATTTTCTTGCACTATTTAATTGCACCAAAACAAATTTTGTAACCCAACTCTTTGAATAATTTTTCGTTTCTATAATAACTCAAAAACTTACCTATAAAACTAGCCCCTTTTTTTTTTGACACTAGTAACATTTTTATTTCGGTCAGTACATAGGTAGTATTCAAAAACCATATTTACAAAAAAAGAAGAGAAGGGTTATAGTCTTTCCAAAGCTAAACCAATCTTGTGAATTATCAATTACGAAAGAATCCTCTCATTCCCTCAAAGTTGTTCTTCTCAATCTTGTTACTCTCAATTGTATTTCTACAAAACTCCAAACTTCTAGCCATGAGCGCATGTGCCTGGGAGTTTTGTGGAACTTTAGGAGTGACCAGTCTCAAACGATTACCACCCTAGTTGAGCCGAAATTGCTTTCAAAGCAGTGGCTCACCATGGCACAGGTTTTATTTGATAAGTTGCTTATGTTCTCCTTAGGTTCATTGTCAATATTGTCATATTTTCTAAGAGATTAGTATGTAAAAGTTGTTTGGCATGCACGAAGAGGGAGAGAGATCTTCCACTTATGCTATTACCTAGTGTAGGATTCTGTAACTCTTAAAAAAAGAATTCTGATCTTATTTATGGTTCTTTACCGAATTTCCTCCATTACAAGGTTCTCCACATATAAGGTAAACAATATCACTTGATTTTTTTAATCTAGGCCCTTACATCCAATTCCTCCAGTTCCCTGTTCTCTTTCAATTAAACTGCAGTCTTCAAGGTTTTTCTCCAACTCATTCAGGAAGCTAATCAGCCCTGGATATAGCTCTTTTAATCATCCCCTTCTGAACCCATTTGCTCTAACCTTATAAAAACTACACCTGAGGCCATCTCATATCCAACCTATCTATCCAAAACTTATAAAAGATCAAAACTCATCTTCAGTCTCCTTGAAAACAATGTCAAGGTCAATAAATTCCCTCAATCCCACAAACCTTTTACCCCACTATTCATACACTAAATTTAACAAAAACCCAGAAATTATCTGCATTTAATTACATATATAGAGACAACAAAAGATGGAGAGTTTTAGAAAGAACCTTGATCTTTGACATACTCAGCAAGAGTTCTACAATCGGAGCATAGAGCTAAACCCGTAAACCCGAGATTTTCACACTCTTTCGTGCTCAACTGCTCAGCTTTTGCCCCCAAAACTCCAACAACAAAGCACAGCAATGCTACCTGGATCACACCCATTACTCTCTCTCTCTCTCTCTCTCTCCTTTGCATTTGCGGAATCTATATATGTATGAAGATCGAAGAGGAAGGTTTGACCCGAATCGCAGTTAACGGGTCGGTTGCTTTTGACTTGACTCTTCTGCTCTTCCAGTAAATTATTTGGTGACCCCTCAAATTAAGCTCAAACTCGATTTGACCCCTAAAACTTTTTAATATTAGATACTAGCATGTAATGACTTTAACGGGTGCTTATTTAGTTGAGCTAAGGGTCAAATATACCCTGTACTATATGAAATAGTTTAAATATACTTAGTAATATTTTTGGGCTAAATATATTTCTTATATTATATTTTTGGGTTAAATATATCCTTATGATCAACGGAGGATATGTAAACGACTGATATTAAATGAACTATTCAATTTAAATTAAATCAAATTCGGATATAATCCACTCCGTCCCGTCCCGCCTCGTGCCAATAACTTAACCCGCCCAATTTGTCTTTCAAACAAGAAAACCTAATGAACATTGTGTTCTTCCTGCAATTTGGAAGCCTCTGCAAGATGACAATAGATTTTTCTGTATTCTTGAGTTCACTATAATTTTTGAACCAATAAATATGATTTTTAGTTGTCACTACTAGTGCACCTAAGATTAAACAAGACATGGTTGATTTATTGTCTTGTAATTAGTTGGAGGAGTGTAAATAACTTTGATCGATGACAATTTTATGAAACCCTAAAATGGTTCGAAGTCCCTGACTGAGGTCGTTGCATTACCTAAAGTCTCCTAGCGAGGAAAGCAAAATCTGGAAGTCTTTTAGCATCGAACACCACCAACAAAAAGAAAAACTTTAAAAAATAGAGAATGTGCTTAAAGTGTCTTATGAGTTTCTAGCTGAAATTCTTTATAAAATTTTCAAACAACACTTGGTGCTACAGCAAGCTTGTCAATGATAATAACATTTTTGAATTTACATAACCAATCTAGCGGGGGAACATTATCATGAGTTGAATCAACAATATATTATAAAAAAAATCAAGAAAATTTTCATTAGTTGAGCTTGATTATCAACAATGCATTATAAAAAAAATCAGAGACTTCACCTAATATTAGACAAGTTCACTAATTTGTAACTTCATCACCCCGCAAGGCAACAGACCCAATAAAAAGAGTCGATATTTTTGTAGCGGAGTGGGTATACAAAACTTTTTTTTACCGATGAGTAGGTGCATAATAATTAAAATTTCTGTGTATTTTTGTTCAAAAAGTTGTATCTAAAAACACAGCTAGTAGGGATCAAACCCTCAACATCTATCAGGTAAATGAGTGTGCCTAGCGCTAGACTATCTGCCTTGCTGTGTGAAGAGTGTTCAGTTTATAAAATATTCAGATATTACACTATATTTTGCATATATACCCGACATAATTTTTCCAACGAAGGGTGTTCATCTGACCACCCTTACTAGATTGTAGCTCCGCCCCTCGAGAGGCTATAATTAGCCTGAGAGTATAACCAAGGGTATATTAAAACTATTTCATATAGTACAGAGGTATATTTGGCCCTTTGCCGTATTTAGTTTGATTTGTGCTTAATTAAGTATAACTCAAATGGATAATATATAGACATACGAGACTTTCTCACAACTTCGTTACTTGCGTTTTTTCTATCTTTTCGATTTCATTTCGATAATCGAGATAGTTAGCTTGGGTGCTAATGGTATTTTCTATTTAGAATATCTAGACTAATGACAATCTTCTTTACATGAACTGGAATTTAAGCAGTAATTCATCGGTTAATCGAAGCAAAATTATATATTTCTTCTTCACATCAATTCTCATAAATAAATTGCATTTTATGCACAATAATATTTTTCCTCTTACATGAACTTCTTTTGCATATATAATTACGGTTGAAAATGTCTTCTTACCTTTAAAACGAATACAAAAATATAACTTAGGAGTATAATAAATCATCATACATATGTTGGCCTTACAAAAAGGAAAAAACAAAATGAGTAAAGGCGTAATCAGGATTTTGATATGATGGATGCATTATTATAAAAAGGTTGATCTATGATATAAATTTGACCGGTTCGACATTTAGGTTCTAACTATTGAAAACCATTAACATTTTTAAAATTATAGGTCTAAAATTAATAAATATTGAACGAATTAAGATGTCAGTGCTACCAATTACCACTTAAAGAAGTGTTATCTAATTTTAAAAGAAAAATAAAACAAGATAAATATAAAATTCAAATTCCTAACCTCGCGGAGAGAGGAACACCTTCTCATAATCGCGTTATGTGATACTCTGGGTGTGAATTCACACATATATATTTCAATATCTTTTTGAAATATAACACTACTATATATGATCTCGGAAGGGAACCATGTGTTCATGTGAATCCGGTGACACCCCCTTAGATACGCCTCTTGAAAATGAGTATTGAGTGTGATAATTCAATAATTCTATACCAATAAATTAATAAACATTTTATGATTGAATTATCGATTGTGAATTTGTGATTTAATTTTTAACAACTTTACTACATACGTTTGAGTTGCTCAAAATAGTCTCTTAGATACGTCCCTCTGCTAATTAGTATTTTTTGACAATAGTTGACCAACAAACTAGCACCTTCTCGCATGAAAAGAGAAATAACAAATTAGACTAAATTTATCATTTGTAGCGTTATTTCGAAATTAATAAAATTAAAAATGGAATAGTTTGACTTCATATTGTGATTATAGTTTGACTTCAGGTTGTGATTAAGAATTGTCATCCACAAATCTTATTCTTTTTTACTTTTGTGTGATCGTATTGAATTGGCAACTCGATCGATAATAGTCTGCCTTATTCTATCTTGATACGTGTTTGCTTGTCTTTTTAACAACTTTATAGAACCACTATAGTTTTTAATGCATATAGTATTATCATATATATCACGCTCAGTTTTGCTAACTTTAATAAATTCATTCGCATACCTTTATAGAGATCAAAAAGTGTTTCATATATTTATAATTTTAAGGTCCAACTATAATCAATGTGCATATGAGAAGATCTCATTTTGTTGCTGCATATTCATTGAAGAGAGCAATTTTGAAAAAAAACAAAACCAAGATGTGCAAAATATAGTCTTCCATTAAGATGAAGAATTTCATCGTCATGACTCATGAATTATACAAGGGCGAACATTCGATCTCCTTGGTGGAGATAGAGTGATATGATCATACAAGGATTGTGATCGGTAGATGATATTTTCTATTTCACTCACTGATACTCTTGGTTTAACAAATGAACGCGCCACTTCCAGCATGGTTGCCAGCTCTTTCTTGTACTGTATAGGTGATTGAAGAGAGTAAACGAGGAAATCAGTGTCTCAGAAAATAAGAACAAACAGAATAACTTACTGATGCAAAATAATACTACCTCGTTGATAGCTCCTGTCTTGATTTTCGACTGCATAATGCACCACTTCTTGAAATGAACACCTGTTGAAAATGCAAAAGGTAGTTAGTTTAACTTCATATCACATTCCACTCTTAAGAATCTGGAAGTTTTGGATTTTGAACATTCTAATGTTCATAATCATTCAAATAGAGTAACTTTTATCAAGGAAATTCAATGTTCCATGGGCAGCTCCCAAATTATGCACTGGACTGACTGTATCATGCTAGAAACTCCACAGAAAAGATAACTTTTCCCGTATGTGGAGTTCTCTTTTGTTGTGAAAGCACTAAGAAGCCCTAAACTCAACATGCAAGAGACAAATAGATTACAATCTGTTTTGATTCCAATTGTGGGTACCAATACTCCAAGAGACAAATAGATTACGATCTGTTTTGATTCCAATTGTGGGTACCAATACTCCATCAGAGTTCTGTGAGAGTGTAGCATTAGGGTGATAGGCAGATGATTTTCCCAAAAGTATGAAAGATGAGAAGCAAAATGATTGGTTAAAAGATACTCTAAAGATGCATTTAAGTGGTAACCAGTCAAATTCTAAAATGGTAGACATAGTTCTGGTGATAGATATATAGTACTTGAACATTTGGATACCACATCTTGGCCTCTTCACTGCAAGAATCTTTCATCCAAGGATTACAGAAGAGAATGTCCCCCCCCCCCCC
>NC_028642.1:45719702-45751810 GCF_001406875.1 Solanum pennellii | reverse complement strand
CCCCCCCCCCCAGCCCACCATAAAAAAAATGCTATTGGAATTTTGATGCAAATTCAGAATGTGAAAAATTCACATAATCGGTCAACCCATCAAATGGGAGAAGAGACCCGGGCCAGTAGGTTAATTTTGACATGCAAAGATGATGAATAGATAGCAGCTTGTACGCATCCAGCAGAACAAGAAACCAAAACAGAAGACACTTACCAGCTTTTATGTCCAAACTGCAAGATGATTCAGAAGTTGTTTCTAAAAACCACCTACAGTGAACCTGATTGAATAGCAAAACTAATCAGGGATTAAGATAAATAAGGAGATCTCTAGGAGGTTTGACATGTATAAAAAGTTGCATAGAATTGTACTATGAAAAGAACGTTGCCTGACACCCAAAGTCACTATTACCTCAAAGCATGACCCAAACGGAACATCATGGGCCTGTTGCACAGTCTCAAATACCTATTGGAAAAGTTAAAATATGTCTTAAGCATACTTTCGTGACCAGTAACATATATTGAAGGTGGGATATTAGAATTACAAGAGTTTTCTTGTCCAGTGATAAAACAGCATGCTGATACTCCGTCACTGCTGTATCTGGAGGGCACATAGGGCTGTTACATTTTGTTCTGAATGTTATTTCTCTGACTTGACCATCATAATCATCAGCAGAATTCCATTGACCCATCTAAGAAAATGAAAGACATTCAGTATTTAACTCGAGCTAAAGCAACTAAGTAAAAAAATTGCTATTGAGATGTGAAAGGCACAATGGAGCTAGAGTAATTTAGCTCTTCGTGTTACTCTAGCTCTTAGCAAAACTAAATACAACTACTACCCCACAGACCCAAACAAGTTGAGGTCAGCTACAGTAATCCTCACGGACTTAATTTCTCCATTTAAGCTCAACTCATCTCCATTCAAGCAGAAGTAAATGAACCAAAATAATATCTACAGGCAAAAGATAATCCAAAATTTGGTGAACTACATTGCAGGACAATTTAATGAAACAGAGTTAAACATGTCTCACAAAGATTAATGAAAATTCTCTACAATAAGTTTTCATTATCTTGAAGTCACTTTCTTTTTGTATTATAAAGTTTCTTTGTTTCTATACTATCTTTCATGATTAAAGACATCAATGTTAAGTTGAAAATTACTGACAAAGCCAATTCAAAGGTGGTGCACATAAGTGATAAGTCAGACTTGAAGAAACTTAGGTGAAAAGACCGATAGCTGTATTAATAAGCTATTAATTCTAACTGATAAATAGATACTTCTACTCTTCTTCCTCCACTACTGTGTAAAGGTCCAGAAATAACTACCTAGTTATTGTCAGCTCCAAACCAACCATTAGAGTTTGGTGCCTCATGATTTTGTAGTTCTGGGTTTTAATCCAGAAGATGCCACAATAGTTGGTCTGAATTCACTCTTATGTGAACCCTAACTTTCCTCTCCCATTCCAATGTGAGATTTGTCTAAAGCAAGCTTCATAACGACCCTTATCTAGTTCCTATTACACCTCACCCTCTTAGGGACTCAGCATCTTTGCTGAGATTTGTCACACCATCATACTAGGAAAAAACGGCTTTGATACCACATGTGATGGTTCAATCCTAATTGCCAAGGTATTGTTAGCTCTGGCCCAACCTTTGTGGCCTCAAGGTTTTGCTCATTTAACCCAGAAGGCACCTCGATAGGTCAGTCCTCATCTCTCCCCCATATGGTCCCAAACTGTCCCCTCCCATTCTAATGTAAAATTTGCATAAAACAAGTTTCATAGGGAACTCCCTTCTTTAGTTCAACTGCCAGCAATCCATGGGCTATTACACTTTAATCCATGGGGATTCAGTGTCTTTCTAAGGTATGCCCGACCATCATACTAGGGGAGGTAATGGCTTTGATACCACATGTAACTGTTCAAGCATATTTCCATGGTGTTGTTAGCTCTGACCCAACCTTTAGAACCACAAAGTTTTGTTCCCTTGGACTTTATCCCAAAAGGCAGCTCAATAGTTGAATCCTACGCTTGCATTTATATGGGCTATAACTTTCCCCTCCCATCCTAAGTTGCTTAAGGCGGTTTGCAGTGAACCTCGTCTTAGGCTAATCCCACATCGGAATAGGAGGAGAAAGTTCGGGTTTATATAAGGGAGAGTTCAGGATTCCACTGTCGAGAAGCCTTTTGGTTTAAGGCTTAAGAGAACAAAACCCTCAGTGTCCCAAGATAAGACAATACATATTGATATTGATTGACATATTGATGGGGAGCCCCCTTGCCACCAAGTATTTTTTTTTATTTGGATTGTGAGATGCAGTTTAACTTTGTGGTGCAATGTCCAAGTGACCTAAGAGTATTTACTTGATATTTTTCTTTTTCTTTGCTAACCTCTTCCAAAATTTCATCACCCCATAAAACAACCTTGATCTCTTCCTTCAGAATACCTTCAATTTATCCATCACCTTTCCCTTTAACCTCTTCAATCCATTTCAAGAGGCCTGGGCATATCCGCACTGCATTACACTTTATGCACGGTCACATTTAACACTTTCCATCACTTAAAGAGATGTTGAACATGATCATGTTCACTTCTTTCTGCCTAATCTTGATTTTCAATTGTAAAAAGACACCGAGAACTGCACAACAGGAGGTGTAACCTGATAATTGGAATGGCCAGATTTTGAGCTTTTCTTTTTTTCACTTGGTAGTTACTTTTTGCCAAGTTGGTAGTCGGTACTACCTTTAACCAGGTCCATCCCCCAGAGCATTTTAGGTGAGATGCACCTTAACTCAACAAAAGAAAACCGCGAGAGACCGGTACTAATCAAACCTCTTCGCTCACACACAAGGAAAAGAGAGGAGGAGATATTATATAGGGGGAGGTTGGCCATAAAATTCTTGAATTCTGGAATTTGAAGAACACCAAAAAGCTGCTTTCACTCTAATTTACTAAAAAAAAAAAAAACTAACTCCAGTTTATATTCATGACCAAACACAACTCCAATTTTCAAATATAATTTTTCACTCTGAAAACAAAGCTAATTTTTTCAAATACAGTTTTCATGGCAAAAAGGCCCCCTATATAAAGGAAGATATAAGAAAAACCTCAAGAGTGTAGCTGGAAGTTAAAGCCGAACCAGAAAGGCCTAAAGAAGCATGAACCGGAAACATGCTTTAGTCAACGAAATGTGGGGCTTACCTTGAGATTGAAATCTTTCCCTGCTGCACGGTACTCATTAGTGAAATTTGAACCATCAGCCAATAGCAAGTCAAAAAATTGCTCGGCTGTGCATGTCAAACCATCCTTGCAAATTTCAAGAGTGTCTTAAATCTTGGAGAAAGGAGTTCTAGTCCCAAAAAGTAAGATTAAATATCCTACATACATTATATATACCAGAGAGGACTTACATTATCTACACTAGAGAGGACTTCTTCTTTAATAAATGGTTGCGATTTCTGAATTTTGGTCACACTTTCTTCCTGATTTATTTCCATCTTATTAAATCCTTTAACTGAGCTGCTATGTGCACGCAATGCTGACTGTTCCATCTCCTACAAAGAGAAAGAAACATTTAAAATAGGAAAGAAATCATGCAAAGCCAAACTCTAACAGACAGATACAATTTAAATGTAAAAGTAAAAACAAGGTTACAGAAAATATGAACCTAAATAAAGACAATTTTTCTCATATTCCGGCTGTAATAGAGAATACAATAAATGCCAATATAAATAAAGAATCCGCTGGAATGTTGATTCAAGAAGCTTACAGGTAAATATAATTGCATTTATTAAAGGAGAATTGAAGTAGATTAGCAAAAACTGATGTCTACCAGACAAAGCAGTACTTTTATAGCCTTCGCAATTGTGCTCAGATATATGGTCTTGGAAATTTTTTTATAGGATTGCCAAAACCATAGAAGACAAACAATCCAAATCCTCCATCAATATGGGACAGTTAGCACCCACCCACACCCAGGCCTGACAACGAGAGTGTGGACACATAATATAGGGACGAACATTGGGACACACAATAACATGGAAGAATTTGACTTTGATACCATGTGAGAAATATAAGGGAGAAAGAGTTTATGGTAATGTGTGGCATATTAGGACTCATGCTTCTATCTATTTATATACAGAAGTTCCAATGAAAATATTTCCACTTGTCCAATGTGGGACATTATACAAAACTACTCATCTTCTATCTTACACTCCCCCTCAAGTTATTGCACACACTTCACATGAGTTGAGCTGGTTACATACATAACTAACTCAAGGACCTATGAGAGTTTGGTATGTATATAGCAAACTGATCACTGGACTTTATAAAGCTAGTGGCAATATATCCAGAGAATGAGAGTATCTTTTCTCCAACAAAGTGATAATCAATATCTATATGCTTGTATATTCTCATAGAATACTTGATTGAAAGCAATACAGGGTGTAGCCCGGTTATCATAGATAAGTTCAATTCAGGTAGTCTCTCAAAACTTCAGTTCTTTCTATAGTTGTTTGTCCATATAAGCTCACTAGTCGCAATTTCCATGGCTCGATACTCGGCTACAAGATTCGATATTTGTGAGGGAGAGTGTAGAAGGCATAATTAATTAAATAAAAGTGTGCTCTCTCTAACAACTTAAGCTTTTTAGATGAGATATTTGCAAGGGAAACTTACATAAATATACAATATTAAGAAAATATTTACCATTTATAGCAATAATAATTTTTTTTCACTTGATCACTTTTAATACATCTATAATACAACTTTAATTCATATTACAGAAAACAGTTTATGAAACACATATAATACAAGTTCAATACATACATATTGCATACATAATTCACTTTTAATACATATTGCAGATTTATCATAGTATTGTTATTTGTTGCTATAAATGGTAATAAATGAAAAGTATCACTAAAATTAGTAATTATTTATTAAATGTTATTCATTGAAGTAATTTTTCCTATTTGCAACTATTCTCGATAAATAGAAATTAGTCAAGGAAGTTCCACAAACATAATAAGCATCTTTCTTTAGGCTCAGTGGTGCAACTAACAAGATATTCAACCGAAGGAAAATCCACTTGTGATGAACGCTAACAGATTCAACCATCTCATACATCTCAATATTTAGAATACCTCTTTTATTGACTACAGAAATATTTTGAAGACAGCTAAGCTAAAATCTTCAATTTATTGCTGGTGGTAGTATCAATATTCACTATGGATATATGATAACTAGGACTGCTTGTTGTCTCAGATAACAATCAGAAAAGAGCTTAGCCAAAAGCACAAATACAATTAATAATATAACCTTCTTTTCAGCTTCTAGCATGTCATGATAATTATCTGCTGAACGTTGCAACGATCTCAATGCATGATTCCTATTCCAAAAAGATGCAAATTTATATCTTACTCTACCTGAGATCAAAGAAAGAAAGGTGACTAGCACATCGACCATAATATATCCAGAATATCAATTTCAAAGTCAAATATCTAGCATGAGCAAAATAAGCCACCTCCCTTCGTCTTGAAATTAAATATCCAGTTTTCGGTCATGTAACAGAGAAGTTTCATATTAATAGAGAAACATATTCGCAAATAGGCAATTTTTTGTTTTTATTAAGATCAAAACATCTAAAACTGAATGCTAGACTAAATGCACATCTGAATATTAAGATGCGCATAAAATCCGTATGCACATCTAAATATTAAAATGTTGCATTAAGATCTGAATACTAAAGGACTGTTTGTTTTCTCAACATCTGAATGTATAAAATTTGTCTTTGTTTAAAATGTCATACATGTAAAATTCACATAAAATCTAAATTGATCTAATATTATATCAATAAAAGTATTTTAATTTTTTTTATATGATAATTGATGTTAGTGATAACTAACGATTGTGATTGTGTGTGACAATTTAGGATGATGGTGACTGATGGTGGTGGTTGTGGATAGTATCTAATGATATAGTGGTTAATAGTAGTGATTAACTATGGTTGGTGGTAATGGCATCTAATAATTAGTAGTGGAATGCTACTGATAGCTAACGGTGTCAGTGAATGATGATCGCGGTTAGCGGTACATCATGTTGACTAATGATGGCAATTATCGATAGGCTTAATGGATGTAATAATGGTTGGCAGTGATGATTGCAAATGATGACTAATGGTGATGATTTTGGTGATCGGCTATAATGGTGATAAGTTGTTGGGCTTAGGATGGTTGGTGGTAATGATTGACAAATGGTGGCAGTTGTTGGTGGTGGGTGAAAATAGATGGAGTAGTGGTGAACTATCATCTTAATGATATTAAGACTTTGTTATAGATCTTAATCATTCAGACCTATTCAGATCCATTAAGTGGATGTAATAGAATAGCAAACACACTCAATGATTAAGATCTTGAATGATTAAGATTCACACCTTGAAAACAAACGGACTTAATGACTGAAAATTGAATAATTAAGATTAAGACTTTCATTAAGTACAAACTGTTAACTTGTAATGTTTTGCATAATAACAAATTACCTCGGGTTGCAGAAATCAGGACTAGTGTATTTATGTTAGATACACAAAATCTTGAAGATTCATGCATCAAATATCAAATCCACAACCATCACTTAAGAAGAAGGTTGATTCACTCAAATCAATCTAACTGGATATTCATCCATTCAAATCAATCGGGATTGAAGCTAAAAAGGAAAAACAGGTTTCACTCATACAAATAGCAAGTAAACCAAGAGCGGCAAATCAAGTGATTCAAAGAATCAAATCAAGTTTGATTCAAGTCTGACATTGCTGGATCTTAATCAAAGAAGGAAATTGAGGAGCAGAATCAGTGAGATTGATCAGCAACATCACTTAAGGAGGAGATTGATTCAATCAAACCAATCTTAGCGATTGACTCAAACATATTAATCTAACTAGAGACCGAATCAATTTGTATGAAGCCAAAAAGGAAAAGACAAACTCAATCGACCAAGATGACAAGAAGATCATGAGAAGTACATCAATAAGCAAATCAAGGAAGATCACCATGTGATCTCAAAGATATAAGCCAAGGCACATACCGGCTTATTGAAAGAAACTACGGCTCTGTTTCAAGGCAGACTAGACGTTGCTATCACTCAATCATGAAAGATATTCTCAATCAAGGATACGTTAAAAAACCTTGATCGAAGGAAACGCCTTGGGTTTTCCTATTAGAGCTAAATTGGTCGCATTACTCAGCTTATAAATTCAGTCCCTTCTCAACAACTGAACGTGCGCAACTTCACTTGAACTTATGTTGTAATCTGCTTTCATCTTTCATAAAGTTTTGTACAAATTTGAGTGAAAAGGAGAAAGAAAGATTCTGAGTGTATTGAAAGATTTGTACAAATTTGAGTGAACAATTGAAAAAGAAAGGAGAAAGAAAGATTATGAGTGTAGGTTATACAGGTAGAGGCAGTGTCAAAATAATAGATCTGATTTGCATATCAGTTAGGAGTTTAGGTACAAATCTTTGTATCACCTAAGTTCTCCTCGAGCTCTAAAGGAAACTCTTGAAACCCAAGGGGACTGGACTAGGCACTACATCGGTGATCCAAACCAGTATAAACATCCAGTGTTCTTTTATATCATGTACTTTGCTTATTTATTCTTGGAACTTGTTGTATCAACAGTATTAAAGGGTAGCCCGACGCGCAAAGCATCCCGCATCAGCAAGGTTCGGGGGAAGGCCATGTAGACAACCTACCCTAATGCAAGCATTAGTGATTGCTTCCACGAATTGAACTTGTGACTATAGGTCCACAGAGACAATTTTACCGTTGCTCCAAAGCCCCCTTTCACATCGACAATATTCACAAGTTCAAGGGAAAAAAAGGCTCCATGCTATGTTATAGTATTACAATAACAACATACCCAGTGTAATTCCACAAGTGGGGTCTGAGGAGGGTTGTGTGTACGCAAACCTTAAACCTACCTTGAAAGATAGAGATGTTGTTTCTGATAGACCCTCGGATCAAGTTATGTTACAGAGCGTAAGATAAAATTTTAGTTTCTTGAGAAGTTCACATTATTTTGGTCTTAACGGGGAAAGAAGAACATGAATTTTAGGATGGATTAAGTACTTCGGTAGAACTTCAAGACTCGCATGACAACAATAGCAGTGCTAATGGTTCTATGACTATCATAGAATATCCTCCTAACATATCAAAACGTAAGACCTATCAAGGAGAAGCTCACTCACAGCAAGCAAACTTCCCAGTTCTCTTAAAACAAGAGGAAATGTGTTCCTAATAAACGGAAAATAAGGTTAAAAGATCTAATTAGAATACTAACCATCAGGATTTCCTAGAGGAGGCACCCCATGGCCACCAGCACCCATGCGGAGAATTACTGTAACAGCAGGATTAACAAATGCATGCTGGCTCCTCCTAATCTGAAAGAAAAATAGTATTCTTGCTGATTTCCCGCAAATGGCCCAAATAAACATTCCGAGAATATTGACAACTTGGAAACAATAGTATTTGAAAACAAATAAAGAGAATATCGTACCTCATCTATTTCTGCAAAAGGAATAATTACCTGTAAATGCAGAACTGCACAGTCAAATATGCTAACCAATTTCCAGCATAATTGAGATTAATTACCAAATACCGAAAAAGTACAGTTGTGACCAGTTATTTCTATGCTAAGAACAGGAAGAGAATAGGGTACACATCCACATAACCTTGAGAATATAACAAAAAGAAATAGTCTCTGATCCAACACCAAAGGGGAGACCATTTTATGGTGATCTGCGCCACCCATATACACACACACAAACCATTAACCATGCTACAATTTAAAAAAAATCCACAGGTAAGGTGACATTTTAAAATTTTGAACTAGGATTCTTGATGGCATAAATATTCAGTGGATAAATCAAATTGACAAGCATTTAACTTAGAAAAGTTAAGATAAAAGCAGATTCACAGAGTTGAAACTTAGGAAGTACAATCAAAAGATGGATCTGACCTTTATTTGCTTTGAAAATACATTTGAGTGGAAGCAGATATGCCATGTTGAGACATATATACGGCCATGATACAAGAATGACCTTTCGAGAGCACATGAATAACTATGTTTAACAACCTGAAATAACTACAATGATTAGCAACTGACTCACAACAGTCCAAATTTTCCAACTTAAAGTTCTTCCAATCCAAGAGTAATTTATCAGTAAAAAATTAGCTCTTGCCTCATCAGCAGGGAGATCAAATATTGTTTGCAGAGGCCCAGGTTTCTGATGAACTACAGTAGGTCCTTGTTTATCCAAAGTGATCCTTCTACGAGCATTAGCGTAGCCATTCAAACCTCTAAACCAACCAATGAAGAAGGGGGAATAAGATTCTTATCTTCTAGTTAAGATGAATAGTAATCTTTTACGGAACAGTGATCCACCAGAAGGATTTACATAAATTTCTCTCTGACGAATCAAGAATCTTCTAATAATAAAAACAAAAATTGATCTAAAACAAGTCCCATATGACACTTCACAGAGTGTAGTAATGCTCATAAGTTGTAATGTTGCTTTAACTTAATTCTTTTTTTCTGAACTATAAGTGTCATCTAAACATAGAAAATGAAGCTAGAATAAATATAGGCATAATACATAAATGTGCCCTTTAACTTGGCTTCAAATCACATTTATGCCCTTCAACTTTGGATGTGCACAAATAGACACTTAAACTTGTATAAAGTTGAACAAATAGACACATATGTCCTACATGTCATCCTACATGTCATTTTTTGTCCTGAGTGGTGTCCTACGTGTATTGTGCCATGTAGGACTCATGTGTTTATTTATCTAAAAGTTGGATAGTTAAAGTGTATGTTTGGCATTATGAAAGTTGAAGGTTAAAGTTAAAATTTGAAGCCAAGTTTAGGGTCCAATATATGTATTATGCCATAAATATATCTTATCGCATGGTTACCACCTGATGATTAAAGGATCAGCACTGATGCCTTGCTCTTTATCTTCCCCCTGTCCTCACTACGTGAGGAGGTGTTTCATTCTCTGGTTACTTCTTCCCTATTCCACACTTACCTTTCCAACCTAACTGTTGTAAACATGATATACTAAACATCTATCACTTGTGTATTATCACATCCATATCCTTTCAAACTATTAAAACATGAGATGTACATGAGAGGAAGTACTCTCCCCTAAATTCCTATATTCTAGAATTATGTTACTGAAAGATATTGTTGAATGCTAATCGCTAACAGGCATAAGCTATCCAGAATGGACCCAAGGTCCCAAACAATTAAAATTACTTATAAAGGAGCTGGTCATGGTACATTTTTTTCTAAGCACAAACTCATGTTTCATGATTGTACTATAGTCTCGAGCTACAACATGCTTTATAATAGCTCACATAAGAAGCAAAATTTTAGGAGGGTGGGAGAAAGTAAGATTAGTTTAACTGTTTCGTTTTCTTCATCGCCACGATGATACACATTCTTGATAGGAAATACTATCATAAAATTCCTAATTGCACATCAATACCCAACTCAACTTGTAGTAAGAGTATGTACATGCTGATGTAGCCACCGTGGACCAAAAAGAAGGAGCCCTATGAGAGGAAGAATAGCTTATTATGTATTCTAATAACTGATACTAGTCACATAAACAACAGTCAAAACTCAAATAACAAATAGCCTAAGGCACTACCAATAAGGGGAGAAAAGCAGCACCTTAAAGATTTGACATTGAGTTTTGATGTTTTAATATGAAGATAAACCTGAAAAAGGAAAAAGATAACGGCCATAATTTTCTAAAAGCTAAACTCCAAAACCACCAAAGAGAAAATGTTGCGTTTATTGAAAGCAAAGAGGTAGTAATCAATAATACCTGTCCTGATGAACTGTCCAAGGTATGCCATTCTGCATCAGTTTGACCTTCATTTTCAACAGGTATCATTACTGAACCAAGAATAGCATTTTTCCAAATTATATCCCAGTCATATATTGTCACATTAATCTGTCAAACAATCAAGTAAATGAATTATTATGAAAGAAAATAAAAACACGAAGCCAATGTAATATTAAACGTTTAAATAATCAAACGACAAATACATCAAAGAAAATCTGAAGAGGATTACAGAACACACATTGCACTAAGTTTGTGCTTTATGTCAAAAAAAATTCTGAATAGCTACCTCTACTGGAAGCTCATCAACAGAGAAGTTGAACTCCTCCCCCCACATAGGATTTCTTGAACCAGGAACCATTGAACTGCAACACTAAGAAGAGTATAACTTGTGTATAATACAAGAGTGATAAGCATCTGAACCTATTGTATCACAACTTTCTGGAACTACCCAAGCCTCGTCGCAGATATTGTTGATAACAATCCACTAAAAGAAAAAGTTATCTCACAGTTGACCTTGACTTGAACTACCAATACATCTAATGGAGAAAAAGATCGTCCCAAAATTAAGGCTAACCAACAACGTAAATATAAAAAGTTGTTCATCTGTTCTCTCCTTTATATCATGTCAAAAGGAGTTCATCTAATTTGGACACTATTATGAGCGTCATCATAGTTGTTTATACTATTGTTTATTCCCATAAGAATAAATTGATAAGAACTCAAAGATCACAAGTACCTAAAACACAATCATATCTGGTAGAAGGCTAGACTAGCATGCACTACCAATAAAAGGAAACTGACTAAGATGAATAAAAAGGTTCTCAAACTTCTCTCTAGATTGACCAAAATAAAAGAGGCATCCTTGTCTAAGCAAAACTGAATATCAATCACAATGGAACAAATCAACACCAGCAATGTTTTATCATCTATTATACGTAAGTGTATAAAGATATATATCCTCTGAACAACATTATGACAAATATGGTATTTGATGATGCAAGTTGGCTATATAATCAACAATAATAGAAAACCATATGCATAACTACACCTAGACAAGACAAACTATTTATACCACCAACCCAAGACAATAGGAAAATAAAAATAGACATAATCACCTAAATCTCTTTTGTGAGCCACAACTGATGATTGCATATGGATCTGAAGTCCCATTCAAATTAGCAGCAGTAAGATTTTTAGCAGCTAACAGTTCAACCTGAAATATAAGAAAGAGTAGCAGTCAACTACAAGTTGCAGATATAGGCCATCACATGAATAATTAGTGCAATTAACACTTCAAGTAACAGTAATGTTGTACAACACCAAATCTAGATATACGAGTTATAAGTGCATGAACGTGGAATACAAATATACCTTGATTACATAGGCAGAAGTAGTTTGAGAATCTCCTTTTAACTGGCTCATCTACAAAATAAGTGCACAACTGCACGTCAAAGAAGTGGAAAATTACATGATGAAAACGAAACATAAGTTTATAAATTCTCAAGGGGAATTTTCTTTCTAAGAACATTGGAAATTCCTACTAGTTATGGACCATTGAGGATTCTTGAGAAGCTTAACATATAGTTTGTGTTGCCGAACAGATAATAATCAAGTACAGTTAGCCTTCACGAATGGTACAGTATTATAACTATATAATAAGTTGCATGCAATTTGATAAGTTTCTTATGAACACTCTCCATAGAGCACTAATAACTCTGCTCAAGCTGAATTTGTTTTGACTTGGAAAGACTATTCTCAGTAAGATTTTGATAATAACAGTAAGATTTCATATATTCAGAATGCACATAATCATACATTTGCTCCTTAGCTCCTTTCCATGAACTATATATAACAAACCATGCTCTATGGATGCTTTTCAAGATTAAGCTAAGTATAAACAAAAACTACGAGAAATATTATATTCTCCAAAGCTTAATTACTTAGTTCCGTTATAACTTCTTATATTGGTCATTCCAAATCAGAATTAATGAAAATTAGTCCATGCGAAATCAAATTTCAGCTTATCATTTAATCGATAATCACACATGACACTTTAGATCAACTCTACAAGTGATTCATTTTTTTTAACTTAAAATTTTAGTAAATATCATCACACCTTTATCGAGAACGCTTTAGCATTGATCTACTACTTCATATTCTAAACTTCCTAATTGGAATGTAATTTCTTCACAAATTACAATTCCTAATCCTCACTTTAACTAAACTCAATTAAAACAGGATAGTAATACAGGGAGATACATAATTTTGAATAGTAAAAATAAACTATCATGTATGTATGTGTGCGTGTGTATATATAGAGTAGACTGTACTTACACGATCCCTACATGCTGGATCGTCCTCCACTTTCTCACTTCTGACAGTCGGAGAACCGTCAACACGAGGGCGATAATCAACTATATCAACTCCGCCGAGGTTGAAGAACCAGCAAGAGAGGATGACGAAGGAGGCGGCGGCGACGGCGACTTGCACCTCCCACCACGACGGCAAGAAAAACTCCAACGCTGCCTCCACTATCATCTATTCCTCCAGATTACACCGAAAAAAATAAAATGCAGAAGGAGTAAATAAGAAGAAAAACTCCTTGCAGGTTTAATATAGTGGTCCAAAACCATAATTTAGAGCAGAGACATTCTTCTTCTTCTTCTTTTCTGTGAATAAACAATAAACAGTGTCAGTGTGTGTGAGAGAGAGAGAAAGACGCAAAAAAGGGGAAAAGGGGAGGGAGCGTGGGAGGCGTGATTATAAATACAGAAATTAAAATGACGATTTTAGCCCTGTTGCTTTTTTGGTCATTGTAGAAGTGTTTAGCGGAGGGTTTAATGAAAATATAACGAGAGTTTAGGGGTATTATGGAGATTTGAAGACTTCTAACGACTATAAAAATATTACGGGAATGGTATGATGATTCAAATAGCATATTGGTTACTTGTTCCCTTTTTCCATGTGAGTTTTTGCGGAATTCCAACTTTTGTGTTTGTTAGCATTTAAATTATGGTTTAAATATATAGATAAAAAAATTGAAGGTGACTCAATGTCTATTATACTAACACTAATTTTAATACTCTTTCTGTACTTATTTACTTGTTCATAATTTCTATTTTAGATATTTCTATTTACTTGTTTATTTTGACAAATCAAAAAAGAATAAAAAAAATAATTCTTATTATACTCTCATTTAAATTTCTTGAAAATTTCTAAGTTTTAATTCATTCTTTTTGAAATCATATTTAATAAGGGTAAAATTATAATATGTATGCCTTTTCTAAAATGGACAACTAAATAGGAACGGGGATATTAGTTACGCACTACTGTTAATTTTGTAAATAAAAAAGTGATTATAAAAATAATGGGTGATATTTATTTATTTTTGTAATTTGTGGAAAAGCAAAAGCATTGGACGAGGTGTGGACAATGATGGCTATGAGAGAATAATCATTATGATGGCACGGCGCAACAGCTTAAAAGGGCTACTATTAACTTGTTTTATTAACATGTGGATCCAGATTCACCATTTAATAATTAATGAGTTTAATTTAAGGGTTAATAATATTTTTAAATTATTTGAAATATATATATATATATATTTTTAAATTATATTTCAGCTTAAATCTATTGTTTTCGTTAAATTATTGGGTTAAAAGTTCTTTATTAACAGAAGTTATTAAATGTCATGTGAATGGTACTTTTGATCCAATAGTTATACGAGAAGAGTAGTTTTGAGCTGAAATATAGTTTAAGGGTAAATATGAGGTATTTTGGATAGTAACCATTTTTTCGTTTAGTCTATGTGGCAGTGAATCCCTATTGGCGTGCAATGTGACATGATATCCCAATAGCATTTAACAATGTTTGTTAATAAGAAGGGTTCTTTTAACCTCAAGGGCGGAGCTACAGTTGCTCCAGGGTGTCCAATTGAACACCCTTTGTCGGAAAATTTCATTATATATAGAGGCCAAATCTTCCTTTATATTGTTATATACTTATATTAAGTATTTTGAACAACCTCAAAACTACTATTGAGCCGTAGCTCAGTGGTAAAAGCATGCTCAATACGTTCATAATATCCAAGTTCAAATCTCAGCATTAACATTTTGTATATTTTATTTAATGTGGTCATATTTAAAACAGTTAATTAAAAAATGGAACAATTTTCTAGGTATAGAGCACTAGCTTAGTGGCAATAATGTGCAATTGTGTTTGGCACTAAGGTTCAAATTCCCATGGTTACATTGTTTTTTCTCTCACGATTTTTCTGCCTACACCATTGAAATATGATTTAAGAATAAATATGAGGTATTTCGAATAGTTTAGGAGTACTTTTAAATCTTTTCTGATTTTTTTAGATTATTTTTTCTTATATCAAAAGTTTATGAGATACAATTTTTTTTATACAATTATTTAAAGTGAGGAATGAGAATTATGTGCATTTTATTTTTCCACATTCTATTTTATAAATTATATGTGGTATCTTATGGCTGAAATATAAGTTTTAAAATTTAGTAATTATGAAAAAATAATAAATTCTGTCTAACCAAACACAATATATCGAAAAGTAGGCAAAAACCAAGTTTTCTTTTCTTATCTTCAAAACCCATTATGTACTCTAAGAAAAAAACGACGTGAATTCTTTATGATTTAAGAGCCCGTTAGTACGAGGGATATATCATAATTCATTTTCAAAATTAATTACAGTTAGCTTATCTCGAGATTAGTTATTCGGAATTGTACTATTTACTTCTATTCTAATTCAAAGGGGTGGAATAATGGTTAAGAACTTTTGAGAAATTGAAAAGTCAGGAATCAACTTGGTTTGCGGTTTTGCATTAATAGGACTTTGAGGGACGTCTTCTCTTTCCCTTATCTAGCAAGTCACACCTAATCGCCGTTGATGTCCATCTTTATAACTGGGACCGAATGTCTTATCATAGTTTGTTATGGCTCAATCCTTCTATAGCACATATTGGTGCACAGACCCCATTCTTTGGTGTAATAAAAAACCAACAGAAAAATGTAGAAGCAGGCTGAACAAATAATCTTAGTTGCGCGGACTCTTCATTTTTTGATGCCGCACCCGTCTCGGATTCTTCAAAAATATACTACTTTTGGCGAATCCGACACGCACCCATTGGCATTTTTTGAAGAGTCCGAGCAACATAGCAAATATCACGTACCAGAGCACCAAATAACATTATTAGATTAGACTAACACTATCTGCTTCTGGTAATGGCGAGAAATAAGCATGTGGATGAATATAACAGCAGGAGACACCAATAATCAAATCAATAGAAACATTGGCGGGTATTAATTAAAAAAAGAAGATGATGAAGCAACACGTCCAAATCGACGCCCCTATGCAGTGTTCAAATTTCCAGAACAACACATCACCTTTCTCAAAAAATAACAAGAGAATGTATGAACAAATGTACCTGCAGACCTCAAAAATAACTCCAAACACGATTGAGCAGTGCTAAATTCCATACCTTCACCCAAACAGATCTTTAATTATCAAGTATAGCAGAAACAATTACATGACTAAACCTCTCACCGAAAATAACACTTGTAACTTCCAAGTTCCAACACATGAAATGATGATCGAGTACCCAAGCAATTCCACTAAAACCAACCGATCAATTGCAAATGGTTAACCAACATTCCACAACGTAGAGGAAAAATACATCACAAACCCCAAGAAAGAAGACACATAAACTACACACCCGAAGGAAAACAAAAAACATAAAGCTCAGAATCACCACCAGGGGAAACCAAAAACAATGGGGATTGTATTCTGCTATTTGTGTTGAGAATCTGATTTGTTACACTGGTGCATTCATCCATCGGACTCCAACAAAGGCGATGTTTCTACCTAGATTCAGCAGCGACGGCAACCCAGAGAGCTAGATTTTTCGGGCCGAGTTGTACTTCAGACGAAAATGACTGGCTTCCACTTCCTTCATTCTACCTTGATCATGAAGCTTATTTTACAACAAGCTAATTTTGGATTAAAAGGGTAAATTTGCTCAGCGGTTTCAACAACAAACCAACAACAATGTAGTGGGGCGCCTAGCTAATTCATCACGAGTTCATTTTTGACTGCGTTAGTTCTGTCTCTATAGTTTTACAATCAGCTGTGGTGTCTCCTAGTCATTTCCAGCATCATCTGTCCTTGATTCTGCCTATCAAACTGGCAACTCAACGGCAGACCATGTGCTTGATTGCCAGAGACGTATAAAAATGTGTATTCCTTGACATTGATTACTGGAAGTAATACTGAGACTGAAACTCTTGAAAGCAGGGACTCACCTCATACTAGGAATGCCAAGTCAGTAGAGAGAGTGAATTTGGTATCAACACCTTTTTTTCAATGCTGAAAATAAGGCCAACTCAGCACCTTTTGAGTGAGATTTTGAGAAGAGTTGCTCTTTGGAGAGCACAGTACGATGAAAGTTGTAAGCTGTGTTCGGGGGGGAGTTATTGTCTATCGTTGGCCTCTATGGTAGAATCAGCGTTCGATGAAATGTCACACGCAACAGTGAGCTCTGAAATTCATGATCTTAACACTATTGTCCACGAGGGAGAAAATCTTTGCAACTACAGTGCGATGATAACTTCTGTAAAGATGTCAGCTTGAATACCAAGGTGCCTACAGCGAAGCGATGTTAGGTAATGCGAAAGAATCTAATACTGAGGAGGAGGACAATCCACGAGATAATGTAGCTTTGTTTGATTGATGTCCTAAATGGGATACATTGGGTTTTTCTAGATCCTTTTTCTAGCCAAGGTACTGCAATGTTGAATGTGAGTATGCAAATTGCTGCAATCGAATATCCATTAGATGGTGTCTTATGGGATCAGACTATTCCGTGTTAACATAATTCTCTTGAAGAAATGTGTGGGGGTAAACAAACACAGTGTTGCCTTACCTTGACTTTAGCTTACACAAATGCAATTGGGTCGATACTGGGCAGGAGTGCAATCTTCCTAGTTTCTTGTCGTCTAACTCGAGAGGGTGTGGTAGTGAGGAGAAAATGGAGGAAGTACTCCAGGTAAATTGATGTAAGTTCCTCCAAGCAGTGAACATATACTTGAGCTGTTAGGCTCTTGTTTGCTATGTTTGGTCTAGTCCTTAAAGCAAGGTGACTTCGGCATATATTCTCATTGATCCTGGCCCTTATCTTGATTATGTCCCAATCTATGCAATAAACCCTACTTTTGGAGTTGGGAAATCTATGGAGGAGGGTGCTGTAACAGTACTATTTCAATGTCCAGGTGTGATGTTTCCTACTGGGAAAATCATATAGGTTTGTTAAGGTTTAGTTCAGCTTGTCTGTCTGTCAATCTGCATTTGGCATATCCCATGACTATGTGACCATTTCCTAATTCCAAGAGTCCAGGCCCAGTGCAAATATAGCAGGTTAAGCTACGTATAATAGACCCTTCCCTGGACTAACACATAGAGGATACCCTTTTTTCGGGTTTCCATCCTAAATTCATCCTCCTAATTAGTCATGTATAAAATGCATAATTATGAGGGAGATCAAAAAATAGGTACCAAAAGGTTCATCTTTATTGCCAATCACTGTGTTTTTCCCTATGGCCTAAACACAATTGCAGCATTATGCTATGCGATATAATGCAATGGCTAATGACCCTAACGGTTACACTTCTCCACAGATAACGTTGTGTGGTGGGACACATGAGGGACTTGTGAGGTCCAGATACCCAGTACTCGAACCAGGACTTTCGTTAACATAATCTGCCCAGTTCAATATACCCACTTTCAACTCGGGTCATTTAGCCACATTTCACCACTTAAAGCATATTGTTTTCAATACAATGCCCATCTTGACAAATCAACCCCTCATATATGATAAAATGCCTAAAACTTAGTAAAACTCGACAATGATGTAATTTCAAGTAATGCATATCAGCTAAAATCCAAATCTCAAGTTCCACACCAATCAAATCTATACAATGTGCGCACACAACTAACCAACCATGCCAAAGCATAACCCTGGCAAAACCAATTCGGCATTGCTCTCAAAATCCAGTAAGTTCAGTTACCAGTATTTTAGATCCGTCAGTTTGCACATGAGATTAATCTCTCAAATAAGAACAAAAAAGTAAACATATACCTTGTTGAGAATGACGGACACCGTCCCGAAAGCTCGCAGTAAAAACTCACCAACAGCTTTAAGTGCACAGGAGAAGCAATATCCCTTGAACACACTGCCACCTCCTTTTTCAAGGCTTAGAACTGGTAGATTTGAGGCCTACAAGCCACGCAGGAAAAGCAGCACCTGTACCCACTTTTGTTTATATTGACTGGGATGAAAATAAAATAATACTACACAAATGATCTTAGGGCAAACATGGAAGACTTTGGCTACTTAAATAAGAGAGAAACTCACAAATCCAGAGGACGAATCAAGAGAATAATGACTACCTCCAAACAATTGATACTTGCCCTCCTCCTTTTTCCGGGCTTGGGACCGGCTGTGACTTGACAGGCGGAGTTACAAGGGTTCCACACAAAAACAATGCACCAACTGTGCCAAAACAATGACTACTGAGCAACAAAACAAAAACAAAACAAAATACAGCTCCAGCAATAATCCAAGGACAAACATAAAAGACAGTAGGATTACCTAATAACTCTCAGATCAAAGGAAATAATTCCCTCATAACAAAATCAGGGACATACACACTCGGACAACTAGTAATGAAAGCAATAAAGAAACATGCAAAACTGATTTTCTCCATGGAAGGAACATTCCAAGAACTTGTACCCAGTGCAAGTACTAGCATCTATATCATCAAAGTCCAATTCTAACAACATAACAACCAAGACTACCGTCCACACACCACACCGCACAAGATCAAAACCTGAAAAATAATAGACAAACACAGAACAAAGAAAAGCAACATCAATATTGATCAACTAGGAAAGATGGTATCACACAACACCTGAAACAAAATGAAGAAAGCAGCTCCAGACACCAACTCTATTTATAAAGCAACAACTTGGAAAACTGATGACAAACACACAAAAGAACGTGAATCTAAAAAAGATGCCAAAGCACATAAGACTGCTAATCTGTAAATAGAAGACCTAAGCAAGCTGTGTGCAAACAAAAATCTAACACCTTTTTCACGTAGACAAAATCAAGGAATAAAGGAGGATAAGAACCCGTATCCCATAAGGAACTGTATGTCATCATATGCATTCAAACGGAGCATCTCAGACCTAGCCAGAATACAAAGAAGATGCGGGATGAACACTATAAACCTTAAAACTTAACAGTACGTAAAAGCCACATTCCTGAAGCTGAAAGTGCAGAGAATTCTTGCATTTTTTATTGCTAAATATGGAAAGTAATAACTACATACGTCAAGCGAAAGAGGAGAAAGAAATTAGCTTTACTTAACATTGCCAGGGACATCTGTTCTAATTCGGGATTGCTAAATATCGAAAGAAAAGGATACCTTAAGTGCAAGAGGAGAGAGAATCGGCTATACTTATTGAGGTAAAAAGAGTCCAAAGATTCTACCATCTGCAATGCGGGAGAACACCACCAAATGAAAAGAACAAAGGTGACCAAAGCATCATATATAAAAGACCAGACAACCTCCTTTTTCTAGAAGCCAGAAAGACTTACAATGGTAGCACAAAAAACAACAACCTCGGAACTGGAGATCAACATCCCTAACATCATTACAGAAGTTGGATAGCTTCTCATTTGTTATGGCTCAACCCTTCTATAGCAGATATTAATACACAGACCCCTTTTATTGGCGTTATAACAAACAAAAGAAAATATAGAAGCAGACTGCACAAATAATATACACATACCAGAGCACCAAATAACATTATTAGATTAGGCTTACACCGTCCCCCTAAATAAAGCCGCCTCTGGTAGTGGTAAGAACATAAGCATGTGGATGAATATAACAGCACAAGACACTAGAGAAACAGAGAGCAGTGCCAATTTAGAACCTTCATGTTACACAAGTAGTTTCAAGGAAGCTTCAACTTGCAGGAAAAAAAATGTTCAACTGGATAATACACAATGTTCAAAATGTCCACGCTACATTCCATAGTGCGCAAAAGAATCAATTTGAGGCCCCATACAAAAGGCCAAAAGGAGGGGAAAATTCTAAAACACAATAGCATTTCACAACAACTGAACAAGATAACATATTAAACCTCCCTCCTTAGCCACTTAATCACAATAAATGCAGAGCATCAGCAAAAGAAAAGTACAAAAACTGTCTTTAGTTCTTATGAACATGAAGGCATAGGGAAATTGAATGATCCTACCCAAAATGCTAAATCACTAAAAATATATCATATCAAAAAGGCATTATCATGATACCAAAACCAATAGGAACGAAAAACACATAGAAGGATATAAATAACCAAACCACAACAGCTACCAAAATACTCTTTGCTTAGAACTATATTCGTTGATGCAACAGAATTCACAACTGGTCAACGGCGGAATCCACAACCAACTCACCCACAGACCCACTCTCCCTCCGAAATAACACCTAGATTAAACAGATTACAAACTAAATGACTACTTGCCAGTTCACAGTAAGAAGAACAGCTACGAATGTTCAAGAATGAAATAACAAGAAAAGTCAGATTACAAACAAAAAATGGACTCCCTAAGCAACTGTTAGTTCTCACCAAGGAAAATGTAATACATCATTAACAGGACACCAGGACACCAATGCCTGCTCAAATTTCCAGAACACATCACTTCCCAAATCATAAAAAGAGAACGTATGAACAAAATAGACCTACGCACCCCAAAAAGAACTCCAAACGCAATCAAAAAGTTTTAAAATAAGGATAAAATTACCAAGCACAATAGCTAAAAAACCACTCTTGCTTAGAACTATTTTCCTTGATGCAACTGAATTCACAACTGGTCAGAGGCTTAATCAACAACCAACCCACCCACCGACCCACCCTCCCTCCGAGATTAACAATGTAGTATCCTCGTTATAGACTAGATAAATAGATTACAACAAACTAAAGGACTACTTGCCAGTTCACAGTAACAACAACAGCTAGGAACGTTCAAGAGCGAAATGACAAGTAAAGCTAGATTACAAACCACAAGAGGAGGATTCCCTATTTATGTTGAGTAACTGTCAGTTTGCACCAAAGGAAAATGCAGTGCATCATTAACTGGACACTAGTGCACTGCTAAAATTTCCAAAACACATCACTTTCCCCAATCATAAAAAGAGAACGTATGGAACAAAATGTACCAACGCACCACAAAAAGAATTCCAAACGCAATCAAGAAGTTCTAAATTTCATAATTTCACCTATCATATTTATAATTATCAAGCTGACAAGAAACAACCACATGACTAAACAATTTGTTGCCAAAAACATCCTTCAATTATACCCTAAACTTAACAGGAAAAGGTAGTACATTATTAACGGCTCAAATTTCCAGAATACATCACTTTCTCCAAATCATAAAAAGAGAACGTATAAACAAAATGTACCTACACACACCAAAAAGAACTCCAAATGCAATCAAGAAGTTCTAAATTCATACCTTACACCAATCAGATATATAATTATCAAGCTGCCCATAAATAATCACATGACTAAACCGAGTTTGTTGTCAAAAACATCCTTCAATCATACCCCTAAACTAAACAAGAAAAGGTAGTACATCATTAACAGGAAACTAGTGCACTGCTCAAATTTCCAGATCACATCACTTCCCCAAATCATAAAGAGAGAACGTATGAACAAAATGTACCTACACATGCCAAAAATAACTCCAAACGCAAACAAGAAGTTTTAAAATTAATACCTTACACCAATCAGATATATAATTATCATGCTGGCCAGAAACAATCACATGACTAAACCGAGTGTGTTGCCAAAAACATCCTTCAATATACCCTAAACTTAAAGCACATCCTTATGTTATTGTAATGAACAGAAAACATCCCTCAATTGTTCCAAAAATGACAAGATTCATCCGCATGTTAGTTTCTATCAAGAAATAACTGCTTAACCTACAATCCCCTATGATGTTCGCTCAATCCCTCTCTTTTAGCTGATTGATAGGTAATTCTTATTAAAGTGGACCGGCTAGGAAGGAATTCTGTATCATCAACTTCATCGTAGCAGCAAGAGTGCTTCCATAATAGATGAAAACAAAAAATATTTTAGTAAATTATTTCTCAGCTCTATATGATTATTAATCGGATAGGTACATAAATATTATTTGAAAGATGTACAGTTTCTCCTTCATTTCCAAGAAAAATAAGGGAATTTGAAGTATGAAACTCTAGTCTATTTTTCTGAGTAGATTCAATAAGAGTATCAATTTATTTTTAAAATAAAAGTTATATATATAGAAATTACTTAAACGTTTTTATTCATGTGGAAATTTTTCTTTGTTTTAGAGATAAAAATTATATGAATTTTGATTTAACACTTCAATATGTAATTTTTGAATTACAACTATAGTATTTATGGTATATTTTTTGAATATTTGAACATAAATTTTATTGAGATGATCTAATGATAAGTTGGCATGTTAGCAACATATGAATTACCTTTTTCTTGCGTTTTAAGGTCTTTGAGTATAATTTAATAACCCAAACAAACTTAAATTGGTGAATTTCAGGATTTGGAGCTGAAGAAGTCAATCAATCAAGTACTTGATCCAAATTGATGGGGAAAAAAAGATGGAAGTTGGAGCAAAACAATGAGAAAAGTAAAGATTGAGAAGTCACAAAAATTGTGCCCATGTTTAGTTTTCGTGGATCCGTTTCTAAGGGTAGAAGAGCCTAAATTTGGCTAAATCTAAAGGAGGAGCAAGTCTGTCTCACTCCACGAAATTTTCAGCTCCATGAAATGAAAATAGGGAGACGAAAATTGGAATGTCTCCGCGATTTTGCTCCACGAAATATGCAGCGGAAGGGCATCTTAGTCCAGATTTTATCGAGTTATATTAATAAGAAATAGATCATTTTCTGGAGCAGTTTTTGGATTTACAAGTCTGGGTGGAGTATCTCTAGCTAGGGAAGGATTAAGAGATTTTTACCATAGAGTTTGAATCTTCTTCTTTATTTCATCTTTAACTATGTCTATTACTTTATTATTACATTTCATCTTGTATTTCCTTTTTCTCGTATGAGTAGCTAAATCTATTAGCTGGGGTTGTAGACTCTTGTGGTTTTTATGTGATTGAATACTAGTTTACTGCTTATGGTTATTTGGATTGTGATTATCTACTTGTTAACATTCTTATTTGTTAATTTGGTGATTGCAAACACTACATTTAGCCCTATATATTCATTTCTTACTCGGAAGTGTAAAAATTAGCAAGTAGCAAGTTATCAAGTATATTAAGGAATTAATTGTGCGTGATTAACGAAATCGAACTAGGAATAGGGAGATTCCTACTAGAGTCTATCAATTGGGTCTTAATATTTTCCTTTTAGTTTGGAAGAACTTCTGGGATTAGCTTTCTCGAATTGAAAAATTCTTGAAAGTAATTATCAATTGGATCATTTTCATTAATCTTATGCATTTGAGCAAGATACTTGTGTTCGTGAACTAGGCATGCCATATTGAGGCTACAACCCCAGTCCCTCTGTTAATCGAAAAATAAAATATTTTTATTGCATTTAGAAAACAGTCTAGTTTTATATTTAATTACTAATCACTCTTTTATTTGAAGATAAGCTTAGGAAAATTTTAAATTCTCACACTCTTGACATCTTGACACGCGCGTGCTTCTTGTGGAATCGACCCCAACCTTTTTTGGGTTTATTATCGATCTAATATAATTGAGTTTCAATATCAGTTAAATTGACTCTTGATAAACGAAAAAAGTGACACATAAAGAACACTGCTACCCTATGCACCGTAAATCCAACTAAATTAACTAAAAATTACCAAATATTAGCTTATAGAAGGATGATAAGAACAAAACATGACATCCATGGTTTAAAGTTGTTAGTTTATTGACCAACACTAACAAAAGGATGAATCTTAGCATTTTAAAGATAATTAAAGGATGTTTCTTTTGTTTTCTATGATAATAAAAGGATGTTGCTTAAATTCAGGGTATGATAATAGAAGGACCTAATGAATCAACTACAAGCCCAGGCCATGAGAGAGAAAGAGAGAAGAAGAAGAGGAAGTTCTGAAAACATACCTGTTGAGGTTGTGAAGCAGAGGACTGAAGAAGAAAAGAAAAAGAGAAGAAGATGAAAAAGTTTTAAGAACGTACCTGCTGAGGTCATAAAGAAGAAGAGAGAAGCGGAAGGTTGCTGGAGGCTGATTGAATAAACTCAATGTACAAAGGGGTCAAAAGAGAAGGGAACAATCTTCCGCCCCCAAGTGCCTCCACTATTCATCACAATCTCAAGAAATTGTCAAATTGGTTATTGTTACGACCAAAGATCATCATGACCAATTATTAATGTTTGCAAACACAATCTTGAACCGAACAGATCATCATGACCAATTATCAATTTTAAAGACGCATACGAACAAACAGAAAGATGAAACAGAAGAATACCTGCAATTCTTGAAGCGGAGAGCCATAAGTAACAGTTGGCCGACTTAGAAAGAAGAAAGCAATTATTGCATATTCAATCACATGTCACACCCCCTTGTCATCAATTTAAAAAATTTCCCACCCCACAGCAATTAAAAACATGATTATCCTACACAACTCGAAGATCCAAATGTTACTAAGGACACCCTAAAATCTTGATTGAATAAACCCTAATTAAATATATTTCTATTATAACACAATCTTATCAGTGGGTACCCAGAAACAGAAGCATTCGAACAAACAAGAAAGAATACCTGCAATTCTTCCAGTAGTAGTAGCCGACGAGGAAACACATTATCGATTTCTCAAAGAAGAAGAAAAAAAAGATGATGAAGAAAAGTCGGCGAAACGTACCTTGGGCTGAAGAAGAAAGAAGAAAACTTGATCAATACTCCTATATATACTACTACTAATAGAATTATATTAGGAAAATACTCATCACTTAATTTAGGAAATATTACTTTCCTAATTCTAATTTAGGAAGTATTCCTTATTTAAGTACTATTTACTATTCTAATTCTAATTTAGGAAATATTCCTTATTTAAAGTTATACTATATTAAATTTATTTTTATATTAATAATAAAGGGAACAAATTGGTGGTCGATTTCTTATTTATTTTCATTTTCATGCTCTCAACATGATTTCTTCATATCTAGAAATTAAATTCGAAAGCTTCGGTTAAGGCTGCACCACAATCTATGTTAACAGTGGATTTCTTACTTAAATCCTATTAGAACAACACTTTAAGGTCGAGAGCAATTGACTATGATTATCTCCTTCCTCTCTCGATCTCGCTCGTCTTTCTCCTTCTCTCTTCAACTCTTCCGCCGCTATTCTCTTATATAGTTCACATATATGCTGGATATATAGATTAATTGACGAGGGAGGAGAGGAAACACTGATTGATTTTTTAAACCCATGAAATTGTTACAGATGACAAAGCACGGCTTAAGAACATCGTGTAGAATTGCCAAATATTTCCTTAATACTTGTGACATCAAAATTAACTAACAAAATTATTTATAAATCCTTTCACTTTTTTAACATCCTTAGCGAAGCTTCATCTAATTTACGCTTGGATAATTGTTTATGCAAAATCAAGGTATTAATAGAAGTGTAATTTTACGCTTAGATTATTGTTTATGCAAAATCAAGATCTTGTAGAAATTTGAATGTTAATACTTACCACTCCTTTATTTCAATTTGTTTTGCCTCTTTTTTTTATCATTTGACACAAACTTTAAAATAATTTTTTTTTAAAAAAAATGAATTTTACAACCTAAAATATGTCATGTCATGTCCAAAGTTTTCAACAAAAAATAAACAGATAAAAGTACGAAAGCCTTAAAAGTTATCCGTTTTTTTACCATTCAAAGGAGATACATATATATATTCAAATGGTATCAATGGAGAGGGCTTGCGTTCTCACGACCCTATTTAAGTATTGTTTTACTTATTGGATATAAAATTGCAAGTTCATAAGCTAGATTTATCAAATACAAGTGTTAGAACATCTCCACGTAAAAAATGATGAAGAGATTTTCATAATTTCTGAAATCATTTCGAAAATCTTCGTGGTATGTAGATTCATAAATTAGTTAAACGGGAGCATGAACAAAGTTATATGGACAATGTGTCTAATGTTCCAACTGATACACCATAAACTTAGATGATTTTCAAGCACTACCAGACATATAAGCTTTGTTTTCTTGAAAACTACAGGCTCAAATTCTTTGAACAGCCTCCTACATTTTGTACAAATGATAAAGCTCCAGTGCAGCTGCAAAAGTTCCATAACCTTGATAGCACAGAAGTACTTATACGACTGCACTGCTTTCGGGTTTGTTATTTTTCGCCATTAGTTTTCTGAAACTCATCATCTTATTCAATGCACCAACATAGGCTCGGACACTGGAGATGACAATATCCATATCTGCTCCGGTTCCACTGAAAGAAGATAGAAGATATAAAAAGCCTTTTCTAATGAGAGAAATGAAAGGTGATATTTCACAGACTTGCCCCAGAAAAAAGTGACGTTGGACACATGATTGACATCCAGCCAAGCATATCTACTACGGATTTTGACTCTTCTACTTGATACACACACTAACACTGGTGTTTCTTTTGGACAAGTCAAATGGAAAAATGGGAGATTGAAGAAAGAACTTGGAGGCACAAGAGTAACAGTTGGGAGCAGTCATGTGAGGGGTTGGAGTGATGAGGAAACACAAAGAGTGAGGGCAGTCAATAGAGAAAATAAGCAAGAGGCCTGGAAGTTCAATCTTTTGTTGGGTGAAGGCTATACTATAGAAGAACGGTGAAGAGAAGGGGAGAGGAAACATGAATCTTGTGACTACTGTGGTTATGCTTTATTGAAACATATAAATTTGGCTCATTGATGTCATGTCGCCAATTCTAAAATTTACTGTGTCAACACCTACATGCCCCCCTCCCTCTCTCTCCATGTTCCCTAGGTTCTATCAGCGAAAGAAGGCAAAGAAGAATAAATGCAAACAACATGGCTGGTACATTTCATACCTAAATGTACGGTGAACAGTCTCTCCAGTTAAGGCATGGGTTGATGTATGGCCATTTTCTCCACGAATTAAGACTCTGGTTGAAGCTATAGCATCTATACCTTGTGTGACTGCATTCATGGAATACTCAAGGAGTGTTACAGGTACCTGCACAAGATGCATGAACACTACAATTACCAGACCATAATACACATTAAACCAAAAGATTATTAAATAGAAGACAAGTTTGACTGCTGATTTAGAGGCAAACACCATCTTCTCGAACAAAAAAGTTGAGTTCTCTCAAGATATATAGAAAACTGCTTGTAAGTCAAATTCAAAATGTAAAAATTCCTACTCAAAATGCATCAAATATAGTTCTAATTATTTTTGGAAAGTTATTATAAAGCTAGTAGGTCCATCAATTATGTGGAAAATGATAAAACTGCTCTTAAAAGATATCTTCACAGTACAACAACACACCCAGTGTAAACAAGTGGGGTCTGGGGAGGGTGGTGTGTACGTAGCCTTCCCCTGCCTTGTAAAGGTTGAGAGGTTATTTCCGATAGATTCTCGGCAATATCTTCCCAGCACATTATAGCAAAATTGGCATTTGTTTTGTAGGATTTGGGTTGTCTGCTGACGTCATCATTGAATGCAGCACTAGATGCTGAGTTAGGTTTGGACTAGCTTTAGAAAAGGACTCCATATGAGGTTTATTATGTAGTCTTAGAGCCCGTTTGGATTGGCTTAAAAAAGTACCTTTTATGTCAAAAAATAAAAAGTCAAACTTAAATGACTTTTAGGTGAAAAAATAAAAAGGGATTCCCACTTTTGGTTTTTAACTTTTTTTTAAAGTCATTTTAAACTAATTTTTAACCATGTCAAACAATCCCAAAAACTAAAAATGACTTAAAAGTAGGTTTGACCAACTTTCAACTTTCAAGCGAATCCAAACAGGCTCTTAGTTTTTAAGTACAACATATAATTGGGTTGACCCGACTTCTTCAACAGCAAGAATACTGTTGTACAAAAGAACAATTGACCCTAAGGTAACTTTTATTTTTGGATAACCGTGGTGTCTGAACCAGCTTTCAGACAACTCGACTAATTCCACGGGATAGGTATTAGGTAACTCTGTCCACTAAGGTTAGGACAGATGAGAAGAAATGACCTATTTGTTTTGTCTATGAGGAATTTGAACCTGAGACCTCATGGTTCTCAACCCACTTCTTTGACCACTAGGCCATACCTTGGTGCACCATAAGATAACTTTTTATGATGTACATTATGACGAGAAAAAAAGTACAGGTAAGAGGACACAACAAGACAATATATCAAAAATCACGAGCTTCCAAATATTTTGCTCAACAAAACTCAAACTTGATGCATCTATAGCCTGGGGAAAAATAAATTAGTATATGTATAATTATGAATACGATTTGCATAAAAGAGATTCACCAAATGAGTTTGTAATAAACCATTTATAGTTGAATATTAACATACTGATCGGCTTGCGATCAACATGGGTCCTAGCACTGCGACAAGATTATTTATTATTAGGAGTTTCATTTCTATTTCATACCTTAACAATGAGATCAACTGCCTTATAAGCCGCGTCAACTGGCCCCGTTCCAACAGAACAAGAAATATGCTCTCGACCATCAGCATCAATGAGCTTAACGGTTGCTGTAGAAAGGCCAAGACTTCCACAAGTAACCTGTCCATAGAGAAGGAAGTCTTTCAATCAGCTGAACTATCCTTTTTAATCCAGATCAAAGTTAAAACAGTGCAGATATAGTCAACATTAATATCTACCTGTACATTTTGAAGTTGCCACACAAATTGAGGCTGGAAAACTTCATCTGACATCAGTGCTACCAGGTCATCATCTGTAATTTTCTGAAATAGCAGCGTGGAGATAAATAGATGGCCAAAAAATATGTCCACGATACCAATATCATATGAGATCCACACAGTTCTTAACCTTAATTTTAATTATAATTTAACTGATAAAAGTATAATTAGCCAAATAACCCTTTCAAATGAGCAGAGGAAACTTTGACAACCAAAAGAAGGTTTAAAGGGTCTTAGCACAAATTTGACAGTTTCCCCACCTTGAGAAAAGCGGTAGTTTATAATACACCCGTAATAATAGGACAGATTATCTTGGTTCAGAAGGTATCCTGAACTCTGCTCAATCTTTCCATTCGCATCCATGCTCCATTTTCTTTATCTGTTTCTACTCTCACTTCCACCTTTTCTAATACTTTAGTTCATCTCACTTTACAATATCTTAGAAGTTCTTACACTCCAGTTGTTTCCAACTCCACAAAAATTAATGTACAACCCAGATACATAGATGAATAAAAACACTACAATTCACAAAATTTGAAGATGTGACGTACTTAAGATTTACTGAATGTGAAAAGGGAGAGAGAGAGAGAGAGAGAGAGAGATCGTAACTATATTTTTAGCTCATGTTCTAGTCACTAGGTTACCTAGAAAGGAGAAAATGTTCCAGCCATCAATCCCCTTCCATGAATTTTCAACGTAGCAAATTTACTAAACTCCACCACTCCAAATGCATTTGAATGATGACGTAAATATACAAAACAACAGTGGAAATTTCAACAGCTTAATTCACCTTTTTCTTCTCAGCGACAGATTTGAATCGCCAGAACAGGTCATCAAGTTCTTTTCCCTCAATCTCGTATCCAAGCTGCATAGGACTAAAACGATTTGTCTCGTGCTCTTAAATTTAAGAAATAAACTAAATTCTCAGAGCATGCAATTTACCTCAAGCATTTTGGCTTGCAAAGCATGACGCCCACTACAAAAAAAATGTTCAACGTATCAATTTCCTTGAAGACATGATGTAATTCAATGTAAATAATGAATAGAGCAGGTTAGGAAAGAGGGCACAAGAGGGATTAAGTTACAGACTGTGATGATAATTATTTCATGCAATTGTGGCTCTGACCATATTAAAGTGAGGCAAACTCAATAAGCTTCTACTTTACCTCTCCATAGAAGAGAGGGAGTTCCTATATACCTCCACACTGTTTTAAAACAACAAAGGTTTGATTCACTATTTCAAACAGCAACTGTCTGAGTGTCTATGGATCAGGGAAGCCTTACTCAAGTACTGAAGAAATACTTACCTCATAGCAACTAAAAGAGTGTACTTTGCTAAGCAAGTTCAATAATCAAGGGATAAAAACTGAAAAACTCAAACAGCGCAGAAATCTAACACTTATGCCATCACAGCAATAAGCATTGATTGGTAGATCACATACCTGAGTTTCCCAAGGACAATACCAGATTCATTAGCACGATTAAGCCCAATATCTTCAGGAGATATAATCTCATATGTATCTTTGTGTTTTAACATTCCATCCTAAAGAGCATAAAAGTAGTTTAAGAAGGAGAAGAGATTTAAAAGGAAAAACTGAAATATTTTTTCCTTTTCTTTTTTATTCACAACTGTACGATTATAAAAAGGTGCGAATCCAGCTTTGAGGTAAGGAAGAAACGGGAGGAGAGACATAATATACTACATATATTCAAAGAAGTTTAGCTGAAAAACGTTATGCATTCGAAGATGAATCAAAAACAAATGCTAACAGGACAATTAATCGAGCTCTAACTAAATATGTGGAAGATTTATCCATAGATATTCAAATATAAGATCAGTAACTACACATCTAAAATGAGAAGGGCCATAAACAAATGAATAATCAGAAATATAAAAGAGTAAGCAGATTCAAACTCCTGAAGGAAGTTCTTTTACGTCAGTAGGTATAATATCTCTGCACCTCCTGCAATATTGGTACCAAATGTTTATTATAATCTAATGCCCCAAGAAGGAAAACTTGGAGCAACTTCTAATTGTTTGTTGGGTCTTTGAGGCTTCTCTGTTTATCTTAAACGTCTTCACGTTAAGCTGTGAGCAAGAAAGTCTTTGACAACGTTCATTGGGACTCCCTTATCCAGGGATGGCGATAGTGTTGGTTAGCGCTGAGCAAGCCTCGACCCATTAAGAATTTAACCC
>NC_028642.1:45627848-45719102 GCF_001406875.1 Solanum pennellii | reverse complement strand
ACCACATTTAAGTGTAATTTAATTTTCCCACTTTTTAATGTTCTGTTTAACTTTTAAAATGTGATGATGAGTCCAGATCTTTCCTACTTACACTAGGTGTGATACATATACCTTTGGATTTTTGATTGTATGTAACTATAAGTAAAAAGCTACAGTGTTCAAAGCGCAAATGAAATCTTAAATTTTTCGTTGATCAAATAACCCGAATAAAGGACAATTATATGCTCAGGAACATCGGAAAACTCGCTTTGGGAATCAACCTAAGCATTGCTAGCAAGCTACAGAGTGTTCAAAACACTAAGGAACCTCTCATGAACCCACACCTGCCCTGCACTAATAAAATTTTAAAAATATTAGCTATGACCCGTCCTGCCCTGCCCTGCCCTGCCCCATTTAAATATTGCTCCACCCTGCCCCGTCAATTCTTTACCCTGCCCCGCCCCGCCCTTGACCTGCCCCATTGCCACCCTATCCTTGTCAACATATTAAAATTCATGAGCTCCGGCAATTAATAAATCAAGTGGATCCACTTTTGCATCTCCATTGTCATGTCGTCCATTATCATAAATGGATCACCTAAAGACTTTTTTGCTTCACCAAAAGGTTTTAGACAAGAAGATTCGCTTTCTCCTTTTCTGTTTATCTTGGTTATGTAATGTCTAAGAAGAATGTTGTCAACAGCAAAACTACATGACAAGATAAAAGGCTTTAACCCAAGTCTGAGAAATCAAGGAAAACTGCATCTCACTTACCTTTTCTATGCAGATGATTCACTCTTTTTTTTTTTTTGCAAAACTGAAATGATCAGATTGTACATCTTCATATGGTACTTTGTTCTTCAAAGCGAATTATGGTCTTCAAGTTAACTATGCAAAGAGTGTTTTTTGTCCTGTGAACGAAATGATCAACTTATAGGAAATAGCTGACACCTTGGGTTGTGGAGTAGGCTCTTTTCCCATTAAACAATTAGGCTTTCGGCCTTCCTTTGGGTCAAAGTCTCAAGCCACTACAATCTGGGATGGGAGGAAAAGTGCAAAAAGGAAGTTATCATAACATCACTCATTGGAAGGTAGGCTAGTACTAATCAATAGTGTGTAAAGGGATTTTCTGTGACAAGGGAATAGACAAAACAAGTCTTTCAAAAAGGGATACGGTTTCTACTGACAAGAAGGCTGGGGCATGGGGAACAAATATCTGAGGGTTCATAGTATTTTCTTGCAACACAAATGGCTCTAGAGTTTTAATAGGGAGGAGAGAGCTTTATGGAGAGATGTTATTACGGCTAAATACAGAGTTTCCATCCATGGATTACGAAACATCCAAATTTTCCTAATTCATGTGGTGTATGGAGGCATATGAGTGCACAGTAGGACTCTTTCTATCCAAGATCTCAACTGCAATTGAAAATGGTTGGAAATTAAGGTCTTGGACAGATATGTGACTTAAGCAATCACCTTGTGCAATCACCTCCAAAAAACCAGTACCCAACATTATTCACTATGGTGCCAAATTCTGAAGCATCTCTATCAGATTACAGGAGTGAAAAAGGCTGGAGCATCAGATTCAAGCGCAATATTAATGATTGGGAAATGGATAACTGCGCTCTTTGCTTCTCAGAAGCCATTGAACCACCCCCCACCCTTCAACTCCAGTCTGATTCTCTAAAGTGAAAATATGATCTTAACGGAGTTTTCACGGTCACATCCTGTTATCAGGGATAAATCCCGCTGTCATTAAAAATTGGCCTTGGAAATGCATTTGGGAAAATAGGGAACCTCTGAAAGTTCGATTGTTTTGCTTGGTTGATGACAAAAGAACCTTGCCCTAAACATGAAAATCTTCAGAAAAGGGGTTTCAACATATGTATTTGGTTTGCCTTCGTTGAAAGCAAAGAGACGACTCAACCATTTATTTCTTCATTGCTCCTTCAACTCATAGAGCTAGAGTGTCTTTCTCAGGACTACAGAAGAGCTGCTGTTAAGCTGAAATTTTATGAGGTCTGGGGAAGGAAATCAGGAAACTTGGAACACCATTCCATCAGTAATTTGGTTGATCGTTGAAAAGAAAAGATGTCCATGAACTATTAAGAAGATTTGCCTCTTTCAGGAATTGTTTCTTTCAACAAATAAACTAGAGCAAATTACACAAACCTGATGGATGCCACTTTCATGAGCAAAGGCATTAGCTCCAACAATGGCCTTGTGTGGCTGCACATGAAGTCCCGAATACTCCTCTACCTGCACGATAAAGGGTCAGCAGAATGCATATTGGAAGAATATTAACCAGTAAAAGATCACTATATTATGAGATAGTAGGGGTACAAACCATCTTGCTTGACATGAGTATATGTTGTGTATTAATCCCTGTATATAGGCCACCTAGTACTTGCTCTCCACGACACTTTAAGGCCATTACAACCTATTCCGGCATTGGACATGGTAAAAGGTTAATAAATGAAGGCCCGACATGCCCAAGATGAAAACCAAAGACAAAAGTTTCAGTTTTAACAGCACATAACACAACCAATGGCAGAAATTGGCTCCAAAGACCAAAATGGCAAAATACGGTTGCATGTTTGCAACTATTGTTTTGCAAAAGAATAATATTACGTACCACACAACTTCTAATCTAGTATCAGTCTAAATTTAAGATGTTAATTTAGTCTAGGAAGAGGTGGAATAGTTCCTTTTGTGGGGAGATTGCCTTACGAGATCATGGGAAATTTATTTGAAGACCTAACTTTTTGTCAAGGAAAGAACAGAGGGGAACTTATAGTCAAGGTTGTTTAATTAGTGATTCCACCCCTCAAATTTTGGAGCCCAAATCATGCACATAAGAGAACTGAAATTTCTCAGCGAAAAGCCCTCACACACCTCCTCTAAAGAAGCATTTCCAGCTCTTTCACCAATTCCATTGATGGTCACTTCCAATTGTCTTGCACCTGCACATGCTCCCTGAAATTGGACACGCTTTAATGTGCATACAACTTAAGTTGGCGTAAACAACTAGGTTCTCATCAACATTGAACCACATACAGCTAAGGTGTTGGCAGTAGAAAGCCCAAGATCGTTCTGGCAGTGTGTTGAAATGATCACATCTTCAACTCCTGGGGTATTCGCTTTTATTTTAGCAATTAATTGTCCAAATTCCTCGGGTACAGTGTATCCAACAGTATCAGGGATGTTAAGGGTTGTTGCCCCAGCTTTGATAACCTCTCCAAGGATATGATAAAGAAACTCTGGATCAGATCTGAGAGGAAAAAACAGGAAATAAAGTTTTTTTTCATAAAGTAAATTAATATTATTAAAGCTAGTACCAAGGAGGTAGTGCAAATAAACAGGAAAACAAGGCTCAGATCAGCAAAAAGAACAGATCCCAGTTAGCACAATGCATGAAAGTGGTTCCCATTGTCGATTCTAATCACTGAGCTAGTCTACAAACTTTTATACATGGCAACAGAATAAAACTTGGTAGCTTAACCCTCTTCTTTGAGATCTCAAAGCATCATACCAGAGAACTCCTTGACAGGAATAGGCAAATTACAGTACACAAGGTCTTATTATCTTTTAAGTGTTCCCTTGAAAGGGAAAAGAGTCAAACAATTCAAGGTCTCCCACGCGCTTGTTAAAAAGAATGCCATAAACATGTCTGTTTAATAAGACAAGTTTGGTGTTAACAAACTCTTGATGAAATTTTCTCCAGAAACTTTTCACAATTCTTCAGGATCATTCGCCAGCTAAATTACGAGTCACTTTTAAATAAACATCTGAATTTATATAGCACTATCTGTAAGCATACAACTATCAGTTCAACATATAAGACCATAACGAGCATGACTAGTCCAAAAAAGAAACAAGGAAATAATCCAATCTATTCCTTAGTCCCCGATTGGCAACTTTGTGGATAGCTAGCCTAAACTCAATAATTATCTCCATACAAGAAGAAAAAGTCCCAGAATCAACAATTCTAGCAATGATGATAGCTCAAAGCAAGTATATAATGCTGTGTGATAGGGAAACGAAAAGTTTAGATGCTAATTAACTTAAATATTATATTATCAATTTTATATTAAACTACTGCAAATGAAAAAAATATCAAAGTGATGGTAAAGAGTCTAGTCTACAGATCAAAGTTCAAATTTTGAATAACTTTACATTTTTGAAAGTTGTAAAAATGTATAGAAATGAAATGGTGTCAATAATTTTGGAAGGTTCAAAAGTGTAAGTATGAAGTCCAAACCTTCCAGCATCTTCAGGGCTAAATTCAACATCCTCACACCCAATACTCCTTGCATAAGCCACCATACTCCTAGCTTTCTCAACAACTTGATCTCTACTCATTTTCAGCTTATAATTCATATGTATCTCACTTGTAGCAATAAACGTATGAATCCTCGGTTTCTTAGCATACTTCACAGCCTCCCACGCCTTATCAATATCCTTCTTATTACACCTCGCCAATCCACAAATAACCGGAACATATCCCTCTTCATAAACACCATTCCCAACTTCCTTAGCTATCAATTTCACTGCTTCAAGATCAGCTTCAGAAGAAGCAGGAAAACCAGCCTCAATTATATCAACACCAAGCTTAGCTAACTGACGTGCAACATCCAGTTTCTCCTTTGTAGTCATTGTAGCCCCTGGTGATTGTTCGCCATCACGGAGAGTGGTGTCGAATATCCGGACGTAGTTTGGATCGGGAATGTGACTCGGAGTATATTCCGGTCTACGGCGGATGGAGCAGCGGACAATGGGAATGGAAAATGAAGAATTGGAGTGCTTGGAGATTGATGGTTTGAAATTGAAGAGAGTTTGGGTTTGAAGTAAAGGGTTTTTGGGACGGAATGAGATTAGTGGGTTACCGGAGATTGGATTATTTGCGGTGATAGACGCCATTGCCGGAGAAGAGAAATTGGAGTTTGCGAGTGCTGGTTTTAATGGCGGCTGGGAGAAGAGACTGAAAATTCAAGCAAGAGATAAATGAAATACTGTTAGTAATAATTAAAAATTGCAAAAATATAACTATAATTTGAGGTCCCTACTGTAAACCTAGCTATTTTTTAATAAAAGTCAAATTAAAGCTTTGACTTTCTTTGTTGATTTTTATTAGGATCTGTCAGATTCGATTATAATTTATATTGTATTACGATTCATTCGAGGGAAAATACTTGATTCGATTATAATTTATATTGTATTACGATTCATTCGAGGGAAAATACTTTTTTATTAAAGATATTTCAAATCTAAAACTTGACTTTGAGACCCTTTATTAAAGGAAAAGCGATTTTAAGCGATTTTATTCATTATACAATATGATAAAAGTAACACTCACTTTATCAAATTGCGTGGAATTTTTGGTGTTTTATATTTGGACTCTAAACTTGTGATTAAAAAAAAAAGGTACGAATATTATTGTATTTTTATATTTTATTTGATTATTAAACTTATACTCTGTTGTAATTTAAATTTTAAGTTTATTGAAGAAATCAGTAAGAGTTCGTTTGGATTGGCTAAAAATAAAAAGTCTAACTGAAATGAATTTTAAGTTTAAAAAAGTAGAGGATATCTACTTTTGATTTTTGACTTATTTTAAGTTAATTTTTATCTTGTCAAACATTTCCTAACTTCTTTTAAGTTACTTTTTATTTATTTTAAATTATTTTTTATATTTCTCAAACATTTTGAAAAGTCAAAAAATAAGTTCAAAATAACTTTGATCAACTTTTAAGTCAATCCAAACGGCCACTAAAACTTTTCTAACAATCAGCCCAATATCAAAAGCATGATGTATGTAATTTTAGGATACAATATTCATAATCTTAAATAATATGGAATATAAATTTATTTGTAAAAATATAATTATAATAATTAGTTATGTAATTTTAGGATATATAATCCGCTTGCCTCTCTCATCCCTCTCTCAATTTTGCTCACCTCTCTCCTTCCTCTCTTGATTTGCTCGTCTCCCTCCTCTTTCTCCTCGATCTTGCTCGTCTCCCTCCTCTCTCTCCTCGATCTTGCTCGTCTCACTTTCCTCTTAATATGTATGTATTTTGATATAAATCAGTTTGTATGTGTGTTTTTTTCTCCAAAACTCGAGAAAAACATACACTCTCCTCTCTTCTAGATCTCGTTTGCCTCATTCCTCCCTTAACATTTTGCTATTATTCATAATTAAGTAAACTATAAATTATAAAATGTCTAATATTTGCTATTTTATACTTTCTCGTATCCTAAAATTAACATTCTGGTTATTGTGAAGTTGAATGGTTGATGCTACTAATTACTTCAATGGTATTGCATAACAATAGTGTAAAATTTGACGATGAATGAAAATAAGATAATAACATCTTTACTATCTTTTTTGATAACAAGGTCATACTGCTAAAATAATCAGGTATAGGAAATATAAAGCCCAAATTGCCTCATATAACTATTTTCTTTACTTATAATTTAAATGAATATTAAAAATAGCCAGGGGCGGATCTAAGTTTTTGGGTGGAGTGTCATGGTATCCAGTGATCTCGGAAAAAACGTGGTATACATATGTGTATATATATAATAATTAAATATGTATTACTTATGTCACCCAGTGATTGTGTCATTGCAGGTTTGAACCATAGCAGCAACATCTATTTTTTTTTGCTTGCTCCTTTTTTTCTTTTTCTTTTCTTTTTCTCCATTCATTCTTATTTATTTACTATTCTTATTAATTCAAATTGATCCCTTTTCATAATTAATTTTTAATTTTTATTGCTTTCTCTTGCACTTATCATTAATCTATTGATATGAGTGTAACATATTAATTTTTTAATTAATTAGTGAGTATGGAATTATGAGCGTCAAATGAATATTACTTTAACTACGAAAACATAAGTTTCAAAATGTTTTTTTCTAATTTAAAGGTTTTTTCGATTTTCACCGACGTTTTTGCTAAGTAAGATGAATATGCTGAAACTACAATTTTTCTTTCCCAACTATATATCTCCAACAACACATAAAGTCAATGAAAGATGAATATATTATGTTAATATTATTAGATGGTTTATACAAGCTCAAATTTTAATGTAAATTTATTTTCTCAAAGTTTCAGCGAATAAGACATCTAATTCCAAAAAGAAAATAAAAATTGAATTGTTTAGTTATCTCTAATTACATAATATCTAAAAGAAAATATTACTATATGCACATTTGATCGATTTGTTTATAAAAATAAAAAAAAATAACCTGAATTGTAACCCAAAATTAAAGCAACCGATTCTTTTATCTTACATGAACGTTGTGGCACTCCCGACCTTCAAATCCTAAATCCGCCTCTGAAAATAGCAATAATTGGACATAATAATATATTTATAATTATTAATAAATTTGTTGAAATAAAATATGAATAAAAGACGTGAACACATAACTTTACAAAAAGTTGTTAGTTCAAAGCTACAAAACTTAAAAATAATGGATCGTTTGGTATAGTATATAAAAATAATATACAATTTGAGTATATTAGTAATGCATGTATTAGTTATACTTGTATTAGTTATGCATGGATTATTTGTTAAGCATTGTTTGATTTGGTATGTTAAAAATAATATGCATTGTATAAAAATATTTATTTATAGAAGTATCATTCACAATTATGATGAAAAATATGTAAAAGTACTTTTCTGGAGTAATTGAATTTTCAACCAAATCAGTGCATGTACTATATCATTTGCATTAATAATACCTACCTAGAAATCTATGATATCAGTAATACACATAACATGAAAAAATACATCAAACAAATTATTAATACATAAAATTAATGCATGCATTATTTTTACTAATAAACTCTACCTAACGACCCCACTAATCCTACAAATTATAATTTTCACCACCAATTATAATTTGGTCCCTCTTTTATAATCCTATTCAAACGCTTTAATTGTCAACATCGGGAATTATCCGCAGAAAAGTTTCATTAAGAAAAATAATTAAAAACCTCTTTACAAAAAATTTATCAAACACCAAAAAGTTAATAATTTATAGGTATTGCAAAATTGATTTATTTATTTTTTAAAATAAATGCTTCTGTTCAAACTTGTAAGAGCTTAACCAAAAAAAAAAAAAAGAGTACTTTATCTCCTTAAAAAAAGGTCGAACTTATAAATAGATCTTTGAATTTGTTGGGTTTTTTGTCAGGTACCTTAACTACGTCATTTTTCTATTGAATCATTGAACTACCCATAATTTGTTCCTTATAAACACTGTTGACTAATTTTGGTCAACTTTTTTTTTGTAAATGTTTTCAATTGTGTTCCTATTGTAATGATTTTAATTGAAGGAATGAAGACAAACTGTGTGTTAATCTCATTTTTTTTCTAATGTGTTCAAATGAGTTGAAGTAAGCACAATTATTCTCGAACATTTTCACCATCAATTGGACTATAATGAGTTCTGGAACAACATATTTATCCTCTATCAATACCCTTCACAATATCTGGTTCCATATCAACCAACGGTGTTTAAAAGAAACAAATTGTAGGTGATTCAATGATTAAAAGGAATAATAAATGCACAAGTACCCCTCTAGACTATGACCGAAATTTCAAAGACACACCTAAACTAAACTAAGGTCCTATTACCCCTTGAACTTGTTTTTTTGTAATTTTGTGCACCTTTTTGGCTTATGTAACATCTAAATATCTCTCATGCGCCTCAATTGCGTGGAGTCACGAGTGTGCCACGTAAGACAAAAGGTGCACAAAATTACAAAAAAAAAAAAGTTCAGGGGGGTAATAGGACCTAAGGTGTGTCTCTGAAATTTCGGTCATAGTCTAGGGGTACTTGCGTTTTCCCTAGGAACAAATCATGCATAGTTAAGATATCTGGGGGAAAAAAACCAACAAGTTTAAAGATCTGTTTATGTATTTGGCCAAAAAAAGAAAAAAGTCTTTCACTAATAACCAACATGTATTGTGATACTTACATAAAATTTACAAAGTACAACGACCGTCATTTTACACGATGCTCAATATGAATTTATTATAATGTGACAACGATATATAACATATATATTCAGTGTAACATCATCGATAATACATGTCAAAAATGGTGATATATATTTACTTTGTCTTAGATATAGAGACGACCTCTTTTACCATGAGCACTAATCAATTCAATTTGAATTTCAATTTCACCACATTCTACATGTTGCAATCTAAGAAGCATATTTTGTGTCATTTTTCCATTTTCCCATAATATGCAACTTTCATCAGATAAGCAATTTTCTCTATTTGGTTGAACCCTATCCACTTTCACACCATCTGGGAGACCTTCTAATCCCATATTTATAGCATCAAGATATGGTTTTATGTCTATATTTGCATCTCCCATTTTGTCATCTGCTGTGAATGTATCTTTGTCATACACTGTCTATCAAAAAAAATTAAAAAAAAATTAGTCAACCAATATACACACTACAAGAAAATATAGAATTTATCGTTAATCCACAGCTAAATGAAATTAACATGAAATTTTTTGCTCTTTAATTACAAAATTTTATCTGACGTTAATTTCTCATTTTGTCACAACCATATATTCGTTGAACCAAGTTTAAGGCCAGAGAAATATTTATAATTTGTTTGGTCAAACTTCTAAAATCAACTTGTTTTGAAAGTATTTTTTCAAAAAATTACTTTTGATGAGAATCCAATTATGTTTGATCAATAAATGTTAAGGGAGATAGGGGTGAAACTTATCCGCACCGGGTGTTTACACCAATTCAATACATGCACGCACGTGTTTAAATTTACCGTTCATTTTACCCAATCTTAATTAATTAACATGTGTTTTACTTCATTAAATCACATAATAATGAATTTTGGTGTAAACACCCGATGCATGTAAGATTTTTCCAGATAGCTAGATATGTATTTCTCTTTTATTACCAATTTAAATTTTTGGACAAATTGAACACACAATCCAAACAATGTTTAATGTTTAATATATTGTATCCTCATTTTATAAAATGAAATAAAATCTGAAATTATATATACAAAAATTGAGACTTACTAAGGTAATAGGAAGGTTGGGATCATAGAGTGCAAGGCTCAATTCCTCATTCCACACAGGATTGCAGTTCTCTTTGATAACTCGAGTCTTTGATTTCTATAAAATTCATAGAAAATAAATTTTCATTAACAACATAAAAGTTACGATAGTCAATCGTGTGAACAGTTTTCTAAATAGAATATTATTTTTGTTGAGAAAGGTAAATAAAAAACTATTCTTATCATTCATGTCAAGTTATAAATCAATATTATTTATAAAAACTTTTTTATAATGATATGATAATACAAATATTTTTTTTAATGCATAGAACGTAAACTCTTTAAAGACGATAAATAACGAACCTGGCCACCCATCGTGATGACAACATAGGGATCACTACAAAAAGAATCCCTAATAGCAAGATTAATCCCTCTACGAACTCTAATTTTCAAAACTCCCAATACATTCATCTTTCTTCTTCTTTTTTTTTCTTTCTTTTCCCTCTCTCTTATTATGCATAGAAATTAAAAAGAATTAAATTATGTACCAAAAAAAAAAAAAGTTGAAGAAGAGTACTCAAATGAGATCCTCAGGACTTAGATATTTAAGGTGAGCCTCAAAAATAATTGCAATATTCTCTTCTTTTTTAAATGTCTCAAATTAATGACTTAATTTCAATTGAGAGGTTATTTTCTTAGAATAGTATTCCATATATTCACTTTTATTTCTCTATTATTTTGAAAAATAAATTTTCATTTTTACTTGTTACTTATAGTATATTAAGTTTTTTATATTAATTTTTTATACATAATATTAACTTGTTATTTTCCAAGCCATTTTGCAAGACTAAATATCAGGAGTAGGCTTTAAGTATTTGATTCGGAATTTTTATATTTTGAGTTTTGTATGGATAGTTAAAAATAGAAAATATTTTTTCAATATGGTGTATTTAGGTAAGTTTTCTTATCAAATGTGGTTTTGCTCTTTAGGATTTATAAAAGGGGAAATTATGCGGATAAATAAATATATACTAGTTAATTAGCTAACATAGCTATATGCTGAATTGATTACGCTATAAAACTTAATTTTAGATGTAATTACATCGCCTTTCTCCTCTATTCCTCTCTCCTCTTTTATACATATACAACTAAAAATATAAAATACAAATCATATTATATATATAGAATTATATGACAGATATACTGTCACGCCCGAGCTACCCCCGAGACGCGGACACGAAACTTAGAACCACAAGTGATCTCAAGCTAACCCTGCTGGCATGATCATGAGCATACTAAAGATAATAAACTGATGCAAAAGCTAAATCATAATTAAATCTGAAAAGATGGGGAATACCCATATTCTATAACTGAGATATTTGAAAACAATGAGTTTAATATAAAGGAAATATTAACTAAATACTAAGCTGAATCTAACTATGTCTAAAAATAACCTCTAAACTGGACTAGAAATACGGGGACAAGCCCCAACTAAATCTAGCAAAAACTGAAACTAAATGACTAAAATACTGAAATGAAAATCATGACTGTTGTCCTCGGAGAATGAGGACTCACCACTGAATCTGCTGAACTGGAGATTGGAAATCGATCTATGCATGATCTGGACGCTGAGAACCTGAACCTACATCACGAGAAGATGTAACGCACGTATACGTCAGTACTTAAAAGGTAATGAACATGTAGAATAGAGTAAAGCTGAAATAAAACATAATTGAACACGCATAAAAACAAGTATATAATCTGACATGATAAACTGAATTCTGATCTAACTAGATGCAATGACCAATTTATAACATGCTGAAACTGAATACTGAATATACTGATAAATGGTCAATGCAGAGAGTCTGCCTGATCTGTGGGAGCAACTAATAACCGATAATAAAAACACATGAGCTAAATGTGGAATCTGATGTATACGCCCCACTGAGAGGAACCAATATACTCTGCCAAAGGTATAAAGGCATGCTGGCGTGATCACTAAACTGATTGTCCACAAAGGGGACTTACAACCTACTTGGCTAGTAGTTCTGGGACTATTGGGTACGCTGAACCCTAGTCCAACTCGGTATTATGCTACTCCCATGGATTTATATAGTTAATTGATTATGTTTGAATTTTCTGTAAATACTGGATAGCTCAAAACTGAACATGCAAACTGAGAATGCAACATTTTAAACTGATAATGATGCATTAAAAACTGAGGCATGTATAACTGAATGATTGAAATATTTAACCTAACATGTGTAATTCAAGGACTAAAGAAATACAAAGCTAGGGTTCTGAAATTCATGCAATAATCTGAGTAATAACATGATAATCTGATTTTGGAACATATATTTTATAAGTTCATGAAGTTCTAGAAACCCTAGGTTTAATCATGATATTAGAATCAAGAATCTGACTGAAAACTAGGGACCCAATGGGTGAAAGGAACCCACTAGTGAAATCCTACATACCTAGTGATGAAATCCACGGAAAAATACTTGGGTTTCGGAGCTAGAACTACAGGATCTTGTGGCGTTCTTGACCTAGGGTTCTTGAGCTTTTTCTCCTCTCTTGCTTCTAATTTTGTAAGTTTTGATTTAATGATTTGACTTAGATATGTTTTAATTATGTTTCTAGGCTTAAACTGAATAATATGTGATGATTTAGGGTCAAAACGACGTAACTTAGGGTTTAAAAAAAGTAAGAAAGGTCCAAAAGACCCATAGGAAAGTTGTTGTCAGACCAATTGACGGCCAGGATTGACAGTCCGTCAATTGACCGACGCCCCGTCGGTTTGGCCTGTTCGACATATCTTTACTAAAACGGGCATAACTTTTTACTCGAAGGTCTGATTTTAGTAAGGTCGTTGGTTTTGAAAAACTAATTCAATTTCCAATCTGTGGGTAGGTTATGAGATATCTAATTCATTTTGTTCTAAGACTTATGACCATTTGAAGTTGACCCAACTATATTTCCCTTAATTACGGTCGGACCTACAGATCGTGCTGGTCATCCGTAGATCTTGTCAGAGAGTGGGTGAATGGGGGTCTCGATTGACGGTCACGGACTACGGACCGTCGTCTGACCTACGGACCGTAGGTCTGCCCGTCGATCAAGACTTAGCCAATTTTTCCCGGCTGAGTCTTTGGGAGTCTCTGATCCCACAACGGTTGTGCAGGACGGACCGTGGGTCAGGCTACGGTCCATCGATGGTAAGTCGGTTGCACCTGCAGATTTTTATGAAAAACTGATTTTTGATCTATTTTGGCTGCGGGGTGTTACATTATCTCCCCCTTCGGAACATTCGTCCTCGAATGAAGACTAAACTAGCTGAAATAGAGGGAGAGAGTTGCAAACCCTACTATTAAACACTGAAAACTGAGTTTCTGACTGAATTGAGTTTCGATAACATGCAAATACGCTGAAAATGCAAGTACAAACTGAGGGAACATGATTTTAAGACTGAAATCACACATGAATGACTGGAAAACTGAAGAGAAACTATTACCTCAAGCTGGAGTGGAATCGGAAGGAAAGAGGTGAGGATTCTTGGCTTTCATGGCTGCTTCTGCTTCCCAAGTAGCTCCCTCTATGGACTGACTCCTCCACAAAACCTTGACTGAAGCAACTTATTTGTTTCTTAACCTTCTGACCTGACGCTCAAGAATCTCAACTGGTACATCCTCATAAGAAATACTATCTTTCACCGCCACACTCTCTAATGACACTATAGAGGCTAGGTCACCCACACACTTCTTTTAGAGTGAGATGTGGAAGACCGAATGCACTGCTGCTAATTCTGCTGGCAACTCTAACTCATATGCCACCTTGCCAACCCTTTTCAAGATCTTGTAAGGGCCTACATATCTAGGACTGAGTTTCCCTTTCTTTCCAAATCTCATCACCCCTTGAATCATCAACTTGGAACTCTAGTTCCTTCTCCTTACATCTGCATAACATTTCTGACGACTTTGGGCTGTCTTAAGTCTATCTATAATGAGTTGCACTTTCTCCATAACATAAATGACTCAATCTGGCCCTATCAAAGCTGTTTCACCTACTTCAAACAAACCAATAGGAGATCTACATCTATGCCCATATAAAGCCTCATAAAGGGTCATCTGAATGCTGGAATGGTAGCTATTATTGTAGGCGAACTCAATAAGAGGAAGGTGATCATCCCAACTACCTTTGAAATTGATCACACAAGCCCTCAACATATCCTCTAGGGTCTGAATGATACGCTATACCTGTTTATCCGTCTGCGGATGAAATGTTGTGCTAAGGTTAACTTGAGTACCAAGACCCTTCTGAAATGACTTCCAGAAATGAGAGGTAAACTAATAACCTCTATCTGAGATGATAGACAAAGGAACCCCATGTAACCTCACAATCTCATTAATGTAAAGCCTTGCATAGTCTTCTGCTGAATATGTAGTCTTGACCTCCAAGAAGCGAGAAGACTTAGTCATCCTATCAACTATCACCCAAATAGAGTCATGCTGTCTGCGAGTACGCGGTAATCTTGTGATGAAGTCCATATTGATCACATCCCATTCCGAGTAGGAATATCGATCTCTTGAGTCATACCCCTGGTTTCTAATGATCTACCTTGACTTGCTGGCAATTGGGGCACTTACTCACAAAGTCTGCTATATCCCTCTTCATGCCATTCCACCAACAGACTTCTCGCAGATCGCGGTACATCTTAGTGGCACCTGTATAAATAGAACATCGAGAGTTATGGACTTCTGCAAGAATATGTATTCTCAACTCGCCCACATCAGGAACACACAATTTACCCTGGTAGCGAAGTACACCATCTGCCCCTTGGGAGAAAACCTCCACTCTCTGATTATGGACTGCACCCTTAAGTTCAAGCAATATTGGGTCAGTGTCATGCTTTTCCTTAACCTCCACCACCAAAGAAGATTCTGCCCATTCTAAACTGTTACACCATTGTCTGATATGTTAATAAGGCTAACTCCCAAGCGAGCAAGCCTGTGAACATCCTTCACTAGCTCCTTCCTTTCTTCCTCAACATGGGATACACTACCCATAGATAATCTACTAAGAGCATCTGCTACTACATTCGACTTACCAAGATGGTAATGCACACACATATCATAATCCTTAAGGAACTCAAGCTATCTCCTCTGGTGAAGATTCAACTCCTTCTGGGTGAACACATACTGAAGGCTCTTATGGTCAGTGAACACATCTACATGAACACCATACAAGTAGTGTCTCCATATCTTGAGTGAAAACACCACTGATGCAAGCTCGAGGACATGAGTTGGATAGTTCTTCTTATGCACCTTAAGCTATCTAGAAATATACACTATTAACCTTATCTCGCTGCATCAACACACAACCTAGGCCAACTCAAGATGCATCACAATAGATCACATAACCATCTGAACCCTCTGGTAGAGTCAAGACAAAAGTTGTAGTCAATCTAGTTTTCAATTCTGCGAAGCTTTTCTCACAATCATCTGACCGTTGGAACTTGACCATCTTCTGAGTCAACCTAGTCAATGGTGAGGCTATGGATTAAAATCCTTCCACAAACCTTCTGTAATAACCCGCTAGACCTAAGAAACTTTTGATATCTGTAGTAGAGGTAGGTCTGGGCCATTGTTTCACTGCTGCTATCTTCTGCTAATCCACTTGGATCCCTTCGCTAGATACAATGTGACCAAGAAAAGCAATGGATTGCAACCAATTCTCACATTTACTAAACTTAGCGAATAACTGGTGATCCTTGAGAGTCTGCAGAATAACTCTCAAATGACTTGCATTTTCTTCTTCACTCCTAAAGTAAATGAGGATATCATCAATAAAGACGATAACGAATAAGTCCAAGTACTGATTGAACACTCTGTTGATCAAATCCATGAAAGCTGCAGGAACATTAGTTAGTCCAAACGACATAACTACAAATTCATAATGACCATATCGAGTTTTGAAGGCTGTTTTCAGAATGTCACTATCTCTGGGTCTAAGATGATGATAACCCGATCTGATGTCTATCTTTGAGAAATGTCTAGCACCCTGAAGTTGGTCAAACAAGTCATCAATCCTGGGATGGGATACTTATTCTTGATTGTGACCTTGTTCAACTGTCTATAGTCAATGCACATTCTGAGAAAACCATCTTTCTTCCTTAAGAGCAACATTGGTGCACCCCATGATGAAATACTAGGTTTGATGAAACCCTTATCTAGAAGGTCTTTCAACTGCTCCTTCAATTTCTTAAGCTCTTATGGAGCCATTTTGTAAGGAGGAATAGAAATAGGCTGGGGATCTGGAAGGAGATCAATTCCAAAGTCGATTTCCCTTTCGGGAGGGACTCTAGAAAGATCTTCTGGAAACATTTCTGGAGACTCACAAACTACTAGAACTGATTCAAGAGTTTGGGTTTCAAGGCTAGAATCCTTAACCCGAAATATATGATAGAGATAACTCTTAGATATCATCTTTCTAGCCTTAAGGTAAGAAATAAATTGACCCATAGGCGCTAAACAACTACCCTTCCATTCTAAGATTGGTTCGTCTGGAAACTGAAAACGAACAACCCTAGTTCTACAATCGACTGAGGCATAACATGAGTGTAACCAATCCAAGCCTAAAATCACATCGAAGTCTACCATTTATAACTCTACTAGATCTGTTGAGGTGACTTTCTAAGAGAATGTGACAGGGCAATTTCTGTATACCCGTCTAGCTATAACTGGGTCACCGACTGGAGTAGAGATTGAGAAAGATTCTGAGAGAATTTCTGGACTGACCTTGAATTAGACTGCTATGTAAGGAGTTACAAAAGAAAGAGTAGCCCCTGGATCTAACAATGCATTAGCATCAAGGTAAAAGACCCGTAACGTACCGGTGACTACATCAAGAGAACCTTCCTAATCCTGGCGATCTTGAAAAGCATACAACCTGCTCTGGCGCTGACCGCCACATGTACCAAATGAGTTACCCTGCTGAGTTGGGAGACTTGCTAGTGATGCTGAAATTGTAGACTGAGATCTACCATTACCATCTCCTTGACCTTGTCTAGAAGGACAATCCTTCAAACTGTGACCAGACTGCCCGCACCCAAAACATCCCTCTTTTCCTGTAAGACACTCGCCCGGATGGTTCTTACCGCACTTAGGGCAAGTGGGGTAAGTCTTTGTGCCTGAAACACTTCCCTGAGATTTAGAGCCTGGTGTTCTACCCTTCTGGTCATGCCTGTTCTTGGAGGATGAAACACTAGCTAATGAAGGGGCTAGAGCCGAAAACTCATGCTGACCCTGCGAGCGATTTCTACCACCCGATTTCTGCTGAGAATAGTCATAGTTCCCAGTCCTAGCCTTCTTTTTTTCCTTATCCTATTCCATAAGCCTATCACGCTCAACCTGCTGAGCATGAGTCATAAGTCTAGAGATGTTTATATTCCCAAGTAACATCATATTTTTGCACTCAGTTTTCACCAAATCTGACACTCCATACAAACTTATTCTTCTGAGCCCTAGAGTTAGCAACCATGCGAGGAGCATACCTGGAGAGTTAGTTTAACTTGAGTCCATACTCTTGGACTATCATATTACCTGCCTTAAGTTCATGAATTCATGGGCTTTGGTTTCTCTCAACTCTATTGAGAAAAACCTGTCGAGAAAAGTCTCCCTAATGCAATCCCAAGTGATAGGCCGCATTTGCACCCCTATTCTCCTTTCACTGAGTGTACCAGATATAAGCAACACCCTTCAACTGGTATGATGCTAACTCGACCCGATCATTCCTAGTGACTTGCATTACCTCAAAGATCTTCTTGATCTCATCCAAGAAATTTTGAGGATCCTCATTACTCTGCGATCCTAAGAACTCAGGCGGATTCATTCTAACAAAGTCACAGACCCTTGTTGCTAGTGATCCACCATTTTCATTTACATGAGCATGAACCCGATTATTCTGGTTAGTCATACTCTGAGCAACCATCTGTATGGCATTTCTGAACTCAGCATTGGAGACTTCTTGACTGGGGCTGGAGGAGCTGCGTTTGTATTCCTGACGTTCACATTCCTAGCATTAGATCTATGAGGAGGCATGATTTGAAACGTAAATGTCAAGTTAGATTGGAATAATCATACCTCGCGCACAATAAGAGTAACAAGAAAGTGAAGTTTTTCCTAAAACACTTCATAGCCTCCCTCTCATTAGATGTGGTACACTTCACACCCATGAAAAGGACTCTACTTAGTGCGACTTTTTAGACATCCTAGGACTCTTAAACCTAGTGCTTTGATACCAAGTTTTGTTACGCACCGAGCTACCCCCGAGACGTGGACACGAAACTTATAACCATAAGTGATCCCAAGCTAACCCTGCTGGCATGATCATGACCATACTAAAGATAATAAACTCATGCAGAAGCTAAATCATAATTAAATCTGAAAAGATGGGAAATACCCATGTTCTATAACTGAGATATTTGAAAAGAATGAGTTTAATACAAAGGAAATATTAACTCAATACAAAGGAAATATTAACTCAATACTAAGCTGAATCTAACTATGTCTGAAACTAGCCTCTAAACTACACTAGAAATACTGGGACAAGCCCCAGCTAAATCTAGCAAAAACTGAAACTAAATGACTAAAATACTGAAATGAAAATCATGACTGTTGTCCTCGGAGAATGAGGACTCACCACTGAATCTGCTGAACTGGAGATTGGAAATCGATCTATGCATGATCTGGACGCTGATAACCTGAACCTACATCACGAAAAGATATGACACACGTACGCGTCAGTACTTAAAAGGTAATGAGCATGTAGAATAGAGTAAAGTTGAAATAAAACATAACTGAACAAGCATAAAGCAAGTATAATAATCTGACATGATAAGCTGAATTCTGATCTAACTGGATGCAATGACCGATTTATAACATGCTGAAACTGATACTGAATATACTGATAAATGGTCAATGCAGATTGTCTGACTGATTTGTGGGAGCTACTAATAACCGATAATAAAACCACATGAGCTAAATGTGGAGTCCGATGTGTACACCCCATTGAGAGGAACCAATATACCCTGCCAAAGGTATAAAGGCATGCTGGCGTGATTGCTAAACTGATTGCCCACAAAGGGGACTTACAACCTACTTGGCTAGTAGTTTTGGGACTATTGGGTACGCTGAACCCTAGTCCAACTCGGTATTATGCTACTCCCATGGATTTATATAGTTAATTGATTATGTCTGAATTTTCTGTAAATACTGGATAGCTCAAAACTGAACATGCAAACTGAGAATGAACATTTTAAACTGATAATGATGCATTAAAAACTGAAGCATGTATAACTGAATAATTGAAATATTTAACCTGACATGTGTAATTCAAGGATTAAAGAAACACAAAGATAGGGTTCTGAAATTCATGCGATTATCTGAGTAATAACAAGATAATCTGATTTTGAAACATATATCTAATAAGTGCAAGAAGTTCTAGAAACCCTAGGTTTAATCATAATATTAGAATCAAGAATCTGACTGAAAACTAGGGACCCAATAGGTGAAAGGAACCCACTAGTGAAATCCTACATACCTAGCGATGAAATCCACGGAAAAATACTTAGGTTTCGGAGCTAGAACTACAGGATCTTGTGGCGTTCTTGACCTAGGGTTCCTGAGCTTTTTCTCCTCTCTTGCTTTTAATTTTGTAAGTTTTGATTTAATGATTTGACTTAGATATGTTTTAATTATGTTTCTAGGCTTAAACTGACTAATATGTGATGATATAGGGTCAAAACGACGTAACTTAGGGTTTAAACAAAGTGTTAAAGGTCCAAAAGACCCATAGGAAAGTTGATGTCAGACCAATTGACGGCCAGGACTGATGGTCCGTCGATTGACCGACGCCTCGTCGATTGGGCTTATTCGACAGACCTTTACTAAAAAGGGCATAACTTTTTACTCGGAGGTCTAATTTTAATAAGGTCGTTGGCTTTGAAAAACTAATTCAATTACCTATCTGTGGGTAGGTCATGAGATATCTAATTCATTTTTTGCTAAGACTTATGACCATTTAAAGTTGACCCAACTGTATTTCTCCTTAACTATCTGCTAATTTCCCACTTACGGTCAGACTTACAGACCGTAGGTCCACCTACAGACAATGTTGGTCATCCGTAGCTCTTTTCAGAGAGTGGGTGAAATGGGGGTCTTGATCGACGGTCACAGACTACGGACCGTTGTCTGACCTACGGACTGTAGGTACGTCCATCAATCAAGACTTAGCCAATTTTTCCCGACTGAGTTTTTGGGAGTCTCTGATCCCATCGACGATTGTGCTGGATGGACCGTGAGTCAGGATACAGTCCGTCGATAATCACGTCGTTTGAACCTGCAGATTTTTCTGAAAACTGATTTTTGGTCTGTTTTGGCTACGGGGTGTTACTTATAAAAATACGATTAGTCTCTCTCCACTCTCTACCCTATCTCGCTTGCCTCTCTCTTCCCTTCTCCCAATCTCGCTTGCCTCTCCCCCTTTCCCCTCTCCAATCTCGCTCGCCAGATATACAAATGCATATGTATATCAGTTGCATACATACACTTATTTGGCAGATATACATATACAATTTGCTTCTCTACACTCTAAGCGCTCTCTGGATCTCCTCTCTCATGCCTCTAACATATAATTACGAATCGTAATTAACAAACTATAACTATGGAGCATAATTAAATTATTTTTCAGCGAAAATTCCTTTTTATAATATAATATGTACTTTATATGTTTATATCCTTGAAGGTAAAAGTGCAGGTATGACAATCCTTAACGAGCTAATGGTTTACTTGATAAGTTAGTAATTTCTATTTTATCATATCTTCGTTTTGAATTACAAAATAGAAAATTGAGTAAATCATATTTCAATTGAGGTTCCTAACTAAGAAAAAAGATGTTCGCGTAACGGTAATTTTGAAATACTCTAATTGTGTCTGAAAAAATGTTGATAAGGTATCCAAAAGTATTTTCAAATATCTTACTAAAAAGAATGTAGATGCTATGTCTCCTAAGACTATTGATATTGAATGCAACGAAATGACCCGAAAATAACGAATAATATCGTCTTTTCCTTATATAAAGATATCGAGGATTTGAACGGCGATACACTTTGTGTAACACCTCAGATTCAAAAGGGAGAAAACTTTATTTTTTCATAGACTTGGTGTCAGACCCAACAACACAATCCACGGACCATAGGTGGCCCGAAGGTCCGTAGGTGGTGGCGTGGTCGGTGAGTTAGATTTTTTTCGAAATGTCAAGTTTTTTTTTAATTTTTCAATGGTTCTCCAGGACGGTCCGTCGTTCAATGTACGAGCCGTAGATAAGTCTGATAGGTGAGCCCAGACTTGAAAAAAAATCAAGTCTGGATTAGGAATATATTTTATTTTGAATAACGAAATCAATTTTGAGGACTAGGAAATTTCACAATTTTTATTTATGTTTACCTTTTAGAATAATTTAGAAATAATAACTAAAATATAGGTAAGTTTAAAGTTGTATTTTAGTTAATACATATATATAGTTTGGGTTTAATTTATTTGAATACTTTATATTATTTGCGTAATTGAGACTATTTATCTTTTAATCTATTCATTTTTATATAAATAATAGGCAGTATATTATAATCGTAGTAAAGCTAGTCAAGATAGAAAATGATTTACAAACATTTCATAATCTAAGATTAGTGAAAGATGGAAAAAAAATTCATTACTAAAGGAAAGAATAATAACTTTTGAAGGAAAAGATTAGATATTAGAAAAAAATTATATTTACATTAAGCTTATTATATTATTAAATTAAATTTAAATTTCATAAAGAGTTCAACTTATTACATTAAATTTACTTTTCTTATTAAAATAAAGAGAATAAATTTAGGATTTTTTTTATTTCGAAAATTCTTAAGCGATTTTAAATTACAAAAGATATAAAATTTAAGTACTAATAATAAACTTAATTAAGACTTAAAATTTGATATATTTGGATTAAAGACTATAAAGAATCTTTAGAAATATATTTAATAATCAACTATTCAAAAAATTAGTTATTTAGCAAATTTAACGAGTAATTTTTGATCGCGCAAAGCGCGGCTAAATTCACTAGTTTATCTTTAAGATATAGATTCTTTTGAAATAAAATACTATCATTATTTTACATACAATCCCCTACTTATTTCAAAAGATTTTATACGAATAAAATATAACTTGCTGAATTTTCAGGACATTATGCAATAGATTTAGTGTCTTTCGGACTATAAATCAAACTTAGATCAATAAAATTTGATTTACAAAATTATTGGTGAAATATAATATTTCTATGAACCAAATATTCTAATTGTAAATCAGAGAATTTACCAATCACAGTTTGATCACAATAATTTGTTGTTCAATGCAGTTTGGCGCCACTAGGTCATGTGCATGCCTGATATTCATGAGAGCTCTAGAGACTAGGCTAAAGTCTCATAGGAGCGGCCACACTACAACTCTCATATAGGTGAATTCATCAAGTGTACACTACTTTAAATAAACCATTTTTAATTAAGGACTATGAATTCATTAAGAGTTAATAACTCATCCCTCATTTTTAGTAACAGTTTCAAACACTCTCATTTAGTTGTGCAGAGTCAATATCGACTTGTTATTACCATGAACATACTTCATGGAATCTGCAATCACATAGGTTGCGTTTCCATCTGTATTGACTATCAATTGGCCTTAAATCCATCTCTATTAAGGTCTGAGAAATTAATTTGCTTCCCACGGGTTTAGTAAATGAATCGACCAAGTTAAATTTTGACTTCACATAATCTATTGCAATTACTCCATCTTTCAGCAGTTGCTTAATGACATCATGCCTCAATTTCATGTATCTGCTTTTACAATTATAAGATTTATTCTTCGCAATAGCAATTGCGGCTTGACAATCACAATGTATAAACACCGGAGGAAATTCATCCTTTATCAAAAGGATATTCGCTAAGAAATTTCTTAGACACTTAGCCTCAGAACCAGCCAGCTCCAGAGCTACAAACTCTAACTCCAAAGTAGATCTAGCTATGATCGTTTGTTTAGCTGATTTCCAAAATACTCCACCACCACCTAAGGTGAACAGATATCCATTGGTGGATTTTGTCTCATATGAATCAGAGATCCAGGTTGCATCACAATACCCTTCTAAAGTAGAAGCAAATCCACTATACGTAATATCATAATTCATGGTTCCTCTCAAATATTTCATCAGTCTATTAAGCGTAAATTAATGCTCATTTTTGAGATTATGAGTATATCTACTCAATCTACAAACAACATAGACATATTAAGCCTAGTAAAATTCATCAAATGCAATAGACTTCCAATAATTTGAGCATAGTTTGATTGAGCAACTGGTCACCATAATTCTTTTTTCAAAAAAGAGTTAGCATCATAAGGAGTGGCTAGAGGTTTCACCTCAAAACAATCAAACTTTTTAAGAAGTCTTTCCACATAATGTTCTTGTGACAACATTATACCATCTTCACTCCTTATTACCTTAACTCCCAAAATTATATTTACTTCACCCTTATCTTTCATATCAAAATCAGTAGACAAAAATAATTTAGTGCTATTCACAATATTTAAACGGGGAAATGCACAAGTACCCCCTCAACCTATGCTCGAAATCTAAGAGACACACTTATACTATACTAAGGTCCTATTACCTCCCTTAACTTATTTTATAAGTAATTTTTTACTCCTTTTCGGCCTACGTGACACTAGCTTGAAAGAAAAAGTCAACAAACTTTGGGCCCACAAGATTGTGCCACGTAGGCCGAAAAGGGGTAGAAATTATTAATAAAATAAGTTCAAGGGGGATAATATGATCATAGTATAGTATAAGTGTGCCTCTGAGGTTTCGGGCATAGGTTGAGGGGGTACTTGTGCATTATCCCTATTTAAACTTGTAGCAGATATAAGCATGTCATCAACATATAAACATATTATCACATAATCATTGTCAACAATTTTGGTATAAACACATTTATCCACTTCAACATAGGTAAAATTATTTATCAATAAGACTTGATTTAATTTTTCATGCCAGTATTTAGTAGCTTGTTTTAGACCATAAAGAGATTTAATTAACTTACAAACCTTATATTCTTGTCCAGGAATAATATATCCTTCAAGTTATACCATATAAATTTCTTCTTCTAAATCACCATTTAAGAAAGCTGTTTTTACATCCATTTGGTGAATAAAAAGCTTGTGAATAGATGCTAAGACAATTAAAATTCGAATAGGAAAATTCTGGTCACTGGTGCAAAAGTATCAAAATAATAAATATTTTATTTTTGAGAAAATCCTTTTGCTACTAACCGAGCTTGATATTTATCTATAGATCCATCAGGATTAAGTTTCTTTTTGAAAATTCATTTTCAACCAATAGGTTTTGCACCAGGAGGTAAGTCAGTCAAAATTCATGTTTTATTTTTCATAATTGAATCACTTTCAATTTTTATTGCCTCTTTCCAAAATTTAGCATCTGAAGAAGATATAGCTTCAAAATAATTTAATGGTTCATTATCAACAACAAAAGTTCAAAAATAATTTCCATAAGAAAAATATTCTTTTCTTGGCCTTTTGCTCCTTTGTAGTTCGTCAATACTATAGGTGTTCTCATGATTTCTTTCAATAAGTGCATGAGAAATTTTATCACGTAATGAAAAAATATGTTCAAAAAATTCAGCATTATCACGTAATGATTAGTGGGTCGGGTCCGGTTGGGTTTAAATTGGTTCATTTAAGTAAATTGGATTATTTCTATTGATTTATGATTTTTCATCTAATTGAGGGGTATATGTGATAAGTTTGTAGACGACAAAGGTAAAAATAACTTCATTTTAACGGCGAGGGCATATTCAACTAATAAACAAAGTCGAGGGGTATTTTTAACCCTTTTCCCTAAAATTAATTATGTTTCATAACTATAGTTTGTTTATTTACATGTTGTAAGTTGTAACTATAGTTTAAGTTATCTCTATGGTATAATTCGTTGTACATTTGTATAATTCAACTATTTATGTATAAACTCGAATTAATGAATTTATACAAACACAAACATCCGAACTTTAAAAGTTATACAAATTATATTATATAAAATTACATTATACACATATACAAATTAAATTGTACAAACGCGCAAATTATACAAATCTAAAAAACTTAATTATAACAAAAAGTGGATCGCAAATTGTAACTAAGGCAAACTATAGCTATGTTAACTAATTAACTAATATATATTTACTTATCCGCATAATTTTTTCTAAATTTTATTATGCTTAAGTTTATGAGGTATTAAATCATCGGGTAGAAATAAGTATATTGAAGGATAATATATAGGACTTGGTTGACTACGAAAAGAAAAATATCAAGCATTGAATTATTTTTTATGGCAAATTTACTTGATCGATTGATTTATCCAACAAAAGTGACATTTAATAACAATACATTTAGTGTCAATTGAGAGATTTTAGTGATATTTATACTGAATATCAATATTTATTATTTCAACTAGTTGATTATCTCAAAAAATTTAATTTGTTATAAAGAAAAAAAAAAACACTCACCTTAGTGGAGTATGGACTTGAAAACTTGTCTAATTTGAAGGGTCTAACCTTGTTTTAAGGATCAAGTTACAAGTTGAACAAAAAGTAAAGAGTTGAGTAAACATCTCAAAGGCTATAAGGAAATTAAGTATTCCGTAAGAGTTAAGTTTCAAGTTAAGTAGAGAGCAAAAGTTGAGTTCATTTCTCGAAAGCTATAAGGGAACATAGTCAATAAAAACTATGAGAAAACATTAACGTAGTAGCAGTATCTTTAGTAAACCAACTTATTCAAAGTGAGAAATAGGCAGTATCACAACAATGATGCATTAGTCTGTTACAATATTAGAGACAACATAAAATTATGAGAAAACATAAACATAGTAGCAGTATCTTTAATAAACCAATGTCTTCAAAATGAGATATATAGCATCACAGCAGTGATGCAGTAATCTGTTACATCATTATAGTCAACAAAAACTATGAGAAAGCAATTAACATATTAGTAGTATCTTTAGTAAAATCAACGTCTCCAAAACGAGACATAAGCATCATAACAACAATGATGCAGTAATCTGTTACAACATTGTAGTCATCATAAAATTATGAGAAAACATTAACGTAGGAGCAAATATCTTTAGTAATACAACTTGCTTCTGCCTTAATTCTTTGATCTAAAAGTGATCAAGGGAAATAAGTCTTTCATATTTCTTTTAATACAACTTGCCCTTGACCTTCTTCCTTTTGTGAGCAACTTGAATAGATCTAGCTGCCTGTACCTGTTTAATGAGCAAACTAACTACAAAGTGAAGCCACACTGCCTGTGTGAACAACCTTTGCATAACCAGCTTCAACAGTTACGCCTGCCTTTGCAGCTGCCTTATCTGGAATTTTAATAAAATAAATGAAATTTTAGTTCTAAACAGAGTTAATATCAATTAGCATGTATGGTGTTTTCAATAAAGAAAATAACTAATTAAAACTCTAACATAGAACTGTATTACTTTTGGCATTATAACATCTAAAAACTCAAATTAAGTAGTGATATACTTCTAAGGTAGAACAGGACAATGTTAATATGTACAACACTTTCCCTACACAAATTAGTTTAAATAACTATCTATATATAAGGATAGTTTTAATGAATTAGAAACTAAACTGAATTATATTACTATTCTGTTTTTTTAATTTTTTCCCCATCATAATCTAGTAGACGTGTGATATTATCACATCTAAGACCCAAATTATTAAGTAGTAGAATACAATATTTCCCCTACACATTTGTTTAATAAGTATTCTATATATAAGTATAGTTTTAATGAATTAGTAACTAATTTGATAGTGTTACTAACCTCTTTCTTTTTATCCTTTCCCCATCATAATATGTTTATTACATTGTGTCTATCAGAACAAAGTGACATATATATCAACGCAAGACAGTCATTTTTAGTTATAAACATAGCTGCAATGTATGAATTAAGTATGCATATTGTCACAGACTTAGAGTCTTATTAAAGCTCCGTGCGGCACTTGACAACCTACTCATAAATTTTTCATGATCTTGTACGTTCAAGTAAACCCTTTATGCAAAGATTGCTAAGATAGTGTAAAGAAAGACTTGGAAAGAATAAATGAGAACTTTGAAGAAGGCTTTTTCATTAACTTTGGAAAATTGCTTATAACTTTGCTTGCTTGATTTACAAATGAGTGCCCCCATCTATTTATACTACAATCTAGGAGCTAAAGTGTAAATAATATTTACTTTATAAGTCCTCATAACAATTACACTTTGGTCCCTCTCTAAAGCTTTCTACATGTTTTAGGATATTCCAAAGCTTTCTAAGACATCTTCTAAGTTTTTTTAGAGTCTTCCAAGGAAATACCTAAGGAATTCTAGAGTTTTCTTAGAATATCTAAGGGCTTTTAGAGTTTTCTATAAACTTCTCCAAAACTCTAGATTCTTTGGCACCTATCTGAATGTAAAATCTTACTGAGAATTGACGGAACATGATAATAGTCTGTACTCCACTACTTAATAAAGACATATTCCAAAATGAATTTTTAGTTATAAACAAAATTACAATATATGAATTAAGCATGCATAGTCTGTACAACAAAGAAAAGAACAAGGTTTCATTCATTTCTTAAGAACCTAATCTAACAGACTTTTGACATTATCACATCTAAAGAACCAAATTATTAAGTAGTTTGCTAGCACTTAACAATGTAAATTTATATTAACCTTTTTTGCATTACATTCCTTTGTGTGCTCTGAATATCGACAAGTTTTTTGTTGAATTTACCTTGACAAATATTGCATTTCCGTAGGCTCTTTGAACTCTCCATCCATCCTTTTTTGTTTTTGAAGGGATTGTTTTTTTTTTCTCCTTAGTGTTTTCTCCATGTTTGGGTTTTGTCATCTACAAAAATGTTTATGTCATCTATAAACTCAAACAAATACCAAAAGCATAACTCTTCGGTTGTTTTACTTCCACAATCTTTTTAGAGTTTGTCATACCAACGATGAGTAGCCATTGTTAAAAAATTTCCATTTTGTTTTGTCTAACATTTAGAGATTACAAATGAAAATTTTGGTACTTTTCAAAATAGCATAAATGAATGAAAAAAAAAAGGAAAGACGAAGAATCTACATCATACCCAATTGTATTTAGAGGTGTTTGCTGATTTGTAACAGAATAATTTTTTTGCTTTACCCTCTTATAATAGAACTCATCACTGCAAAGTTAAGATGGGTCTACACTCTTGTACATATGAGATGAAAAAGAAGTGGACTCAATATAGAAATTATGTCCATGCAACATACCTACAATCACATACCAACAAAGCAACAAAAATTGATCGTACTATCGAAACAATCGAATATAAAAAATTAATGAAATAGATCCAAAACCAAAATTAAAATTAAAATGGAAACTTCAACAAAATTTAATCAAAAACACTTAGAAGAAGATGATGAGAAAGTAAAGAAAAACAATGAGAGCAAACAACAAAGTGAAAGATAAAAATGAGATAGAAAGCCATGAAGAAGAGAAAAAGGGAAGCTCATTTGGAGAAGGAAGATAGAACTTTGATGTGTTATATATATATATAGTTCTAAATACAAATATTACTTTTAAAGAAAGCTATTTTTATTTTTTTATTTTAAAATCATGATAATTGCAAACCATTAGAAAATAGTATTTTGTTTTCGTTTCAATCAAATTTTAATTAAAATAGAATAACCTCAGGTAACTTTTCAACCAATAATACATGGCTCTTTAAGAAAAAAGATACATTAATCTCATCATTAATTTTTGAGAAAATTATGCTGTTAAGTAAACTTATATTACTTAATTACTCATCATATCTATAGTTTGTTATAATTACCACTTACGACTAACATTATACATTAATTATGGGGTGACTTCGAGCTTGTATAATTAGCCACATTTGTATATGTATAATTTGTCAGAATACACAAATGCATATGTATATATACAATTATCTAATCGATATACATATACAATTCATCTCTCTCCCACTCTTTGTCCTCTCTCGCTCGCCTCTCTCCTCTCTCTCCCAATCTCGTTTGTCATATATACAAATTCATATGCATAATATACCGTTATCTAAATCAATATACATATACAATTCACCTCTCTCCCACTCTCTGCCCCTTCTCACTCGTCTCTCTCCTCCCTCTCCCAATCTCGATCGCCTCTCTCCTCCTTCTCCTAATCTCGCTTGCCATATATACAAATACATATGTATAATATACAATGATCTAACCGATATACATATACAATTCACCTCTCTCCCACTTTTTGCCCTCTCTCATCTCTCTCGATCTTACTTTCCTCTCTCCTCCCTATAACATGTTACGAATTCTAATTATCAAACTATAGCTGTAGAGAGTAATTAGGCTATTATTGAGTGACTGTATATGAAAGTTCCCCATAATTTTTCATCTAGATACCAATAAAGATTCCCTTTTATCTTTTTTTCAAATTGAAATAAGATAAACATCTACAAATTAAAAAAAAAAAAACATCATTAGGAAAAAATGTGTTTACATAGAAAAGAAATATGAATTTAATGAAAAAACCATATTTTTGAGTCATAGGAGTAATAAATACATTTTTATTGAATTTTAATAGAGAAATATATACCCCTTGACGTTTCTTTGACCCATATAAACCCATCGCTTCTCTTCATCGCTGTGTTGAAGTTTTGGTTTTTGGGTTTCGAGATTTGCTGTTCGAAGATGGTAAGCGCTAACTTCAACTCATCAAAATCAATTGATCGCATTACTCTTTCGAATCAAATCTGGAAATCAAACAATGTAGAATTTTCTGATGTTAATTTTTCTTTGTTTACGCCGTTTTCAGCTTTATTTGATCTATATTTCCTTTTTGAGATTATGGGTTTCTGTAGAGTATAAATTCATGTTAGATTCTTAGTGTTCTTGAGTTGTTATGTATGTATCCCGAATCTCACTATATTGAATTGTGGAAATTAGTTAATACCAGTTTAAATGGTGCTTATCGATTGAATTAACTAGTTGGGGGTTGAGGTGATGGAAAAATTTCCCACTTAGCATTATACTCGAGTGGTGATGAATTTGATGTGTAGGGTTAGAAAATTTGTTGAATCTGATGTTTTTACTTCATCCTTTAACTGGATAAAGGAGGAGGATTACATGGGTTGGGTTGATAGCCAGCGTAGAAATAAGCGAAATTACAAGAATCTTCTAAGTCTACACACTGGTTTCATCCTTGCTTTCTCTCCTGAGCACACACTCAAGCTACCCAACTACTGTATTTCTTCCTCCTTTATTCAGGTGGCACTGGCGAAGCATACTCACATTGTTTATGTTAAGTAATCACATTGTGGAGTTCAATGTGCTTCCTATTTGTGGATACAAAATTATATGGAATTTTGCTTATTTTTAGGAAATTTGAAAGAAGTGGCTTTGTCCATCTTTTTGGTAGAACATAAGTTGACAATTACTGATCTGAATTGGATTTGTCAGGTGCGATTACAGCCAGACCCATTCCTCAATGAACTGACGAGTATGTTTGAGCGAACTACTGAGCATGGTTCCGTTTGGGTTACGCTTAAACACTGTGAGTTTGCCTCTTCATTGGTTTTCCTGTGTTTTGTGCTCTGTATTCTCTTTATGAGTAATACTGATTGAGCAATCTTGTCCTTTGTATACACAGCTTCTGATAAATCTAAAGCCCAACGGAATAAGATGAAGACAGCTGGTGAAACTCTTGAATTTAAGTGCCTCATCCGAGCAACTGATGGGAAAAAGAATATTTCCACAATGGTAATAATCACAATAGAAAGTTTCGTACCTTTTTCCCTCACCTTCTTTTTGCAAGTCTTGTCGTTTTCCCCATTTTTTTGCTTTGTTGGGCACTATGTTCTCTGGAACATTGAGGGTGTTAGTTTGTTGTATGAATTATTTTTTAGCATAAGTTTAAATGTGCAAATATAGATAATTCTAGGTCCTGGCCTGTATGTTTGAGATTGAGAGCATCAAATTCAAAAATAGGATGGTAGCCTTGTGGTGCATAGAGAATGGGAGTTGTGGTCTTTGTTTACTTGATTGATAACTAATAGGTATCGTACATGCTTGTAATACAATATTACAGCACCTAAAGGGACAATTTCTCATAAAAGGCCAACAAATTATGGATGCAACTCTTTTAGTCAGTGAACCTGTGGATTCTAGACTCAAAGGTGAAGATCCAGGGATCATGTGAAACCCTAGCTATAGATAACCCATTATGATCATGTCAACTGGGAGTTACTTCTCAACCTTCTTTAAAAAATGGGTTTTGGTGGAAGATGGTTAAAGTGGATGGTTTTTGTATCAAAACTGTCCTCAATTCTAGTCATAGGAGAAATTGCTGGAATTTTCCCTCAGAGAAAGAGGACTCGGGGAGACCCCCCTCTCTTTGCCTTTTCATATTAGCTATGGAAGGTTTCAGTAGTATGATGAGAGGTACTATTCAGTACAGTGGATAAAAGGTTTCAGGATAGGCAATCAAGCAGGGGAAGAGATGTAGATTTGCCTTTCATTATTGCTGATGATATAGTTGTTTTCTAAGATGCTAAAGCAGATCAGATCATGTACATCAGAATGATTTTGGTGATCTTTGGGGCAATTTTTGGTCCATTTGTAAAATTGGAGGAAAGGTAGTAGTTTCCCTGTCAAAGAAGTTCCACAAATTCAATGCCTGTCCATGTTATATTCTGAAGTTTCGATGATTTAACAAACTATGACATCTAGTTGGGCACCTGATCCCATGAGGGACTGAGAGTTTCAGGCAATGTGCAAAGGACAGTTGTAAAGCTGCAACTGCTGCCACAATTGCAGTGGTTGGTGCACCTCTTCAGAGGAATAGTACTCTCAGCCAATGGCGTTGCACTAGGTAGTTTGTCCATCTTATAATAGTCATCTTGTCAAGGGATGTTTCCTAGTTTTTGAGTTGAAGATTTCCATACGGTAAAATCCACTCTCAAAAAGAAATATTCTCATATGCAGCAAGAGACCTGATCGAGTGATCTACTGTTCTCTTTAGTTGTTATTTGAGTTTATTGTCTCGTGTTTATACAGTGTAAGATCTGTTCATATGTTATAAAGGAATCAGATCATTTCGGTTGTAATCGTTGTTAAAGTTTGAGTTGTAGCTAGAGTTAGCTATTCGTGTTCTTGAAGTCTACATTAACTTAGCTTGTTGGCGTAGTAGGCAATAGAGGTATTACTTTGTTTATGAGTAACAAAGCTGTTACAAAAGGAGAAGGGATTAAGAGTTCAATTCCTAGGTTGCAAGAGTTTGTAATCGGAATCTTAACTCTTTGAAGTAATGGAATTGGCGAAATCCTGTGAGACAGGTTGTGGTTTTCTCCTCCCTTGAGCAAGGGGGTTAACACGTAAACATTTTGTTTTCTTTATTTTAAGTTTTTCTTTCTGCATTGTTCTTACTATGTGAACGGACTTGGTCCATTGACTTGTGGTGGACGCATATAAGTCATCAGTCCAACATCTTGAGTTGTAAAATTGAGAAATTCCCGACCAACTTACTTGGGGATGCCCCTTAGAAACAATCATAAGGAGATAGAAGTTCCGGATGAGATTGTTGAAAAAAATTAGTAACCAAACTCAAAATGTGTTGAGCGCTCGCCTTGCTTTATGTGCGCCAATGTGTCTCTGCCGAAGAGGTGACACTAAACAATTGATATTTCACTTTATCACATTTTTTTTGAAAGGTACTTTATCATTATTTTTTTCAATTTCTTTGGTCATATATTTGTTATTTATGTTTATAATTATTCGTCTTGAACTCAGCATATATATTTGTAATTTTTTCTCCCTTTGCGCCTTTTTTCATTAAAGCCCATTCTTTGTTTGCACATAAAGCTCCAATGGACCTTAGAGTTTTTTTGCGCTTTTCGCCTTTGATAACACTTGAAAAACTAGCCAATTGGAAAGCCCGGTGTTTATCTCTTGGAGGAAGTAGTACTCTTATGAACTCAGTATTGGACTCATTGCCAACACATGTCATGTCCTTATTTCTAATGCCTTCAGGTGGAGGATACCATACAAGTTGAGGACTTTCTATGTTAGGTAATAAGGAGGGCAGAGGTATTCACCAAGTGAAATGCCAAACTGCTCAGCTTATGGTTGACTTGGTATTAGGAATCTGGGGCTTCAAAACAGCTGCTTATTGACAAAATGGAGGTTTGTTGGTGAGGATCATGCACTCTGGAAGGAAGTAACTATAAACAAATATGGGCAGAGTGACTATTTGTGTTCTAATATGGTCTATGTTGGCTGGGAATATAGACTGTAGTGTGTGGAATGACACCTAGATCCTTTTTCCGAGAGATAAAAGGATTGGACTCGAGCCTTTAATGAGCTCATTTTCGGAACTGTTCTCATTCTGTAGCAACTCTGAAGCATCAATAGTTGACACTCTGTCCCCTCAAGGTGGAATCTCACATTCAGAAGGCACTTGAATGATTGAGAAGTGGGTAGATTTGTTGAGTTATTACAAGTGCTTAGTGGTTTCTTAGGTTTATCTACAGGACCAGACACAGTGAGGTGGAAACATGACAGTGATGACTAATTCTTATTAAGAAGACTCTAGAGAAACGAAGTGGTGGAGCAACCAGGAAGGAGGGGACATACCAGGTCCTTGGAAACAGATTTGTAAGTGCAGTGTCCCTAACAAGGTGCACTTGGTTGGTGACCTGAAGAGCATGTCTCACTGATGAAAAATTGGAAAGGAGGGGCTTTCAGATAGTATCCAGATGTTTTTTTTTGGGCAAGGAGAATGAGGAAACTAATAATCATCTTTTATTCATTGGAAGATTGTATCACAGAACTGGTCTGTGTTTCCAAGTATATCTCGAGCAAATTGGGTAACGCCTGAACACATTGCTGACCTACTTAGCTGATGCATAAGGAGTGGAGGGAGGGAACAGAGTCAGAAGGGATGGTGGAAGATAATACCATATTGCATATAGTGGTCAGTATGGAAAGAAGAAACAACAGATGCTTTGAGGATATCTCTAACCCAATCTAGAAAATCAAAGAAAATTGTATGAATATTTTGTATTTTTGATGTAAAGAAAGGGTCTAGAAATAGCAGAGCAGTTAGCAGACATTTTAGGATGCTTTGTACTTTTTTTTCTTCTGAATTTTGCTCACCTGCACATGCAAATACTCTTTGATTTGTTACTTCTTAAAATTGAGAAATTGACAAGGTTTTCCACATGGTACAACACACGGCATGGAGTTTGGGCTGAAACAGCCCGTCATGTATCTAAGAATGTGAACGCCGCTTTAATATAGAACTTTGGTTGGGTATGTCCGCTAGCTAGCCCTTTCAGCATTTGTGAGTTGCACACTTGTTCTGAATATAGCTCACCTGCACATCCATATACTACTCTGATTTGTTACTTCTTGAAATTGAGAAATTGACAAGGTTTTCTACATGGTACACATGGCATGAAGTTTGGGCTGACACGGCCCATCACGTGTCTTTAAGAATGTGAACTTCCCTTTAATATAGAACTTTGTCTGGTATGTCTGTTAGCTAGCCCTTTCAGCATTTGCGAGTTGCACACTTTTGTTCTGAATTTTGCTCACCTGCACATGCAAATATGCTTTGATTAGTTACTTCTTGAAATTGAGAAATTGACAAGGTCTTCCACATGGTACACATGACATGAAGTTTTTTAGCCTGTCACTTGTCTAAGAATGTGAATGTGTCTCTTTAATATAGAACTTTGTCTTGTGTATCTGCTAGCTATCCCTTTCAACATTTGTGAGTTGCACACTTCTGTTCTGAATTTTGCTCACCTGCACATGCAAATACTCTTTGATTTGTTACTTCTTGAAATTGAGAAATTGACAAGATTTTTCACATGGTACACATGGCACTGATTTTGGGCTAAAACATCTGGTCATGTTACAAGAATGTGAAATGTCGCTTTAATATAGAACTGTCTGGTATGTTCTGCTAGCTAGCCCTTTCAGCATTTGCATGTTGCACACTTCTGTTCTAAATTTCGCTCACCTGCACATGCAAATACTGGTTGATTTGTTACTTCTTGAAATTTAGAAATTGACAAGGTTTTCACATGGTACATATTTCATGAAGTTTGGGCTGATACAGCCTGTCATGTGTCTAAGAATGTGAACGTCCCTTTAGTATAGAACTTTATCTGGTATGTCTGCTAGTTAGCCCTCCCCCGTTTTCCTTCTTGAATGCCTCTCCTTATCCTATAATGGAGACAAGAACACCAACTTGAATTTTCTTTACTTTAGTAGTCTTTTTTTTCTTCATCTTGTTTGTGTTCATCTCTTGCTTGTTGCTCTTTTTGATAAGGTAATGTTTTAATTAATGATTGGAGAAACCCCATATACAAGCCATACACCAAAAATAAAGAATGTAAACCAAAATATTGTTCTCTACGAAAGGAAAATCAATCATCTATAAAAAACAGGCACCTTATGGGTGGTGTCATCTTATTTGTATTCACGTCTTTGCTTGTTGCTTATGTAGTTTATATGATTGTTATTTATGTTTTGATGCATCATTTCACTTCTTGTGGCTAATGATGCACTTGATTATATTGAACTAACAGGTTGGAGCAAAAGATCACCAGCGTTTCCAAGCATCTTATGCAATTTTGCTGAAGGCCCGGTTGACTGCACTAAAGAAGAGGGAGAGGAAGGACAAGAGGAAGGCTACTGATTCTGACAAAAAGATGGATATTTCGAAAAAGAAATCTGCTGCTGCTAAAGCCTCTACATGAAACTTTAGTCCTTTGGTTTATTCCCCCATTTTGTTTCTAGGATAGAGTTGTAGGATTTGAACCCCGTCCACTTGGGGCGACAAGTCTGAAACTTCATTACAACTCCTACTGCATAGAATGAAGAAAGGAGGTGTTTTTACTCAATTTGATTATTCACATCTAAATTAGTCAAACTTTTTAAAGAGCTTGTTGGGTTATGGAACAGTTGAAGGAATTTTGTCATAATCTTGATCTTTAAGTCCTTGAACAGCAACTGAAAGTAGAGGGGACCAAATCAAAAGTAGTATGCCTACATACTTGAATGTCATGTCAACTGCATATGTCCATACTTTTTGGTTGTGGGAACTTAAAATGACATTTTTTGCTTTTTTTTGTTCAACCAGTTTTTTTTCCACTGTTCCAAAAACCATTTAGTCATGAAATTGGCACATTGTTTGGTGTGTTTTCTTTTAATTTAGTGGATGCCAGTTTCATAGCCCTTTGCATGTATAAAAAAGGAGATCAGTCTTGTGGTCTGGTTGGCATTTCAACCAGGAAAAGTGAACAACGGACAGTTGAGATGTGTTTCGATAAATATTTGGTGATGATTTAAGTATGAAGTTCAAACACTTGAAAGTTTGAGTATAGAACTTTAAAAAACAAAATATTTTATGTGGGTCTTTTATCTGTCTCACTATTTATTAGTGTTTATCACTTTTTATCTCCGAATTGAATAAAACTATATATATATATATATAGGCTCGAACTAACAATGATAGTATTGAAGATGTGAAGGTGATTATCATACCAAAAACCCATTTTTTTTCTAATAAAAAGGACGATAATGCTATCGCTTTAAATGATTTCTATGATAGTTGCGTGGAAGTCCAGTAAAGCCCACTAATATTTACTTTTATAAAAGTAGTCCCTCTGCAAATCTTCACAATATACCAAAAACGCCGTGTTAATATCAAGCGAGGATCGTGGTGAAACAGATAAGATATATTTTATTTATTATAAATTAAAAAATTTGAATTAAGTTTCGAATATGAAGAATATTTTGTTAGTATGTATTTTCTTTTTAAATAAAGTTTACGTTATGTAAATTTTTAAATCAGTCATTTACGACTTTAATCAACTTTGTTAATGACATAATATGGAATCATTGAATTAACTTAGCTTCAAAAGAGAACAATCAGAATTTACCTATGAAATAATTGCCTGCCCAAGCTAAATTCAATTGCTTTAGTTCCAAGCTTGGTGACTAGTGTTTTTACATTATTAATTGTACTATAGTTAACATTTCTTATTTTACCAATAAGGATTGGGTAGCTTTTAGAAGCAATAATTATACATATTAATAAATAGTGCTCAAAATCTTTACGATTGACATTAATTACTTGTTAATGAATCTAATGTTGCTATACGCTTTAGGAGCATTTATATAAAAAAAAGTGCTAGCTAATTGCCGTCAAAAATACATATTTAACAGTAATTAAATTATTCATTAATTAATTACACCACTAAAAATAATTTTTTTATTATGTAGTAACTAGTGAATATTTCTTCATCTTTAATAATCAGAGGTCTCGAGTTTGAGTATTCTGGTAATTTCAAACTTTAAAAATCTTTGCAATTATCAAAAGCTTCAAGGATTTCTTGTGATCTTTTTTAATTAATAAGCTAGGACCTTATGAGTTATGACATAACCATATCCTTCCTAATTTATTGCAACACCCATAATAATAAAAAAAATTGAAACATACCTATACCTAAAACCCCCCAACACTAAAATTGTTGAACCTTAAACAATAATTCAACTTTTTTTTTGCTTCTATAAATACTCATTATATCATTTAGTACACCATCAAACAAGAGGTCTCTTTTTATCCTCTCAATTTTTTTTTTTTAAAATGATAAATTTTTCTTCAAGAATTTTGTTGATTATGTTATTAACATGTACTATAGCTATAATTATAATTCCAAAATTGGCTTCGACACAATATTGTGGATGTACAGAAGGATTGTGTTGCAGTAGATGGGGTTATTGTGGCAGTGGAAAAGCTTATTGTGGACAAGGTTGTCAAGGAGGGCCTTGTTATAATTCTTCGACCAAATATTACAATCATAATATTAATAACAACAATAATAATAGCAATAGAGTTTCTGATATTGTTAGTGAATCATTTTTCAATGGAATTGCAAATCAAGCTTCTTCAAATTGTGAAGGCAAAGGATTTTACACGAGACCTGTGTTTCTTGAAGCTTTAAAGTCTTATCCTGAATTCGCAACTATCGGTTTTTCTGATGATGATAATAAGCGCGAAATTGCTGCTTTCTTTGCTCATGTCACACATGAGACCGGACGTAAGTCATTTTTCTTAAATTTTTATATCATATGCTTAATTTTAGTTTTTTTTTTTTTTATAAAAAAAAAACACTTTTCTTGGATTCTTCATGTGATATGTCTTGTCAATTATGAACCATCTAACTATATGAGTATTAAACTTAATATTTTATATATTCAGGAAAAATGCACAAGTATCCCCTAGATTATAATCGAAATTTTTGAGACACATCTTAACTAAATTAAGGTCCTATTACTCTCATTAACTTATTTTTTTGATAATTTTGTGCACCTTTTTGGCTTACGTGGCATCAAAACATCTCTCACGCACCTCAATTGCGTGGAGTCACGGAGTGTGCCACGTAAGACAAAAGGTGCACAAAATTACAAAAAGATAAGTTTAGGAGGTAATAGGACCTTAGTTTACTTAAGGTGTGTATCTGAAATTCCGGTCATAGTCTAGGGGGATACCTGTGCATTTTTTCATATATTTAAGCAAAAGTTATTGAGTTTGACCGAATATGTGCCTGGGCTTGTAGCAACATTTTTCACACCTACAATATGACAAGTAACAGTATAGTTTTATCATATGCAGAAATGTGTTACATAAATGAGATAAATGGTTCATCTAGGGACTATTGTGACATGACAAACTCAGAGTACCCTTGTGTTTCTGGCCAAAATTATTATGGTAGAGGACCAATACAACTATCATGGAACTTCAACTATGGTCCTGCTGGAAAAGACATCGGATTCGATGGGCTTAACGACCCCGATATTGTGTCTAGAGACAGTTTAATATCATTCAAAACTGCCTTGTGGTACTGGATGAACACTTGCCAACCTCTCTTAAGTTCTGGGCAAGGTTTCGGGGCAACGATTCGAGCTATTAATGGTCCTCTTGAGTGTGATGGTGCCCTTCCTGAGCCTGTGTCTAGAAGGGTTCAACATTATGTTCAGTATTGCAAGCAACTTGGTGTAGATACTGGGGATAATCTCACTTGTTAGAACAAGTGTTATTTCATTTATCATATAGTATATGAATGAAAAAAAACTATATGTATACTAAATTATAAATAGTGCTATATATTGAAGTCTAGATGTATTACATAATTTGATTTGTCTAGGCTAACATATATAATACCTACAAAATGCATTTCATACATATTATTAGCCTAATGGTGAAACAAGGGTTGATTTTTTATATGATTACTTAGCTAATAGTTATTATTTCAGAAAGTTACTCTTTTCTTTTTTTTTAGTTTCAATTTGTTTTATTAAGATGTGACTTTATATGACCATATGAAAAATCAACTCGGTGAAAATGTGTCTCAACCAACCGGTTTATTCGTACAAGTTGTCCAAAGAGAGTTGTGACCTTAAATTGAGTCGAGGGAATCCTATAGAGAGATAGGTTGTGATTTTTGCCTATTTTTGAGCAAGGAGTTTTTCATGTGAAAATACTTTTGCAAATTTTACTTTTGAGATAGTAGGTCGCAACAAACTAACATCATTTATATATTTGTTTGTATAAGATGATACATCTTAATTCCATATATATTTAACTTGATTTGAAGCTTAAATTAATTTTGAAATGTGGTTAAGGATCAGTTGTTTAAGAGATCCAAATTAGAGAAACTAGGCCAATCAAGAACCATTTGATCTGAGTTGTGCTAGTAGCCCCTATTGTACATACAGGGTGAATAAATAGTGAGTATTTATAAAAAATATCAAAGTCTCGAATTTGAGTTTTGAGTATGGAGAAAATTATTTTGGAAAACTATCTCTCGAATGAGCTCTATAGTGTGCGATTCAAATTTAATCGAGACTTCAAAATATGAGTTTAGGTTAATCTCATCCATTAAAACTTAATGAGTGGAGATTGTGCAACTTTGGTATCAAAAGTTGTTATGTCTCCTGCCCAAATTGATTTTTTTTTTAGGGTTTTAATAGGTTTAAGATGGTTAATTTGGTTGCTGTATAAGAGATATCTTATTCATGTATAAAAAGTTGCATTAGCTTTATTATGTTTGGTAGAAGTTTTGTATTAAGTAAAAAAGTCAACATAATTTATACCATGTTTGGTTGCATTTTTGTAGTCCTACATAATTAATACCAACATAATTTATGAGAGAATCTATGTATAAAGTTGTGCAGGGTAGAAGGTGGAATAAGTTATGTGGGTAGTAGTTATACATGTATTAAAGTGATAAATTACATATTTTTCCTATTAATTTATTTTATTATTTTTAATTGGAAACTTTATTGTTTTCCTATATAAGTTTGTTGTTTTTATTTCTATTTTATATTTAGATCATTTTTATTTCATTTAATTTATTTTATTTTTTTAATTAAAAACTTTATTGTTTCCTTTCAACATGTGTTGTTTTTATTTCTTATTATATTATATAGAATATTTTTTTCTTTTGATATACTTACCATTTTGATTGATTTATGCAAATATAAATACTTTTTTAATAATAGAAATTGATTGTATATTTTTTAACGGTACATATGCTAATCAAACATTAAGATTATATATTATACAATATATTTCACATTTTATTAGCATGTATTATTATTTTGTAAATAACATATATTAATAATTTACAACAAGTTTAATATTCAATAGTTAATAATTCATGTATTGATCTCTACGTAACTAAATAATATCTACATAACTAATATCCACATAGCTAATACCCGTATAATTAAACCCAACATAACTCAACGTGCATAACTAATACCTGCATAACTAAACCCTGCATAACTAGTACCTGCATAACTAAACCGTGCATAATTAATACCTACATAACTAAACCCTGCATAGCTAATGCCTGCATAATTCTAACCAGTAACCAAACAACCCCTAAATTTACCATTAAATTCTTTGTCAAAAAATTTGAAGGTAAATAAAAATTAAGATTGTTTACCTTGTTAAATGAGATTTGAATTTCAACCTTGTATCCCTTCCCCTATTTTTCACTCAAATAGTTTGGTAAACTTTCCACAACCTTAAAAAAAAAAACTTTATCATATATTATTATTGATAGATCACATCTTGAAAATAATCAAAATAGGATGTTTTTTATATGCATTTGCTTAAACAAAATATTTTTAGGAATAAATACCTATTATGATGAGTATCATAAATCATTGTAGAGCAATGTAATGGATGCCTTTCACATTGCCATGATAAAAATTGTGCAACAAATTTGTGATGAGATGTAATTTATTTTGTACAAACGCCTATCCCAATTTCTTGCTTTATATAATTTTTTGAATCATTTCAATTTAAGACTTGCAATTTGAAATTAAGGAAAGGGAAAGAAAAAGTGAAAGATGTATAGTACTTTAACATAGGCTACATGTTTAACTACCGTAGATACGGTTTAAGAAAATTGTAATTCGCGGCTACAGTTTTTTCAATTCTTGCTATTTGTCTAATTTGTATAAATTCAGAATTTATATAATTCGTTTTCTGATTGTATAAAATCAGAATTTTGTGTATACTTACCCTAGCTATTTGTATATGAAAAAATCATAATAATTTAACCTATTTATATATTGGCAAGTGAAATATACCAAAGAGAGTTTAGAAAAAAATGTGAACGTATAAATACATAATTTATATATATTTATTCTATTTATATATTCACAAGTGAAATATACAAATTGCAAAAATAAAATTATAACTATGAAGAAACTTATGTTTGTTACTTGTATTTCAGAGTTTTAATAGATTTAAAAATGGTCAATAATCAAAACTTTCATTTTATTGGACCAGGCTTGGAACATTGTAATCCCTGACCCCAAATTTTTATTTTTATTTTTATTTTATTTAAGAAAAAACGCAAAAAAAAAAAAAAATTTATGAAGAACAAGTGTCCTTTCACTTTAATATTTTAAAAAATATACCCAAACTTTGTTCTTTCACTAAAGTTAGTGTTACAAATTCAATAATCTTTTTGTTTTTACTCTAGTTAATATATCAAAGTATCATTTATAATATTTGAAAGTCAAAATATCATAACTTAATAAACATGATATAAAAAGTTAAATCCAAAACAAAAAAAAAAATAGACAAATTTAATTTTCACATTGGAAATTTTAAGAGTATTGTATACTTTTTCAAACATATTATATTATTATCACCATATATGCTATTTTTTTCAAAATTTTGTATCTTTTCATAAATTATATTAATATGTAATTATTAGATTATATTGTCATTAATATTTTTGTAATACAAAATAAAAGCAAAATACATATGGCATGTAATACAGTTTTGATCACTAAAATACAATTTGTAATTTTCACTACAAAAGTAAAAAAGATAGTTTTAATTTGAATGGTAAAGTGAGCACATAAAATGTAAAATTATTGGTACAATTATAATGAAAAAATAGTAAAAAGGAAAGTTGATCCGATCAGATGAAAAATGGATTTTTTTTTTAGAAATTGTAACTGATGAGAATCTTAAGTGATACGTTGCTTTTTAAAAAAAAAATCTCCCTTGATTTTCTCCTTTCTAAATAATCTTAATCTTAAAAATCAAACAAATAAAAAATGCATAAATCAAATACATAACAAATTAAAATATTGACATTTTAGAAAATATGAAAAGTTTGAATTTTTTTCCAAAAAATAAATCCAAAAAAAAAATTAAAAAAATAGACGAATTAAATTCTCACACTATTGGAATTCTTTGTTATTTTTTATAACATATAGATTTCTTAGTAATAGTACAATTATTTTTGTATATAATCATAAAATCCTAATTAATTATGTTGTAAAAATTTTCTATTATTGCTATTAGTTATAGTACAAATGCAGCGAAAATTATAGCAAAGGGGTGTCACACTACCACAAAATGGAGCACAATCCTCATTGGTTTGACATGGTTCACCTATCAAGGATGAACTTTCCACACTCTCCAAACCTAAAAAAAAAATTTATCATTTAGTATTATTGATAGATCACATGTTGAAAAAATCAAAATATGATTTTAATATATGCAATATATTTTCTTAGGAATAATATTGTGAAAATGAATTTATATATCAAAATCCCAAAAAGTTGATTTTGTATTACTGATTAAACTGTGATTTTAATCGTACTAACGAATATACAATTTTATTAATGAGGAAATAAAAGAGGGATAAATATACCTATTGTGATAAGTATCACAAAAACCATGGAGAGCAATGTGATGGATGCCTTCTTCATTGCCATGATTAAAAAAAGTGTGCAACAAATTTGTGATGAGATGTTTATTTTGTACAAACACATATCCCCCTTTTCTTGCATTATATAGATTTTTTTAATTATTATTTCAATATTAGGACAACACAATCACTTTCCTAGGAGTGATACATAAAGATTTAATTACCATATTAAATATAATCTTCCCAAAAGAAAAAAGGAATAACCATATTAAATATAATCTTCCCAAAAGAAAAAAAGGAATAAACATATTAAATATAATCTTTTGGGAAAGAAATAAAAAGATTGGTTGGTTAATGCATTTTCTTCTATTTAAAATGAGGTTATTTATTTTATGATATATGGTGAATCTTTCTTTTGGTGAAATATAGTGTATATTTTGTGATTGTAATTTTGGATACTTATAAAAATATTTTGACTATTTTTTTTGGGCAGTAATAATAAGAACGTGAAAAAAATATGAAAAATCGATCGACTAATTAAATCTAATCATACAAGTTGATTTATATCATTTTAAAAGTAAGATTGTGGACTTTTATTTAAATGTATAACTTTTACAAATAATTGAGATGGTCTTTTTAATTTTAAAAAATCAAAATTCTTTTTGAACCAAACAGAATAACCATACATGTATGCACAAAATTAGTTTAATACACAACCTAACTTACCTTATTCTCCATTTTTTCCTACTTTTTTAAAAGATTTCATTAATCACTTTTTTTACTCTTTGAAATCCATATCTTTGATACATAACTTCACATCTCCTAACTCACGTCTATCTCCTCCACTTTTTCACTCCTCAAATTACGTTACATTTTCTCTCTCATAATCTTATCAATTTAATTTTCAATTTGAATTTCAAGATATTTCTCTCTCCAGTCAAACGATTTTTCATTCCTTCTGGGTTTTATTTCAATTTCATTACTTTTGTTCATAGTTAATAGGGTTTTTTCATGATTCAAAATTCTGATTCATTATGATGATGCTCCCTTTTTCAGTATATGTATTACCCAGATAATGGCATCTAATACCAATCATGTTTATGACCATGAAGACGCAAGTTGGTTTGAGAATAGATCGATGAAATTGCATTGATCCCCTGTAATTGTCAACATGAGTATTGAGAAGGAGAGGAAGAATGTGTCTTTTTCTTCAAAAGCGAAGGTTGAAAAATCCCCTAAAAAGGAGTAGAAACATGTCATCTTCAATTTTCTGTCCTAATCTGCCTAAGGTGATGAGTTCTGATCTATTTCTGTATTTTTTATGTTCAATCTTCGTTTTAATTATTAATTTGAATTCATGATACATTACTGATAGAATATCAATATAGATTATTATTATCATTTTTGAATGTATCACTATATATAATTTATTTTTAATACATAAAAATCTAATTTTCAGTAAGGTTTCGATAAAATTAATTATATATCAGAACTAACATATTACATATATATGATACAAAATTATATAATTTAGTTGTTCTCAAACTTTTCATTTAACTGATACAAAAAAAGTCAATTGTTCTTTTCAATGTATCAATGTGTAAATATTGTTGTAACAGACTGAATTATGTATTACTCTCAATTAAAGACATACATTGTGTTGTAAATTCTTTATTCAAGTATCAATCGCGACTTATCATATATAATACAAAGATAAGTTTCTTTTAGGTATAGTGTGTAATAGACACAAATGATGACATTATGCATCTGACACAAATATAATAATTGTTGTAAGTTCAGTTGTTTAGTGTTCAGATTGTATCATGTTTTTAATTTTTGTGTATCAATGATTGTTGTTCATTTGTCTCATTATAGTCTGTGAAATACAAGATAAAATAAATTCCTACACACTCTTTGAGGTTTGGTTGAACATACAACATGTATTTTGAAGAAGAGTTGAAGGTGTATATACGGATTGAGTATATACGGATTGAGTTTGTTGTATCTGGATTCGAGCAGTCATTGATGAACATCGTTAATGATTTTGAGATTCTTGGTTATCGTAGCACTCAGTAGATGATGTTTACATTACGGTGAATTGTGATGAACAATTTCATTGGGTATTGATTGTTGTTGTTTTGAAAAAGAGGCTAATACATGTCTACGACTCAACATCTAAATTAAGGAGAAAAATTATTTGAACGAACATTAACAATTTATTTTTAATGTTGCCTACTTACCTCCACGACAATGAATTCTTTGAGCATTCGGAGCGAACTGACTGATGCTTATAAGGACAAGGAAACTGAAAGTCTTTTGAGACCAAAGCACCCTTTACTGGTTGAACATGTACAAGACATTATTCACCAAAGAAGCGACACACTGTATGTTTTATAAACTTTTGTTTTAATATTTATGTTCAATTTATTTTGTATAATGTATCTTTTGCATTTTGCAGGGACTGTGGTTTGTTTGTGGCCGCGTTTGTTGAATTCCTTAGCGAGGAAATTTCAATAATATAATAATTTTGTATTTGATTATCTCCGATTTAATATACGCAACATAGTATGGAAATATGCAGTGAAAAGGCTGAAGCTTGATATCAATATATTCTGTTCAATTAATCTCAAACTGTATATTTGTTTAAATTTACAAATTCTAATAATTAAACAGTATTATTAAATCATCATCAATCAGAAATGCACATAAATTTGAGCAAACGTTTTTTTTCCTAACAGGAACAATTCAATATATAATATCAAAAATATTTAAAACATTAAAAGGGATAATGCCCAAGTACGCCCTCAACCTATGCCCGAAATCTCAGAGACACACTTATACTATACTAAGGTCCTATTACCCCCCTGAACTTATTTTATTAATAATTTTTTACCCCTTTTCGACCTACGTGGCACTATCTTGTGGGCCCAACGATGGTTGACTTTTTTTTTCAAACTAGTGCCACATAGGCTAAAAAGGGGTAAAAAATTACTTGTAAAATAAGTTCAGGGGGGTAATAGGACCTTAGTATAGTATAAGTGTGTCTCTGGGATTTCGGACATAGGTTGAGGGGGTACTTGGGCATTTTCCCACATTAAAACATTGAAGTGTATGTTACAATTATAGTGAAAAACTTGTTGAGTTGAAAATCATAAATTTGAAACATCTATTCTAAAAATATATATATTAAAAAGTATTAATATAAATTTTAACTCAAGTCTTATTATCAGTATATAAGTTAGATATGATTTAAGGTTCATGACACAATTTTATATAATGTATATGATACAAGAGTTATTATATATATGATACACGAAATAATAATGTATATGATACATCATTTATAGCTATTAGAACAAAACATTAGTGAGAAAATTAATGAATTGTATAAATTATGTATCATATAAGCAGTCGATACATAACTTTTTGATAATAAATTGATTATTTATGATTTGACGTATATTATACATTACACAATGTATATGATACAATTGAACATAAATATATGTATATCATATATAACATTTGCATACAAATCATGACAATTTTTTGAATTGAACCAGTAAAAATCATAAATAACTGTTATCAAAATAAAATTAAACACACAAATATAACATATTCTTAAATAGAATAGTAGAACTCTTAAATATTGAATCAAAAATCAAAATTAACAATAATAAACTTCATTTATGAAAAATATAAAAGCGATAATCAATTACGTTAAATATTATTCAAGAAAGCATGAATGTTTTATTAAAATAACGATTTCACTTTACTTTTGAAAAGAAAGTACAAGTTCTTTTGTTGTGACCTTCTTGGCCACAACTATTCGTGTTTACTTTTATTTTTTCATCTGCATATTTTTCTTCTTTTTCTTGATGTCCAACCAATCTTTTGTATCTAGGTGGCGATACACTTTCATCTACAACATTGTAGGAATTGACCAATCTTCTTTATCTAATATTGAGCCTCATAAACTTTTGCTAATGAATCAGATTTGTAGTAATCAGAGCAATAATGATACATACATGTAACATTTTTGTCCTTCAAAACGCAATTGCACGTGCGCAAGGAATCTCATCTAGTTGAATTTTGCAACAAGCACTTTTTTTCTTCTCAAGACAAACAATGTATCTTCTTCTAACTTCATAAATCGAGAAAATAAATTCAGATGATAAAACAACCTGCAGACATTAAAAAGTAAGCGATAAATTTAGTTCAAAAAAATGCATATCAAAACAACCAGTTTGATGTGTCTTTTGTATAAGATGCTATTTTTCAATTCTTGAAATGCCAAGAATCAAAAAGATCTCTTCTAAGAATTCTAATATAGACAACTGACACGCTTCAACGAAATTGTTATAAAATTTCTGCATGCAACATATAATCAACAAAAACAAAACAAAAATAAAAGATCTATTACATAACTTCTAGAAAAAATGTATCACACAAATTAAAAATTGAAATGTATCACCATTTACAGATCTTAATATTCAAATACATTAACTCACAATGCATAACAAAAAAAATCACATACCTTTGTCTATAAGATCGTTTTACTTTGCAATTGAAATTGTACTTTATTTTATATTTCGTCATCACAGTGTTGCCTTATCCTTGTACAATTGACATGTCTTCACATCTCTATTGTTTGAATCAATTACGTAATTTGTAACTTCTCATTCTGAAATATAATTGAATCACAAAGTCTTGATTCAAACGCTGCAAGATCTTTTGTATCCCTTGTTGTACCTTCGATACACGTAATCTCTCCGCAAGTTCCATCAAAGTTATGTATTTCATCACCAATCTTATCCATTCTATCAATACATAATTGATACATTGAAAATCCAGACTCATTTTTCTCACTTTTAAATATAGCCTAACACCCATGTCGTTCTTAATTTTCATCGGAGATGAATTACCTTCCACGATGTATGAATTTTTATATTTTTCCTTCCCTCTTCTATCTCTAACTCGTCTAATATGGTTGCTTTGAGATTCAAGAATGAAATTGATTGTCCAACAACAATTTTGTCACTTTTGTAACCTTCATAATTCACTTTGCTTACCCAAATTCTTGAATGTCTTAATAAAATTGATATGTTCATCATGAATCTAGTTTTTTTTCTTTTTGGAAGAAAATATCAATTTTTGGATATCAAAGGATATTCAAAAATCTTCTTCAATGAATAACATGTAATTTTGAAATTTCAAATTGGTGAATATGTTCCCTATTAGGATATGGACTAATTAGGATAAGTTAGGCGTGAATCAAGGAAACCGATATCACAACATTTAATTTTACATTATTTCTTCTTTTATTACCGCAATAACAATCTATTTATTGTGTATCAGATATAATGTATCAAGACGATTTCTATGTATCTGGCTGCCTCCCTTTTCAAGGGATTTTTGTAATATTGAAATCACTAGGGATATGACGTAATTTAGATCTTACACTATGGGATTCTTTTAATTTATATGTTAAGTTTAATATATAAATATATTTTATAACATTTTTCAAATATAAATACAATAGAGTAAATTTTAGGAATAACAAAGATAAAAATCATATTAACGCTTTACAACAACAATTTTGTTGTTTGCACCCCATAGACAAATTATGTTTGTTATGGAGAATCTGATTTGTATAAATCGCGGTGAGTTATATAAATCGGATGCTAATTCGTCTGTCTATGAAAATTGTGTTTGTATATGTATATGTTTTCTATGTTAGACTAGAGTGGCGAGCGAGACTGGGAGAGAGATGAGAGAGTTGAGCCAGAGAGGGTAGAGAGTGGAGAGAGGTGAATTATGTATGTATATTGGTTTAATAATTGTATATATGTAACTATTGTACATATATTTGTATATCTACATAAAGTTTGAATTCTTATACAATTGAATCGAGTTAAAATATTTATATTTGTAAATCAAATCTCTCTCATTTTATACAAACACAAATAAGATATGTCTAATTATGTAGTATTTTCGAATAAAGATAAACAAGATATTAGGGATCGTTTGATTGAGTACTGAAATTAATTATTCCACTATATATATATGAGATAACTAAATGACATCATAAATAATCACAAGATTGTCCAATACCTTTAACTAAGATAAAAAACATAAAGTCCCACTTAAGTTGTCCCACATTTTCATAAGGCAAGGCATAATACACATGTTAGACCTTAAACTTGGTTTCAGATATTAACTTTGACCTCCAACTTTCATAGTTTACAAACAGACACTTTAACTATCCTACATTTATTAAATAAATAAACACGCGATTTTTGGAGCCAAAGAGAGTGAAATGCAAATGCTCCCACGTGTATTAGTGAGTCACTCAATGGCTGCCAACTAATTAAATATTTTAAACGTCCATTTTAGAATTGAAAAAAAAATTAAAATGAGATTTTGATTTGGAAATATGAAAATATATATAAAAGGGATTCATTAAGGGTGGAGTTGTCATTTCAAAAAAAAAAAATTACTATTGTTAGCCTAAAAAATTACTCCTAACTCGCGTAAAATACGTGCACATCACGCGTTTTGCCAGGTAGGACTCGCGTGTTTATTTATCAAAAAATTAGATAGCTAAAGTGTCTATTTGTGCACTATGAAAATTGGAGGTCGTAGTTAAATTTTGAAGCCAAGTTTATGGTCTAATATATCATTTTCATAAAGATACCTTAACATTGGAAGTGTTCTATCACCCCACAAAACTTTTTAATATCTGTGTAAATAAGTCATTTTAACTCATTTCCTTGTCTGGGTTGTTATTAAGCATATAAGACGCATGATGCAGTCATTTTACTGCCATTAACCAGTTTAAAAGTGTTATATATCGCTTTATTTCTTTATTATTAATTATTTAATTAATTTACATCATCTTCCCTAAATTTAAACTCAAAATAGCCATTGGTAAGCCCTAAATTCACAATTTCATCTTTTTCAAAGCAAGATCAACGTTGGTACTCTCTCTTTGACGAATTCGTCATCCTTCCAAAGCGCAATAAGGTGGAAATTTGAGTTCTCTTTTAATTTTCGACGATTCCAACATTCTTTACACTATAATAATCCCTAAAATCATAATAATCGGAAAAAAAAAGATATTTATCATATAGTGTAGAGCCCTAATATGTTAGACCTTCATTCCCTTGTCCCTCCAAGAATCTTTACCAAGAAACATTCAACACCAAGAGAAAACGAGAAGATTTTTTTTTTAATATTTTGTGATTTTAGAAAAAGTTGAGAAATAACAAAAGAAAAGAAAAGAAAAGAAAAGATTTTTCTGGAAAAAAATAGGGTCGGATCAAGTTGAATGAATATTACAGAATCACGCCTAACAACATAGACAAGAGAATTGATCAAAATGATATATTTACAAAGATATTAGAAAGTTTTGTAACATGATAGAACACTTCTAAAATTAAAATATTTTTATATAAATACGATACAATTTTAATGATAATTTTATATACATTTATTTCGAGATTATTATTATCTTATACCTTGCCCCAAACTACCAAACTAGTCCCGACAAGGGACCACAATTGTAATTTTTGCATTTGCGTATGTCACTCCACAGGAGCCTCGACTCTTCTTCACAAGCGAAACAACTAAAACCCCTCTTTCTAATTACATTGATTTTCTAGCAACATTTCCTCAAGAAATCTGTAAGTATTCATACATTCAATTTTGCTTGTTTTTAGATTTGGGATACCATCAAATTCTCTAAATTTATTGAAATTTGATAGCTTGATTGATCTTTGTACAAAGATTTCTTGAATCTTAGTTGTATTGGATCTGAATAGGATTGCAATCAAGAAATTCTGAAGTTGGGTTTGCTGATTTGGGTCTTTATGTGATTTGACGTTCAATAAATTAGTCTGAAGTGCAAGATTCTTGATTTTCTGATTTGGGGTTTTCTATATCTGTTTCAAGATTCAATTTCTCTGAGGATTCTGTATTGAATTTGATTAATGACATTACCAGAAGGTTAAAAAAGGGGGAGGAAGTAGTATATTTGTAAGCATTTTATCAATAAAGTTGAAGAAGGAATTGTGAGTAACTGAGGGGGTTAAAGGTTTCTTCACATGGGGAAACCATTGTTTTATGAGATATTGGAGAAGCCAGCAACCAGTTGTGCAATTGGAATATGTAGTGCAATTTGGTTTTATATTCAGAAGTCAAATATTGGTTATTCACATGTTGGTTTGAGTTATGAAACTGCTTTGGAGGGTCATTATTGGAGGATAATAACATCAGCACTTTCACATATTAGTGTGCTTCATCTTGTTTTCAATATGAGTGCACTTTGGAGTCTCGGAGTTGTTGAACAATTGGGGCATTTAGGTCTTGGTGTGCAGTATTATCTTCATTATACACTGGTGTTGGTTGTTCTTTCGGGCATGCTTGTCATCGGAATGTACCATATCTTGATTCAGAAATTTAAGCTAGAGTATTTTCGGAGAGTTACTGCTGTTGGATATTCTTGTGTGGTGTTTGGTTGGATGACGATTCTTTCGGTCAAGCAACCGTCGTCAAAGTTGAATCTTTTTGGTTTTCTTTCACTTCCGATCAGCTTTGCGCCATTTGAGTCGCTCATATTCACTTCCATTATTGTTCCTCAAGCGAGTTTTATTGGACATTTATCGGGAATTATTGTTGGTTATGCTGTTGGTTGGGGTCTGATACATGGGATGAATAATTACTGGGCAGTTACAATGCTGGGATGGACTGCGCTTGTGTTTGTTTTCAGTTTGAAAAAGTCTGGTACATTTGATTTGAACTTTCTTGAGATTGAACCTGTCACGGATCCCTCTCTGCCTTCGGTACGTTTTTTCGCAGCTGGAACTGGTAGAAGTTTACAGATGAGTACGTTACCAGATGCTGGTGCCGATCTTGTATAGCTTTTGGAAGATTTCATTGCTTACTTGGGGATCATGACGTAATTCTAGTATTAGCATTTTGCCGGATGACTTGTTGATTATGCACACTTACCTCCAAAACCATCATTTACCTGGTGATACGTTCATTGGTTCTCGAAACACCTGTTTGTTAATTGAACCAACTTTTTAGGTAACCACTGTCATTTATAAGTGTGGTGCGCAAAGTTGTTATTACATTTTATATGATATAGATGAACCATGATGTATTCCACTTAACACTAAATTTTTGTGATTGCTTTAGCCTTTGTGTCCTATCTATGCATTATAAATAATTTAGCAGGATGATATTTGGCTATTTGCAAATCTTAACAGAATTTCTGTCTGCTGTTTACGCTACGTACTGAACAATTGCATTTACTGTTCCATTATAATGCTTATTTTATGTCGGAGTAGATTCGTGGATTTTGTTTATACTGTCACAGCTTCAATCTTAGTTACTGATCTCCCTCTCTCTCTCTCTCTCTCTCTCTCTCTCTCTCTCTCATGCTGCGTGCTTGTACCCTTTACCACCGTGCTACCCTCCAATGAAAGAAACAGGAAACAAAGAAAACATGGGGACATTCACTATCTAGTCAAGAAAAAGAAAGCCCTGTTAAGTACCACGATAGCCTTCAAAGGTAAGAAGGCACTGGTATAACTGTATAGATTGGGGTGAGATCGCCTTCTGGTATCTGGAACTATTTCTTCAAAGCTTTGTTAATTGTTGTTAGTATAAATGTTAATGTTTGAACCTTAATAGGACCTTATGTTAGCTAGTTTTTTGGTCAGGTGGTATCCTTGTACCTTCATTGAATGAACAAGTTGGAACTGTTTTTCTTAGATCTTTTGGATGATCATATTTGCAATCTTTGAAAGATTCAGCTATATTATTTAGGTTAGTTTTGTATCAGGTAGCATCCTTTACCTTCATTGAGTAGAACAAGGTGGAAATGTTTTTCTTTGATCCTTTTGAAGGTCATAGTTTTGCAACCCCTGACCAAAATTTGAACAAGTTGGAATCGTGTTGTAGACAAAACCCTGTTACTCAAAGTGGAGAATGTAGAGAAGCGCGTTCATTATCCACCGAGTTTTGTACCGAGTGTCAAATAGCCCTTGTACTCTTGTAGTTCTTTGTCCTTTGAGCTTGGTCATTATTTATGATTTTTCACTTTAATTATCATTATTTCTTGTTATGACTATTGTTTAGGATGATTTGTGAGATTCTTGTTATGACTATTGTTTAGGATGATTTGTGAGATTGTTTGTAGTATTTTTTCATAATTGTCTTTGTTCTCGTTATTTCTTTCTTTCTACTATTTTGGGCTGGTTTTTCGTGAATCGAGGCTCTATTGAAAACCTCTCTACCTCTTATGTAGTGATAAGATTTGCATAGATTCTACCCTCTCTAGACCCTAATATGTGGGATAACACGGGGTATGTTGTTGAAATTGTGTTTTGAATCATGTAGATTTCCGCTTTGCCCTCGTGGGAGAGTATTCAAGAGTCTTCTCTTTTTCTTTACTTATCGGGTGTGTTCGGTATGGAGGGAGATATTTTCTACTCCCTCCATTCACTTTTACTTGTCATATTTGGATTTTTGGCATATCCATTAAGAAAATATCATTACTATTTTACAACACTGTCTTTATTCATTGACGTTTAGTATTAGATTTTGGAAAATAATATAATTTATTAATGTTAAGGGTAAAATATTGAGGAAAAAAGAATTGTCTTTTGCTTATGTTTCTTATGTTTCGTTGATTGAAATTTTTGAAAAATATTTTCTCTACGAAAACAAGTTCAATAGAAGCAAATGAAACAAGTTCCACATTGACGGTGTCTTTCCACCTTCAAATATACATCATCCTCCATCCGCACAGGCCACAACCCTATCTCCTATCTCACCTTTCGATTATTTGTTGAGTTATTTCGTGTTTTTAAGATGATATCTTTTTGCTTACGTATCGAACATCAGAAATTTATAATTTGTTGAGTTATTTCGTGTTTTTAGGATGATATCTTTTTGCTTACGTATCAAACATCAGAAATTTATATGAAAATATTTTTGATGGAAAACATCCTCAAACCCTGCCTTTTTATCTTTAGTAATTTTGATGGAAAAAATTCAAATTTGATCATCCATTTGCTGATATTGGTTAGGTTTGTGCAAAAATATGCATAACTTCTCTTTGGCAAACCACAATACAATACCACTCAAACTGATATGGAACAACTGACAACAATACACCCAATAAATAGAGCCTGGAAAGGATAGTATACGCAAACCTTACTCCTATCTTGAAGGGAAAAAATTGTTTCTAATAGACTTTTGGCTCAAATCAATATTTAACATTTGAAGAAAAATCTAAAAATTAAGATGCAATAACTGCATAATCAAGATTTAAAGCATCTGCAACAAATATCCTACCTGCAATCTGTGTGACAAAACTGTGTAATCAATCAACACCCTTCAAATTAATAACCTATTATTACCAAGTAAATGATATAAATAAATAAAAATCAATATCAAGAATATAAATGAATGGGCAACTGGAGTGTTTTTTTTCTTTTTCAGAAAGCAATGAGAAGATGAGCAGAGGCTAATAGTGAAGAATGCTACTGGAGTTCCATGTCGCTAAATCGCCCCCCAGAAATGTATACATATTTTTGTAGTACGTAATTTCTACAGCTATAAATAGCGGTGAATGTAGCCATCACAACCAACAATATGAGACCGCAATAATAGAATTCTCCGAGCCTGGAGCCATTGAACGTTTCAGAAATGCATCATATTTACAGTGTGGAGATCTGCAAAGTTCAAATGATTAAGAGAAGTTCAGTTTACTACGAAAACTCAATTTCAGAATGCAGAGAGGAAGCGAAGATATAAAGATTCATTAAAGCTATTAGAAAATTAGAAAAAAATATCTCTAATGCATATAACATGAGTATAACAATTTCATCTGAAACGTCCAACGAAGAAAATAAAGAGGGAGAGCCATCTAATGAAGAATAAGGAGAGAGCAAGGGACATATTCCATGGATATTGACGATGTGTATACATTGGAAATTGAAAAACAAGAACAGCACACTAGCACCTACACACGACTTTCATGTTTTTGTTTAAGCAATGAGTAAATATAAATGTTTCTGAGAAAGATTTAGCAAATTATAACGTTTCCTGTGGATGTTATACTAGACTACTGGACGAGAGACTTGATACGTGAAGGATATCCAACACTGAAATAGGTAGAAATGCCAAGTAGATATACTTGGCTATTAAGCTCATTGTTTATATTCTTCGGATTTAGGAGTCATTTGCGAACATGAGATGAGACAGTTATTACAACCATTGGCACTATATATGAGGGAAGAATCTCAAATGATTTGATGCATTCTGTGGACCGGTAAAGTGGATATCATCTTCCCTCGTCAAAGAGTAATGAACATCAGAGCAGTTGAAAGAAAAATAAGAAGTAAAAAGGATATAGAAAATAATAGGGAGAATACACCATAACATTCTAAAGAGGAGCAATAACATTAACCAACTAATGTGATAACTGAAGCACAATAAATGATATGGAGTAACAAAAGTTGTAAGACATGCAACTACGAGAAAAGTGCTACTACTATAAATAGTGGAACAGGTCTAATGCACCAACCTACCACCAAGCCTGTCTACCAGCTAGGAAACGAGACAGCGCTCAACTACCTACCAACCTTCTACCCTAATCACAACCTCCATAACCTCCTATCTAAGGTCATGTCCTTGGAAAATTGCGTCCTGCTTCAGCTTCCCGAAGACATGACCTTAGATATGGAGGTTGCGCCTTTAGGGTATAAAGTCGAATAAAACATGAACTCAGAAGTTAAACCCTTTTTTTTTATGAAGAACTTAGAAGTCCAACCATGAAACGGGGTTTTGCAATTTTTGGATCAAATGAGGATGAGCCAAACTTTCGTAGTTGTCATGCTTAGCAATAGAAAAAATACTCATTTTACCATGGTAAGTGTTTATATAAAGTAAAAACTGCAGTCATACTTAAACAGGGAAAAAGTGAAACTAACAGAAGGAAAATTCAAGTTTCTTTCATCATGTCATGCATTTGATGATGTCCTCTTAAATTCTAAGATCACTTACCATTTTTTGGTACCTTCTTCAGAGAGACCATTATCAACAACCTCCTTTACAAGTGAGGGGCTGGAGCTGGAGCTACCATCTTGAGTATCTGCCTGAACAAGGTGGGAGAAACTGTTTCCAAATGACTTCCATAACCTTGAAGGGAAAGAAGGAAGGAACTCTCCCATGTTCCCATTGGATGGCATTTCAATTAGCGTTGCTGAACTGGTCTGCAGCTCCGAAAATCTTACCGCTCCTAAAATCCGTTCTGGAAGTTCTGATTGAGTTTGACTCTCGATAAGGAAAGCTAAATCAACAGTAAGAGTTGATATATAATTATATGCGAGATGAACAATCGCATTTGCTATCACCGAAGATCCTATATCAACATCTACCTCTATGAAATCGTCTGCTATACAGTACTTGCAAGTCAGCGCACGGCCAATTACGCATATAGCTTGCTCCCCAACTGCCTTTCTTACAATCCAAGGTCCTTTAACAATATTCGCAATCAATTTTAGCCTTTTAGTTCTAAATGCATCATCTCCTTTCAAGAACTGCTCCATCAAAGACCCTTCAGGGACGGGTTCGAGGCCCACAAAATATACAACAGCACTGAAATTTTCCTTACTAGGAACTTGCAAGTTGAAAGCCCAAATAAAGGGCTTGCAACCAGTTGGAGTTTCATCTTGAAGAGCCATCCTGATACGGTGTTTTGGATTATTTAGAATATCAGAAATCTTTTTAGGACCTTTTATCCAGTCAAAACCAAGAGGTTTCAGAAGAAATTCACCACCGGGAACTTTAACCTTTGTTGTAAAGTATTCTGGACCTCTTACCATGAAACTATTCCCTGGTGGAGAAGCCCAACCGTTTGAGCAATTATCTGGGTCCAGAAAGGGAATGGAACCTTCTGATTTCACCCTCTTTATCCATTCAGGTTCGTTATCTCCATCAAGATTGGCCATGTGCAATGAAAACAATCTGTAGGACACCAACTTAGATTAAAATCAAAGGATTTTATTACCAGATGTTGTTTCTGAAATAAATCAGAACGGATATACTAAAAGCATTACTTCAAATTTGCTAGAATGTAAAACTACTGCAGATCAGCTCCCCTCAACAACATACCCAGTGATATCCCACAAAGTGGGGCCTGGGGAGGGTAGAGTGTACGAGAGATTAGCTCCCCTCAAACTTACCAGTTCTCAATAATAAATCTAAAAAGCTTGAAAATATTAACAGATAAGTCCAACTATTAGGAACAAAAAATGAAAAAACAACGGGTATGTTGTCTAGCCATAAAGTCTCAACTTATGAGATATCCAGTGATTCTACGCTATTTTCCAACCATAATAGTATCTTTTTATAAGTTAATTAACAAATACAGTAACAAACCATAATAGTATCTACAGTCTCATTAATTCATAGGCTAACATCAATCTGATGAAATTACTCTTTCTTTCCGGAACCAAGTAGTGTCCTCCTTTAACTTCTTTACCATAATGGATACTAGATCTGAGTTAGCTCTATCTAGTTTTAACTACTATATTATTGCCAGTTCATTTCCATAACAGTCATGCTTTAAAATATGTTAAAATTTCTATAGATTAGTCTTTCATTAAGTCATCCGATCTTTATCCCTCTCATTCTTGATAGGAAAAGACGCTAGGAGGTTTCACTGTCAAACTGCATTCTCCATATTCTTTAACATACTTAAGCTGCACTGGGAATATTGAAGGCTGCCACCTGCCTTCAATATTTGTTACTATCTCAGTTCCATGCTATTTGCAGTCTAGGAGAATTGCAGTCTATTACAAGGTTTTTCTTTCCATTTAAAAATAGTTCAATACAAAAGGTTCTCTTCAAAGTTGCCCTGCTAAAATTTAATACTTGTATATACGCCCAATAAAGTAGACAGATTTGGACTCACTTATCTAGTTATCTTACTGCAGTTTCATTCCCTGAAGTGATTTTGTGATGGAAATTGATTCTCTTTACTAACGGAAACTATAGGACCAAGTTTTCCGTGATTGAAAAACATTCATGCGAATTTAAATAAAAATAAAGCAAAAAGGCAACCGGAACACAAGCCTAAACATTCCTAATACATCATTATCAAGTGCATAATCTTATCAGGAAAAAATGGAATAATGTGATCAAAACCTAAAACCGTAATACTGATAGTATCATCTTATCTGATCATAATCTATAAGCTACTACTATCTCAACTTAACTTGAAAAATCTAAGCCATTTAGGAAACATGTGAACCTGAGATGAATTCGTTTTTCTAGGATGGTCGACTTACTGGGAGTTCCTCACACCCTCTCCCTGATGTCGTCATTTTTTCTTGTTCATTACAAGAAAGACAGGACCTCATTTTGAAACTTCATCCAACAGGAATCAAATTTACATTTTCAGTAACATACTTCTCAGAATGGAACTAGTGAAAAGTCAACAAGCACCACAATTGAGAGAGCTTGCGGTTGGGGCAGAGATTTAAGGATATTACAGATACTTCCCCTTGAAAATATAAGTCTTACATTATTTAATGGTCATATTCTTTAAACATGTCTGTGTACAATATCAGTATCTACAGCCATTGTAAGATTAAGTTCGTTGGAATCTCAAAAATGCATATAGATTACATAGGTAAAGGAAATAAGATGGCTTGCATACTGTAGTTAAAGCTATAACATAAGGTGTATTCGGTACCGAGGGGCGAGGAGTCAAAACTGTTGGAAAACAAACAAATTCCACAAGTAGCATTACTACATTGATCGTGTCCTTCTTACCCTCCAACACACCTCATCTTCACATCACCCCCTAAGCTCCCATCTACATTACCCTCCCACCCCTACCTCCCATAGTATGGGTAGATTATATACAAATGCTTTTAGGATGATATTTTTTTTGCTTACGACCAAACACTCCCATAACTTTAAAGAATCCAAGTATCTCAACCTAATGACATGAATAAATAAGCTAATAGAATTATAACACGTGTACACACGAGATTTAATAAGTCAAAAAGTTCGTGATTGCACGTGAGCATCCTATAACTAATTCCCAGAAAGGGAAAGAACTGCATAAATCAATTGGACATTTTTCTCACCTTCCTCAGTTCTCACTCAGCTGTTCTAAGTTCAGTTATTTCCATTTCGTATCAGTAGTTTCTACTTCCTCATAAAGTTCAGTTTTTGCTTAATATAAACCTAAGAAAATTGCCCCAAAATTGTTGAGTTACAGTTGATTAGTTTTATTAGTTCGATCATAACACTTGATTTTCCAAGAAACCTAATAGTTTTTTTTCTTTGTCGAATTCTACCATTAAATTTTGTAAAAAAAAAATAAAATTGTAAAACCCCACTTCTCCCGTCATGTTTCAGAATTATATTAAAAAATATCCACAATCCAAGAAAGTAGAAACGATTTGTACAAATAATTCTACAACAAGTATGAACTGATGAAATTGAAGAAAAGAAAAAAAGAAAACATACCTCGAACACAGTTTGATCAGGTCTTGTTTCTGTTTTAAGAAAATAGAATTGTCAAAATCGAAGAGAAAAAAGAGCAAAATAAAGTTTTTTTTGGTTATTAGGAATTATAATTTTTTTTTAAAATCTTCAGAGAAATAAATTCAAGATTACTTCCCTTTTTCTTTTCTTTGATTGGTCATGAATCAAATAAGGTAGCAGACACGGCAGGCAAATGCACACTTCTCTTTTTTTCCTTTTTTAAGAATAGCTAAAAATACATAAAAGAATATTACTACAACTCTATTATTTATCGAAAAAATATTCAACATATGTTTATTTTATATGAAATTGAACGAAGACCTTTTTTTTAAAAAAAATAATACTTGATCTAAAAATGTCAATAAATGTCTTTATCATTACTTGATTCCGAAAAATATTCTATCATTACTTTTGATTATGTTGAATGATAATTCCCCCAGAAAAGGTTAAGAAGGTTACTAAACTACGTTAAATTCAACCAAAAAAAGTCTTCAATTAATAGTTTGATACAATAATATGATGCGATCTATTAACACTTAAATCTTTGGACCGTTCAAATATAAATTCTCGTTGTAGTTTAAAAAACTTTTTTGATGCCTTCTCATTGAAAAATTATAATTTTAGCACCTTTTTATTCAAAATATTAACACATTTTTTTATTTTGCCATTCACTTCCTCAGAACAGTTAGCCTAACAGTAGCCTTGATGACAAGAGGACATGGAGTGAAAATCACTTTTAACTTTTTTTCTGAAATGATATAACAGATTTAGAAGAGACAGTTATGAGATGGAACCAACCAGTATTATGTACAGAGATAGGGGTTTACAATATTTAACTAAGTTCACGATCAAATATTTAACGAATACATTTAAAGGCCTAGATAAAAGTTATGGAGTTCCTTGAACCCCATAGTTTAAGCTCTGGATCCGCCACTGGTAAGTCCTACCTATTGAGGAGCACCATGAGAATTTTACCCTCCACGATCGCGCAGAGTTGGAGACATTGCCACAAAACATTATTCGAAAAATGTGAACACTGAACAGTGTGAGAGAGATATAAGTGATTGATGTCCAAAAAAACTACCACCAACAATATTGGTAACATGAAGAAAATCATGTTGATAGTTGACAAAATGACATGCGTAGAATGGGATTTGAACAATTTCAACTAAAAGTCAAATGACCCTACAAAGTACTAAAATGCAGATGAAGGAGCTAACTGAAAGCAAGAACCTGAGCTAGATGTTGTTTTAACACGTGATGATTTTGAAACACAAAAATGAGCTGCTAGATGGGAAAACACATGATATTTTTTAAAACATACACCAACTCCTGTCTCTCTGGCCATCAGCTGTTCAATCCTTTGCTACAGAACTACCATCAGAAGCATTTTCATTTTGAGGAGATGACAGAGAACCTCTTGACATCACATCTCCGGCTTGTGAAAGTTGATCCTGCTGCTGCTGCTGCTGCATAAGAGGTTGCTGTTGCTGTTGTTGGTGCTGCAACTGTTGCTGCTGAAACTGGTGTAGCTGATGTTGCTGAAACTGGTGTTGTTGCTTATGAGAATGTAGCTGGAGCTGTTGAAGTTGTTGTGCAGCCAACAATGTATGCATTGCCTGGTTGTTAGAGTAGAACTGCTGATTGCCTCCAAAGGTTGCTGGGAAGTTCATCATAGGTCCACCATTTGCTATGCCTTGTCCAGTTAGCACTTTCAGATGCTGTATCTCCTCCTTTAAAGCATCATTCAACGCTACATAGGAAGAAGAAGAAGAAGAAGAAACAGATCAAAATATCTATTAGCAACTCTACACAAAAAAACTCCAACTAATTGGTAGAGATGAATTAGTTGTTCCCAAATTCCTATCCAAGGAAATTACATATGCAACTCTAGCAATCTCATGGAAGTGTTTTCCCTAGGCTTATGTTACTCAGTAGTCAGGTGCTAAATCCATTATCCACATAGAGTTGCAAGCGGAATTTGACTGATGAAGTTCTTATCTGCCTAATTGCATTGTTCACGGAGAGCAGAAAAACAAGGTTCTGGTTGAAATATGATCATTGAAAATTTCAAATGGTTTCAAGGGCCTACAAGGTGATTAGCAGCCTCTTGGTGTCTCCTAACCACCATTGATAACTTCCTCACATTTCTTAACACTGAGATACTTATCAAGATTTTTTACGGATTAAACAGAATATTACCTAATACATGGGCGCCAATCATGACACTAACAATATGAATTTCTCAGTGTTCACTTCTATAACCACAGGATAATGTTATGAGAAACAAAAGCTTTTGAAGTTCTAACATCTGAAATCTAACCTCCACTACAAACTATTAGAATTCAAAAAGGAAGTACCAACTTCAAAATTATTTGGACTATATATTATATTCCTATATCTACGTCAACCCGGTCCAAATTCAAACTATGTTTGAACTTGTAAGGTCAAACTGGAATTCATGTTATCTCGGTTTTTGTACAATAAGGTGAGAATATGGCAGAATTACTTTATTTTTAACCACAAAAAACGCAGATAACACACCCAATGTGAAAATGATGAAGTATATCAAAATTGATTTTACTTTCTTCTGAAATTGAGGAAATTCTTGAAACCAACGAAGCCTAAATACAGCCAGATATTAACTTGCGGTTGACAACTAATCCACTTTGAATCATCTTAAATGGTCGAACACTTGAACTACAGTCACTCAAGATGCCATTGAGAAACGGCAACCATTGTTCAGACAGATAAAAAGAGGAGGTGGGTTATGGGCAAAAAGTTTACTAAAAGAAGTCATGCTCAGATTCTTACCATCTTGCAAGTGAACCTGTTGTTCCATTGTTTGTAAACGCAGTTTAAGTTCACTGTTTTCAGCATTCAGGCCATTTGTATCTCTCTGTTTCATATGGAAAAAAAAAAGGCAAATCAAAACCAATAGTCTTATGTTATACATGAGAAAAAGGCTGAAGATACATATATCTGCACATTTTTCCATGTGCAAGCAGATGCTAGACCAAGCACTTATCTACTTCCATCACTTCAACCACACTAGACATGTTTCCAATAACAGAAAGCAACAGAAATAAAAAGAGGAAAGAACACAAAAAATAACTGAGTAATGAGAGAAACTGATATACACCTGCAATAGGGTCAACTGAGTAGATAAAGTAGTTGCTTCCGTTTGCAGAGTCTGAACTTTTCTCTCAAGCTCTGCTATATATCTCATTTTCCTTTCCTTTGATCTTGCAGCTGACTGCCTGTTGGCCCAAATCCTGTTGCACAGCATAAGCAAATACAGTGATGATTAACTAATTGGCTTAACTTTTAAACAACTACATCAGACAAATTTAAACAAATTCAAGGAACACAAAAGACCTCAAAACAGGCGGATCACCTACATCAATGCACTATGAATACTTTCAGAAAGCTGTGCAAAGACTTAGATAGCAACAAGAAACTTTTTTTGCTAGTAACAGTATTTAGCAAACTTAATGATTTGTCTGATCAAAAAGAAAGCAAAAGACAAGAAAAAAGAGGCCTCATGGATACATAGAGAAATGGTTTCAGACTGGAGACAGCAAACCTCAGCACTTGAAGTAATAGCATAGCCAAAAGGTAAAAGGACTCTGTTTACAAACCATCCATCTTTTTCTCTGATAGATTTAGCGAATGAACCACTAGCTTGGGAATATACATCCTTCATTATATAATCTTTTTATACTTCTCCATTCTCATAAGGTACTAGTTTCTAATTTCTATAATTTACTGTTTGAGCAGAAGAAATTAAAAGTATTTTCTTATAGATTGGTCTAGGATTTCAAAATAATTTTCTATTTGACATAGTGAATAGACATGTTCATTGTTCTTATACTTTGCCTTACCATTCATGGAGTTGGTAAATATTATTTTGGAGCTAATGTTAAGTTTTGATGATTTAACAAACTTATGGATCTAACAAGGGACCATATCCTTGTTATTGGGACTGATGACAGGGCAACTTAATGAATAAACTCAATGTGAGGAACATTTGTGTGTCATCATCAAAAGGGGGAAAATATTATATTCTAGATGTTTTGATGATCCTCACAAATGCAAGGACCGAGTCCCTGGCAGAATGTCTGAATTCATCCTGGGAACAGCTGAAAAGATGTCATGTCAGATGGTAGGTAAAAAGTGCAGCGTACTGCACCAATAATGGTGTACAATTGTAAGTTGTCCTGTCGGTGGTAGGTGAGGCGCTAGCGAACTGAACCAATCAGAATGGAAGAGGTTGTTTGTCCAGCGGTTAATAACTCTTTATGGTTGATACATTCAACATGACAAACAACATATCAAGTTCATTCATTCAAGAAGAGAAACAGTCAGCAAGTCTTTTGTCAAAGAACTCAAGCATTAAAGAACGCAGCAAGGGACTTGGTCCCGAAAAGTCTACGTACGAGAAAATGACGAAAAGACAACTATCAAAAAGTTGTCAACCCTGATGTGGTTGGTGCACAGCTTTTCATGACAGCGTACTCTCAGCCAATAGCTTTGTCCCAAGAGTTTGTGTTCATGGTGATACAGTCTCTTCTCCAAAACATAAACACAAGATTTTGGCAAACAAAAACTCACAGAGTTAAAAGGAAAAAGCCATCTTCAAGAAAGAACAATACTCATACTCAACAAAAAGATCTATAAAGTGCTGATAAAGTGTTGAAGCATCTTTGTTGAGTTTGAGTTTTGTGTCTTTCATTTATAGGTTTTTTGCATCTTGAAACTTCTGAAGTATACAAGCCAAGACCATTTTGGTGAAGTATTCTCCGGCAAACACAACAAGGACCTGATCAAGTTGCAAGCATCCGAGTGTGTCTTAGGAGTTATACTTTCGTCCATATATTGTAAATTTGTTCCTAGTCTATAAAGGATTCAGATAGTTTGGTTTGTGAAAATGTCTAAATTAGTTGAGTCTAACTGATTTAGAGGGCAACATTATTGTTGCTTAGTCAAATTTTAAGTCATCTAGTGGTAGGTGATTTAGTGGGCGGTGTGACATTCGCTTGGCTGAAATCGTAAGTTGTCTAGCGGTGATAGCTTAGTAGGCAGCCGTGTTTGCTGCTTAGTTAAAGTCTAAATCATCCGGAGCGTGGTGGTTTAGTGGGCAACCTGCGTGTTGCTTAGTCAAATCCTAATTTGTCTAGTGGTGATAGCTTAGTGGGCAGAGTAACAACTACTTAGACTCTTCAAGTAATAGGGTATTACTTGGTCGTGAGATTAATAACTTTTTCTCACATTGGTTGTAACTGCGGCTCACTTTTGCTTAAAGAAGATTAGTGAAACAGTTGAAAATCATGTATGATATGTCGTGGTTTTACTCCCTTGAGCAAGGAGGTTTCCACGTAAAATGCTTGTGCAGATTTTACCTTCAGCTATTTACTTCTTGCACTTATTTCAGCTATTGTTCTTGCTGAGTTACAGGACCTGGTCCGTTGACTATAGTGGATGCTAACTACTGTTTGTGCTTACATTCTGTTCTTACTGAGTCGATACCTGGTCCATTGACTGATAGTGGACGCCTATAAAGTCTTTATTTTAATTATCTTGACTAAACTCTATAAAACCGTGTTTAGTTAACATGCATATTAGCATTCTAAAGTCTTTATTTTACTCTTGATAATACTCTATAAAACCGTTTTTAATTTACAAGTATAATCACTAAACTTAGATGTCCAAAACAAACAACATTATTGCTATTCAGCTCCTATTAATCAATTTTCTCACTTTACATTGTAATATAGTTCCCTTAAGTCTATTTAATATTTTTGCTAAGTAAAAGGACACGAGAAAGCAAAAGATAAAAGAGCCTTAATTTAATATCAGGAGAAAGACCAAGACTAAAGTACTACTATAGTTTCATCTGCAATGAACCAACATTTAAGCTTTCCCACAAAACAAAACATAATGAAGCTACTAGCCTACTGCTAAGTCACTGAGCAAAAAAAGCATGGGACCCGGAAAAGAACAGTTTGACTAGGACAAAAAATCAGCTTAAGACACTGAGCCATCCCATAACTTTTCTCTAATTTGTGCAAGCCAGTAACCTTATAAAGAAAAATTTCTACTGCCATTTGAATTGTATTAGGCTCTAATCCTGTAAGGACAATCACAGTCTCTCTGTATGTGCCACCATTGATTTACCTTTCTTCATTAGCTACAATTGTCTGCTTCACACTCCTTGGAGAGGCCACAGTTTTGATCTCATATTTTTTTTCCATTAAGGTGGAGCACAGACAAGCATGGTGGGACCTCGACTATTTCACCGGCTACTTGCTACCTTCCACCGTACTGGGTACTCAGCCAGCAAGGCTTAAGCAAATGCCCAGAAATTACCTAGCGTCTTTTTGTCTCTGTTAGGACGGGTCTCCAGAGTTTGCACCCACATCATTGGCCACTAGGTCTTATCCTTGGGTGTTCAATCTCATATGTTCCCTGACCCTTCCCCTCCCTCTTGAAGATAAATTTAAATTGTCTATAAAGTAAGGGAAGGGCAGTGGGCCCCTATCGCCAACAACAAAGGTTTAACTTTAACTAATTTAGAGGAGCCAAGAAAGCAGGAATTTGTTATTGAAAGGTGGATTTGAACACACCAACTTTTGGGGAGCTGAGCTTGTTCAGATGTAGGCTCAAGGAAGAGCTGGAGAGGACAAGAAATAGAAATGAAATGCTCAGGAAGCAGGAACAACTTGCTGGACAGATAGAGTAGAGGGACAGAAGGGCCCTGGACAGTCTATTCTTTTTAATTTTTCCTTCCTGTAACTCTCATAATTTCAGTCTTTTCAGCCTTTGAACAGGAAAAGATGACAGAAGAAGCCAGAGGCAGCCTTAGAACAGGAAAAGGGGGCAGAAGAAGCCGCAGGCAGACCTTTAGAAGTTCCATCAAGAACTGCTTCATTAAACAAAATTTAAAAGTTCAAGGAGCTAGGAGCTAGGAAAAATACAGATAAAATGCCTAACCACCAGCAGAATGAATGATTATCATCAAACAGAGCAGGCTTTCATAAAAAAACAATGTAGCATAATATCTAAGCCCGCTTTAAACATCCAGAACACATTTAGGGGGCTCATAGTTTAGGACACTCTAGTCTGCCACCAGACCTCCACATAACGGTATCATCCTAAGCAGTGCCAGTTTAGCAAAATATAATGGCAAGGCCAAGCTAAAATAATGTTAAAAGAGACTGCTATAGTAAATGAGCAACAACATTTCCATAGAAAGCCTTACCGCTTGGCACGTTTAGGATCAATAAGAGCAAGTTCAGCAAGCTTTGCAGCTGACGTGGCTTTCTTAGTTTCAGCTGAAGAAGGCTCTTCCACTCCTGACATGAGCATCTCTGGCTTGATTGTAGTTGAACCATCCATGGACTGGCTATGCTGATGTCTAACTCTTGGCTTCTCACTAACAGTAGGAGCAAATTTATTTGTTCCTGAAGCCATTGCTGGTGTTTGTGATGAACCTGGGGCAGCTGAAGAAGACTCACCCACTTGGAATTCAGAAGACAGAGTTGAAGAATTGAACTTATCCATGTCAAGGTACATTGATAAGATGTCCTCCTCAGTCTCATCTGACAGAGACGGTCCATCTAGTCCAACAACACCAAGATCACTATCAAAGCTAATATCATCAGGAAGAGTAAGAATTTCTGAGTGGGCACGTCGATGGCCAAATTTTCTCGGTGGGTTATCAGACATTCGGCTTATATCAAGACTAAACAGGCTTGAATCTGCCGACAAACCATGACCAAAATGACCTGATTCTGAAGCATTTCCAGGTCCTAAGGGAGGTAAATTTGCTAATCCAGGTTGTTCTGACTTTACATTGGAACTACTACCGGGAGGTGAAAATAATGAGTATCTCCCTGATGGAGGCAACGAACCTCCTACATGGCTTGAAGAAGACTTATCCTTATCCATACAAACCCTCCAAATCCAAACAGAAAAAACCCCAACCCTTCAAATTAATGATTTCCAAATGTTAACAGCACAGGAACAAACCCAACATCCCACACACATATATACTCCAACAAGAACCGTACCAACAGAAAACCAAAAATCAACAAGTAATGATACTTTTCCCCGGTCAAAGCAAGAACTTTATAGCAGGAAAACCATAAAATCACAATCCAAGTTGCTTTTCCTCTGCATTTAAAATCATGGGGTATTCAAATTCCACCGAAACCGAATTACTTTAACAAAACTTAGCTATAACAGAACATGAAACCCCTTGCTGAGACCCTGTAGATTCCGCAAACACCAACCAAGCTTATCCCAGATCAATTCCCTCTGAAAATAAAAAAACAAAAAAATGAACAAAACCCACAAAACTTAATGATACAAAGATGGAATTCTGATAACCAGAAACTCTATACAACAAAGATTCAAGAAAAAAATACAAACCCAGAATTCAAAAATCAAAGAAATTCAAAACCCATTTCTCAATTTAATGCACACAGACAAAAACAGAAGTACAGGGCAACAAATCAAGGAGATGGGTGATAAACAAAATGAAAAACAATGCATTAAAATAATGGAAGAGAAAAGGGGCAAATTCTTACACGGTTTCGGTTTCGATTAGCTTTGAAATTAGATCTGCAGAGAAGGGAAAATGTGAAAAGGGAAGCAGAAGCAGAAGGAAGCAGCTTTATCACATGCGAGAGAGAAAAGGGAAAAGCTTGTGGAGAAGAGAGACGATAAACAAAGAGGCAAATCTGTGTGAGAATGGAAACACTATAAATTCGGACAGGGAGGACATGTTCGGACACTTATATTCTCACCTATTTATTTATTTTATCATATGGTCTCTCCCAAAAAAAAAAAAATTGTTACTCTCTCCGTTCTATATTAATTGTCACAACTCCCTTTACAACCTTCGTAAATAAAAAATATATATTACATTCACGTTATATATTCATTGTCATAATTTCTTTCGCAAATTACAAAAATGTTACGCTCTTTGTCATATATTAATTTTCATAATTTCTTTTATTCCTTCGTAAATTAAACATATTATTTTTTCCGTTATTGTTTTTTATTTATAGAATATTGACTTCTTAAATAGCAATAAATAGAATAGTAATTTGCACGATCACCCTTTAAATATAATAAATTCAATATTATAGAAGATATACATAATAGATATGGTTAAATAAATTTAAGAATTAATTGATAAATCATCTCTTGATTCATTAAATTGGATAAGTAATAATGAATATTTATTTTTAATATAATGAACATGTTAAAATAAAAAAAAAATCTTAAACTAATATGAAAAGAAGGAAATAATATAAGTTTGGTACAATAATGTGAAGCTATTGTAATTTCAATTGATCATATGCTGATTTCTTTTCTAAGATTAACACGGATTTGAAATTTACTTATTCAATTAATTAAAATTTATAACATATAAAACTACTAAAAAAGGTAAAGTGTTTTCTACAAAAACAATTATACTATTTATTTTCTTTAAACTCAAAATCTTTACACTAAACAATATTTGAATGAAATACCATACTAAAGAAAAAGGAGTGGCGGGAAATTAACATTCAAACGCTATTAGGTGTTAAAATATTGAACTTGTTTAGTGTTAATTGCTGAATTTTTTTAGCCAAAATTGTCCTTTTATCTATACAAGTAGGTCTATTTTGGTCTTGTAAAATGACTAGAGCATTTTTAGTCCCTTAAGTTTACTAAAAGAAAGCACATTTGATCCAACTAACAGATGAACTTAAAAACTAACGGTGACTATCAAAAACATTATAAAACATAACAAAATGATCGACTTTTCAGCCGATAAAAAAATTGAATATTGTTTTGATTGAATTTCAGAGTTCTCGCTCACTGTTAAAGTGCATTTTGCAAAGTCAATTGGAAACCAAGAGTCTAAAATTCCATTTGGTCAGGCTTTCAACTCCATTTGTTTGCCTTCAACAGAAATATTGACATGTCTGTTAACCATGTATTGTAGCTGCAAATCTGATTAGGCCATAACCCTGCGGCTTTGGCATTAACACTATATATACAGCATTCCTTGTTCACAACATTTCTAGGGGTTTTAACAGTTTCGACACAATGAAATGAATAGTCAGGGCAGGAGGGAGAGCAAGGGTAGCACAACGCGAAGTTTGGCATTACATGTTGTATATCCTTTTCTACAAGACAGTACTACGTTGGCCGGAGTCCAAAGAACTTTCTTCTCAAAGGAAAAGAACATAATAGTAAACCAAAGAAGCACAACAGGAAGGGAGAATGGATGAAATCACACATAGACTAACAGGAGTAAAGATAGCGCTTGTTCACTACAAAAACAACCGGATAACACAGAAGAGTGGACTTCGATCAGAAAATATAGTCCGGCATCACAAGGGGAAATCTTGACACCACAGCTTCGAACGGACTTCCTTTTGGATCTGCTAATCTGAGGAAAAAGGGAACATACAGTAAGGTTCCAAGTATCCAGCCAAGAAAAAAGTAACCCCAACTCTTTCAAATATGTAAACTGCTCTATATACAAAAAGGAAAAAAGCCATCACAAAGTAACAACCAATTAAGTTTTGTAAAGAGAACCATAAAGTGATAACAAACACAAATTTCACTACAAAAGGATAAAAATGAAAAGGCAAAAGTAGAATCCTCTGGACCAAGGATACAGCATTGGAGGTTTCAGTCTTTCAGATTCTCACTGCAGAAAGGATTTCGTACAATTTGAAGGTTACTATGGTCCAGCTTCAATAAAGTGCACTACTATCACATTGCGAAAGCTTTTGTAAAACATGTTAGGCTCTGAAATATCAAATCAACAGAGATATGAACCAGATCTCAATTTGTGCATGTCATCCTTGATAAGGGACCATGCTAATCATTTATCGAAGAGGAAAATCTTATTATAAAACAACCATTCTTAAAATATATTAGAGGCAGAAACAGAAGTATGCAGCAGGCAGACCACGGCGGATGAGGCTTAACACCAACCAGCCCAATACAAGAATTCTGCAAGAAGCATTAGAATGAAAAGCAGATCCTAATTCCTAATTTCCTAGTTCAAATCTGAGTATTGCCTTCAATCAAATGAAAAAACACATGGCCAAATTTACTTATTTTCTTCTGTTATAAAATATAACAATTGGATGACTGAATCTATATGGTCTGTTCTGCTCGAACACACCAACCGACTTCGCCCTACAACTTAATAGGCTAGAAAATGCTCACCTGATTATTCAGGTAAAATCATGTCACTCCAACGACAAATACTTGAAGTTGCTATTCGACTAGATCACTGATGCCTTCTTTTGAGAAGGTGGGTGGTGGGGATTCAAGAAATGTCTTCTATGAAGCTAAAAGTCCTAGTAAGAGTGCATAACCATTGTATCATTTCAGGATCAAAATAAGAATCTGTCGGATTAGGATCTACAGGTTGGCCAGGTAAAAAGGGTATATACATGAAAGTGCAATTACCATCCATACTAGGGTGCATGTGAAGGAGTAAAGACTCATTAACAAGGGAACAACCAATAGAATGTCATTTTGATGGTGTACCAATTGCAGTGATGTGACATACCTTCCAGGTACAAAAGTAAAAGATCCTTCAATCGAGCCTGGTGAATCTTGTTGAGATGAGCAACTCTGATAGACAAATTCTTCCTCCCCGGGTCGTAGCAGTGGAAACTGCAAGTATCATCAAAAGCGCAAAAAATTAGATAATCTCCAGTACAAACAGCGCCTATTTGTACAATAATGCACATTATAACAGAAAATTAAGGCACCAGCTCCCATAGTTAAACTATCTCTGGGAAAAAAGAAGTAGCTCATCAAGCTTTGGATATTGGTCAAAGAGGTCATTAGTGCAGCTAAAGAAGAAGTAACACAATAATGAGTGCGGTAAATGAGCACAAGGGAATCTACTTGTTCTTTCATTTCTTTGACAATAAACAAAATGTGTTTCCTTGACATCTACTCTTTCTTTCTTTCTTTCTTTCTTTCTTTCTTTCTTTCCTCTTCTTTTGTGAAATCAAGTATCATTTTATTCTTTGATGAAGGAAATCAAATGGCAGAATAGTCTGGTGGACCCTCGTACTTGTATCGAATTGTATTATGGACTCTTCTACTTAGCTTTTTGTCATCTGGACTCCTGAACTTAACCAAAATGAGATTTTTAAATCCCTCTGACCATGTGTGTATCTCACTCTCCCTTACATAGATGACATGTTATATCCATGTCATATTCATGTCATATATATTAATGCCAAGTCATAATTTTCTTCATAATAATTTTTTAATTATTAGTAAAAATATTAAATAAAAGACATTTAAAAAAATCTATTTTATCAAATAAAATAAAATTATTATTTTTGTACACCTTTCCTCCACCTTCCCTAACCCACCATCACTGTCAAAACTCCACCATCTCCATATCCCCATTTTTTTCTTCTTCGATTTTTTCACAATCCAGCAATCTGATAAAGTCATGAAACTACTTCACTCCCCGCTAGTGCCATTTTAATTTATTATTGACATTTCTAATCCTCCCTATTTTCACTATTTCACCACCAAGCCGGCGTCGTAAAACCCATTAGAATCCAATTGTAAAACCCAATATAGCATTTCCGATTTTCCGACATGGATAACAATACAAACTGGTCGAAACAAGGTAGAGGATCTCGTCGATGCCGGAGAAATGATGGAGCCATTGCGTCGTCTCCATTTTTGACGGCGGCGTCGCCATTTTTACCGGCGAGATCAAAGTAACAACAACCTAAGTCATCTAACAACCACAATAACTAAAGAAAAATGAAGATAAATAACAATAGGGTGTGGATAAGAAAGAAAAATAGGTTGGGGTTGGTATGGCTGGAAAAAAGGTAGTGTGGGGAAGAAGATGGAGGTAGTGTGGGGAAGACGGTGGAGTTTTTTTCCTTTTTAAATTTATTTTTTTAAAAAAATAATTTTAATAACTTAAAAGTAAAAGTTGAAATTTCAAATATCATGTTCACTTGCCTTTGCAGGCGTGTGACTACACTCTCTTGCCAACTCATCTATATTAATGCCACATAAGGATGATCAATGGTCAGGGGTTTAATATATTGTTTTATGGTGAGTATAAGGGTCCAGATGACAAAAAACTAAGTAGAAGAGTCCATAATACAGTCCGATACAAGTACGAGGGTCCACCAGACTATTCTGCCGAAATCAAATAGTCATTTCATTAACATTGTGCTCTTTTTTTCATTAATATGGGGTCAAAAACTATCTACAACAGAAGAGGTTTCCACCACCATTTTCTATCAACACTTCCACCCTCAACATTGTGCTCTTTTTTTCTATTGTGTCCTGATTTCATCTCAATTCTCAAAATACTACACTAATAAAGCGTGGAAATTATTCAGGTCAACAGAATACAGAGAAGAATTACATAATCGTCATAGAAAAAGAAAAAACAATAACCCTTCAATCATCCCCCGCCATTTTCTACCCCTGGCCACTGGGGAAGGAAAAGAGCCTGGAGCTGTTCATCAAGGGAGGAGTTCATTGATATTAAAGTTGAGTTAATTTATTCTGCAGAAGTTGGACAGAGAGCTTTGGGGAAATTGACACGCTGTCAAGAAAGAGATCCACCAGAACTTCAGATTTTGTGCCATAAAAGTAAATATTTGACAACTAGCTTAAAAGGTGTTTCCCTCTCTCTCTCTCTCTCTCTCTCTCTCTCTCTGAATAAAGAAATATCTAGTTTCCATATTTATTTAACACAACTGAACTGATTTATTAGATCAATGTAAAGATACTTCCCAACTGACTTGAGCACATCCATTTCGTCATGAATTTTAGACCACATAAATTTCAGCCTCAACTAGAGAAGTATCATTTGCTATGACGTTCCAGGCTTTAAAAAAATACATTTTTTCCTTGTAACTTCCTTTCTTATCTAGAAGAAAACCAAAGAAACTTATCGAACAAATAAAACCTATTTATCAGTCTTATCATAACTGTATTATCTGTATTTCCATAAACGCCGGTTATGAAAGCCTGAACTCCTACACTTCATGAGAGTTGGTATGTCTCTTTTAGGGATGTCTTCTTTTTTTTTTTTTTTGATGAAGATGTCTATTTTAGGGCTGTCTTTCCATCATTTCTACAGCTTCTGTAGTTTGATAGCAGAAGAGCAAAGAGGCTGATTCATAACCTTATGCATAATCATCCTTCCCCAAAATCAAGATAGCTATATAACTAGGTTATTACAGAATATATTATTTGAATGAGTCCTTTATGTGATCTGATCAACAAGAATATCATCTCGTCTATTATTTCTTTCCAGCAAGTTTTGTTTTCCATTTCAGAAAAAAAGCAAATCATTATTATTTATATAGCTTGAGAGAAAAACAAAATAGAAGATCCCCAAGTGGCAGTAGATTCTTTGTTGTCTTTGGAAAAGAAAAAAAATATACTGGCATTTCACATGAGAAAGGTGCCCACTAAGAACTTGCTAACAAGCTTTCTTTGAAACTGTTTAACGAAGAACTTGCTAACAAGCTAACAGTTGAAAGAAACATGATCCACAGCAGAAGCTCAACGTTTTAATTAATAAGGGTGGTCTCCTCATAAAAAAACTTAACAAAAATGATACCTTTCCTATCACCGCTTCTCCATTTACATCAGCTACAACATTATCATTGCAGCGGATGATCCAATGTCTACAATATAGTTGGCAGGAATTGAAGGTCATCCCATTCATTATGCATCCTTCAGGTGAAAGAGACATGCGGATAGAATAAGCAAAAAAACTCTTCTCATATTCATCTTGAATGGTACTGAACTCTGGGACGAACACAGAAGAAGCACGGACCTGACATGATTTAACTATCAGTCTAGTCTATAGAATGGAATTAAAACCAGAAACAACTGACAAGAGCAACGTTCATTTTATTTGCTGCATGGTATCAGAACAATTACCTTTACACCATTTGTAACAGCAAGAGAACAAAGTGGAGGTACTTCTGGAAAAAGACTGATACTTCTCACTTTTCCTTCTTTACGGACACTGATCACTCCATGTTGCAAGCGACGGACATGTTCCTCTAGCCACAATAGCATGGCATCTTGGGGTTGAGTTCCTTCTACATTATGCACTGAACTTATCAAGGCACTCGGTACACAAGGAATCATTTCTCCTTCAGTTGTGAGATTCCTTGTACCAACATTAAGTTGACCAGTGGAACAGTTCAGAAAGAAAACCTTTTCATTGTAACCACAAGAGGCCGCTACAACAACATACTTAGATCGATTGCCGAGTCCGATATGTCTGATAGTTTCTTTCGTTTCTATTATCATTTGATGTAAAGGCAACAAAGATACATTCACCAGATGGTCATAAAAGGAGTAACCTCCCATGAGACCTAATAAACTCCCAGGCGCGCTCCCACTGGACTCCTCACTTGATAGTTCTTGACCATCATAAAACCGGTAGAGAACCCTAGTAGGTAGAGGCAGTTTTACTTTCAAACTCTTCTCCAACTCCAGTATTTCTTCCTCAGATGCACCTTTACGCAATGTAGACAAACCTTCAGGGAAATTTATGGCTAGCCACTCTTTTAGCCTGTCCCAACATCTTTTAACGCGAGTAACCAAGGGCCATGGGTATTGATTGAAATCCTCCCGCCATGTTTGATAAGATGCCTAAGCAAACAACATAAACATGCCAAGATGTCAGAAAGTGTTTCAGTAATGCACACTAATGGTGCACATTCACATGATCATTGCATATACAATGACTTACTTTTCTTATTTGTTTCTTCTTTCTTATTTTGGGTTTGTTTGTTAATAAAAGCTACTCTAGTACAAGCATATTATTAGCTCAAGAATGCTACAATCACTTGCAATATACAACCCTATCACCATCTGATGAGTCAAACAGAATATAAATTATCACATTTTCACAAATTTCCTTCATATTTCTAGTTCCAAAAAGAATCCAAGGGTTAAGCGTCATGAGGTCTTAGATCAAATCCTAACACAGACAAAACACTAGGTGATTTCTTCTATCTCTTCTAGCCTTGGTGAAGAGAGTTAGCTGGTACTACCTGTTGGTAGTGGGAGGTATCCTCTGTAGGCAAGCAAGATGGCCCGAACCAGGGGGCAGAGCCAGCCTAGGCCCTAGGGTCAGGGGTTCACCCGAACTCCCTTTGGCGGAAAATCATATTATTTATAACTAATTTTTTTATTTTTCTTCTGTATATATATAGCAGATGGCTAAGCTTCTTTGGCTAGTTCCTATACTTACTTCTTCAGATTTTGCTCTGACACAGGCAGAACACCCAGTTAAAAAAAAATCCTAATTTCAAATTCAAAGAAATAAATTTAAGAAATGTCTACATTCCCATACCAAAATATCACATTTTTCAACCCTCGTTAATTTTAGGACGAAAAAAGAGTACTTTCGACTAAAACCTCAGTGAAATGCATAAATTGAGTAGCTATCTATACCTTGAAAGACGGCATAGGATTTCCAAGTGGGTCAATTGGAGAAGATAAATCAAGATCATCAGCACAGAATTTGGACCATAGCAAATCATCGGAGCTCCAATTCCTAAACCTTTTGCTAACACAAGCCACCGATGCAGCATCTTGAGGCGTCAATTTTGATAAGATGATATGCATCGACAGCCCACCTAACCTTTCTACATCCATCTTTTCTCTTCCTCCGCCGTCTACCGCCGGCCGCCGGAGATTACAGAAACGCCAAAGTGAGTTAAGATGAAAGAGAAGAGAGAAGCTGGTTTATTTACGTAGAGTTTTCTGTTTTTTTTTTTTTTGTCATATTCTATATGTTATATATATTTGTTAGCTTACAAAATGAAATGTGACAATAATTATTTTCTTTTCCAAAAAAGGATAAAAACAAAAAGTATTTAAGAAAATAAATTTTGAAAATTTTTATAAAATCAAAAATAGAACAAAAAAAGTGAATTCAAACGTAACTTAAATTTCTATCGATTAAATCAAATTTGTCTTTATTGCTATTACGTAAATATGTATTATTCAAACTAATTACTTTATAACAAAATTAATACTGACGTTGTCCGAATTAATCATATATAGAATAAACAAATTCCATCTTGAACTCTATGATTATGAATTTTTAAATTATTAAGTAAAAAATAAAAACTTTTACGAATATAAAACAAACAAAAAAATATGAAGGAGTGAATGGGGAAAAAATAATATTTCATTGGAATTCTTTATTTACATAGTATATATTACTCCTTTCGTTTTAAAAAGGATAACATTATTTAATTTGAAACGAAGTTTAAGAAACGAAATAAGATTTTTTAATCTTATGGTTCTAAATAGGATTGTTCAAAACCGAACCGAAATCGATAAGCCGAACCGATAAAAAAGTCATTGGTTTATAGTATTGGGTTATTGGTTTAGTGGTTTTGATAACGGTTTTGATTTTTTTTGTTATCGGGTTATCGGTTCTTAACGGTTTGAAGCTTTTTCTTAACGAGTTAACCGATAACCCGAGTACTAAATTAAATAATTATATTTATACTATTTTATATAGAAAGTCCTCGACTTAGAGTTTGATTTCCTACTTTTATTTTTGGTTGTCTCAAGCACTTGGTTATTCAACAATGTAAAAGTGTTTATTTTTTACCAATATGTAACATGTGAACTCAAGTGCATGGTTTATTTGGTTTGTCACCTTGTTTCTAAGTGATTTTCAATGTTTTTTCTTTTGTGTCAAATCTTAACGGTTAAACTGATAACAATGAAAAACCGATAAACCAATAATCGATAAGTCAATATCTTAATGGTTCTATAACGGTATAGCATCTCTACAAACCGATAACCAATAAGACAACCCGATAAACTTCAAAACTGAACCGAACCGACCGATACGCAGCCCTAGTTCTAAATTAAAGTTATGTCAAATGTACCAAAATATCCTTTAATCTTGTAATTTAAACATGTCAGGTGAAAAGTTAAAATTAAAGTGTTGCCAAAAAAAGAAAAGAGACATTCTTTTTTTAAATAAACTAAAAAAAAATAATGTCATTCTTTTTTAAACGAAGGGAGTTCAATTTTTTACATGCGGACCTTATTTAATTTAAAGTAAATAAGCATGCCAACTTGGTAGTTATCAACCGCTTGTCAATTTTTCAATTTTTTTTCAACGCCCCCTATTCTGCCACGTGTTCAAAGTGCAAACATACAACTCATCCATCAAATAATTTATTTTTTAATTTTTTGCGTTAATATTATAATTTTTTCATATTTTTTATTAATCAATTACTCATTTTTGAAATTTATTGAAAAAATAATTTTTTTTTAAAAAGTGTTTAAATTGAATTTAAGGTTACTATAATTATTTGTGAATTTTTGGCGTTAATTTTATATTTTTTCATATTCTTCCTAATTTTTTATTAATCAATTACTCATTTTCGGAATTTAACAGAAAAAAATTAAACAAAATTGTTGAAAATTGGTCGGATAATTTATTTAAAAGGGGGTTGATTTATGGGAAAGAAATGAAAAATGAGTTGGATATGTCCAACATGACAACTAACGCCCACAAGGGCATATTTAGACCAAAAGTTGGACGGTGAGGGTATGAGTGGATCAAACTTTAAACAGAGGATATATCTAGTCCTTTTCGAATAGTTTATGGGCATATTTGACCCTTTTTCCTTTTGGATATATACATAAAAGCAAAAAACAATAGAAGGAAATACATTGACATGAATAAAAATTCCATAACTAAAAGGATTAAGACCTCATTTCTTTCCATTAAGATTAAGAAATCCGAATCTTAATGCAAATCTGAATACTACGATTTGCATTAAGATCTCTCAGTGTTTTGATCTGAATACACATCTGAATATTAAGATGTGACATTTAAATCTGAACACTAAATAATTAATGTTGTTTGCTTCAATATATGAATGTGCAATTGAAATTGAACATTATATTAATAAATTATTATGAAATTTTCATTTCAACAATGCGAAATGATCTGGTGGACCCTTATACTTGTATCTGTTTATATTTTGGACCATTCTACTTACCCTTTTGTCATCTGAACCCCTGAACCCATCCAAACACATCATTTTAAACAAAAAAAATTTTGTGACATCCTATGTGGAAAGACTCCACCTGGAGCATGTAATACACTCAAAACTAGAGCATGAGATGCCTTAAAAAGTCAGAGTTTCACCTTTAAAGACCATCTTTTTTTTTTAATTTTCACTCAACACCATTGTTGGACAAATTTGAGCTTTTCTCTTGTCTTTTTTTCAATTTTCTCTTCAAATTTCTTCTCTTTTATTTTTTGCTTCGATTTACTCATCTCTTTTTTGTGTTGATCGTATTGTATCTTTATTGGTTTGATTTTGTTGGTCTTTACGATGACGATTCAATGTTGTCAATATAATCTCAACAAAAGCATTTAGCTATTAAATTCGGCTTGTAAATTCAACTCCAACAATTTCCTTCACTAAATCCTTATGCCCATAACTCCAAAGATTCTCATTATCAAATTCCTCCATCACCCACTCCCTCAAATCAACCATATTCGATACTCCCATTCCCCAATCATTCAACAATTTCCTCACATCATTCTCAACCCCAACACCAACAAATCTGTAATCGTCGTTTTTAATTTATTTCATAAATTCACAAAACCCATTTTTTATTCTTGAAGCTTCATCAAGCTTATCAATGGAGTTTTTTATTTTTCAATACCTTATACCCACAATCACCAAAAAAAATAAACACAAAATCGAGATTTTGAAAAAATAAATATGGCAAAACGAAAAGAACTATGAGGAAAATTAATTTGTAGCAAAAAGAGTGAATTTGAGAAAATATTTAGGGTTGTGGGGGGGGGGGGACAATATGTGGGGTGAAAGGATTTATGAAAACTTACCACAACGAGAGGGAAAATTTGGTGTTTGATTGAGAAAAGAGAGAAAGAAAGTTTTTAGCTATGAGATAAAAAGGCACGCCCAAAGCAGAGAAGCGATGATTTATTATCAGATAAATCTGAATGTTGTTAAAAGTCTCCTACAGATCTGATTCATTCAGACTTCTTCAGACCCATTAAGAGGTTTTTTTAAAAATAAAACAAATTAATTTAATGGGTTGAATCTGAATGGTTGAGATACATACCTAAAAACCAAACATATGTAATGGGCTGAATTTGAATGATTAAGATTTATACCTCCATTAAATGCAAACAAATAAGGCCTTAGTCGGATCCGATTAAGTCTATACAAGTAGGCCTAAAACCTCAACCTCCTCAACCTTATTACTTCTCCCAGACACTTAAACACATTGCCGCCGTAATCACTGTTCCGGCGCCATTACATAGCCCAAGCAATTCGGTCAGAAGCTCTTTTGTCGTAAGCATGATGTGTTTCAATCAATTTATCTCTCGTTCATTGTATCATTGTTTCAGAACCATTTTCACATATCAAACACCTTATGTGTATTCACAAGTTCCACATTTCATGATGCAAATTTTTTCTGAAACCCATTTTTACAGCTTCACTAAATTGTTAATCAGTTCAAATTTTACAACATCAATTTACAAATTAAAGTTGGCTTCATCAGGGAGAATATCAACGATAGTTAATAAGATTTCACGTCTAACATTGTTGGAAGTAGCCGATTTCGATTTCGGGAGAGGTTCTAAGGAAGAGAGTGGGCTATTGCCTATAATGGCAATGATGATGTTTGGGATGGGAGTTGCGGAAAAGACGGAAAAAACGTGTGAAGCTTCAAGGGGGATTTTTTTTTGATAATTCAAGGGGGATTTTATTTGATGAGATGAACATAACAATAGAAAATATGGTAATGGTTAATAAATTAGATTAAAAATGAAAATGTATATAGGTGGGATTAAATGATTAGTGGATCGGGTCAGGTTAAAATTGGTCAATTTAAGTCAATTAAGTTATTTTTGTTGATTTGAGATTTTTCTTTTAATTGAGGGGAATATGTGAAAATGTTGTAGACGACAGGGGAAAATAACTTCATTTTAACAATAAAGACATAGTTAACTAATAAAACAAAGTCGAGGATATTTTAAACTCTTTTTCCATACATAGTAAAAGGATTAAAGTTGCAAAAGTCCATATTACAAAGGACCACCTCAATAAATCAACTCAAAACTAATTTTTTCATTTTTATTACAGTAGGGTTTATGCTTGTTGCTCTTCACCTTCCTCCTCCTTATGGCTAAACACAAAGAGAAGAAGAAGACGCTAGAGGACCAAAACCCTAGCGAAGTAGAAGGCAACATGAGCGAATCGATTAAGAAGAAGACGAAGAAGAAGAAGAAGGAGACGCATACTGTGACAATGGAAACTATCGCTGAAAATCCTAATAATATTTCTCCGATTGTTGGTTATTTTCCATCAGGTTATGACCCTTTAAGGAACACAAATGACGGTGTGGAGGAATTGAGTACTAAGTTCTATAGGAATGTTAAAAGGAATAATCGGTTACAGGTTGTGGTGAGCCCTTATGGGTCGCAGGTCGATTTTGTTGGGACTAATTATTCTGGCGAGGCGACGTCTGCTCAGTTGTGTACTTATTCGCTTGGGATACTGGATAAGGAAACTCAAACTCTCAAGATTGTTCCTATTGCAGCTAACAAGGTAATTTTTTTGGTTGTTTGGAAGGTATTGTATCATGAGAATTGTTTGTGTTTTAGTGTACAAGGTAGATTTGTTTTCTCTCTGGTTATTGTGTTTGGTTGGTGGGTAGAAGAAGCTAGTTTATTTGAGATTTATCCCTATTGCAGCACACAAGGTGGATTCGATTCCGAAGGTTAGTTATGTTTGATTGGTGATTAGAAAAGTAAGAACTTTCCAAAGGCCTAGCTTAGTGGTCAATGAATTGAGTTGACAATTCTCTGGTTCAAACCCCTACAGAGACAAAAAAAAACCCACTAGGTGACTACCTTTAACCCTTAGCCTTCGCGGATAGAGTTGGATAGAGTTACCTTAGTCATGCGCACACGTTGGCCTGGACACCTCGGTTATCAAAAAGGAACTTTTTTATAGAAATATTTACCATTATAATAACAAAGTAAATGGCTCTGAAGGATTTGATTGGTGAGAGTAAAAAGAAGGTATTTTGCTACTTAGTCTATAACTAGGCAGAGTAAGTTTTGGTAATTGGCTCCTTCGTTTGATCTTATGTAGATGTTTAATAAAGAATGGAATCATTTTGGCGTTATGTTCTTTTCTTTTCTCAAATCCACTTGAATGAAAATAAAATTCAATCCCAGCCACAGCAGCTACGATATTATTAGATTAACACAGCAATCAAATGTTGCTGTGAATATGTTACGGTGTGGCTGGTTCTAGTCTTATAATTATCAAAATTGAATGACCACTTGAACTATGGTTGGAGGGGATGTTATTGATCCATATCATTCTTTTAGTTTTGCTTTAATGTGATCATAAAACAGGGAGTTTTGACATTGATTTGCGTAGTGTTATGTGTTGCTAATTTGTTTGCTCAAAGGTTCTTGCAAAGGAAGCTTCAGTGAGCTTACCATTTTGAAATGCTTAGAAACTGGAGAGTATTCTACTTTACACACAAACTCAGTTTGTTGTCTAACCAATAGTTGTGATATTATCTAGGCTATCATACATAACTTTGGTGATCTCGTATAGCCTGATTTTCATTTACTTTAAGTAGATGATGAGTGTAATAGCTCCTTCAATATCTTATTCTCTTTCATATTTGTTGGCTTATGATCACAGATAATTAGGTTGGAACCTAGAGTTAGAGGGTCAGAAGTACCAGATGCTGAAGATCCAGATACTGCCAAGCAAGAACTCACTGCAGAAGAGAGGAATGACAAAATGAGAGAGTTAACTCAAATGTACTCATCAAAGAAGTCTATACGGCAGGTATGCTCCTCCAAAAAGGAAAATGTGGATTTCCTATTTTTTTTTTTTTTGTGTTCAGTAGGTAAAGCAATAACTATTATCCTATAAGCATTTGTATTTGGTTTAGATAAATACATGAGAAATGGGGTAGGGAGGTAAGGGTGTGGGATGGTCGAGATGAGGGCTATGAGCAGTGGGGTTGAAGATATACAATCTATGTTTTATGTCACTAGTAGAAGTTGCTTTCTCTACTTTCATTAGGGAACTCATCTTTAAGGAGTTCGTTTTCCTAGGTAAATGTTTTGTCAAATATTTGACCAACTGAAATATGGGAAAATTGGAAAATATTTTCCTTCGTACCGAACAGGCCCTAAGATTTTGTTCAAGATCTTAATGATTAGGACCTATTTAGACCAAATAAGTGCAAATCTTAATGTAAACGAATGCATTAATGACCTAAGATCTGGAGACTCTTTGTTAAGTGTAAAGAAATGAGGCCTAAGATATCATGCTTTAAAGAATCTTTGAAATTATTGAATGGCCAGAGTATCCGGAGCTGATTTCAAGGTGTTTGAGCATTTGTTAGGAAGTGATATCTACAAATTGTCTTTTATTAAACATGCTTAAAAGTTGTAAGATTAAAGATTAGAGTTGGATTTGGATTTAAAATCAGTGAGGTTACTGTACAAACTCCAACAATTTCATTTTGACATCTCAACTTCATCTCGATTCTTGTGTGTCATGGAAACGTTTAATGGACTCTATTAATTTTTCTTGCAATGATTACCAAAGTTTATTATAAAGAATGCTGGGTGTAATTTTGTGACTTTATAGACAATGAATGAGGTTTTTAACTTAGAAAATACACCTTTTTCTTACTTTAAAAGTGGGAACTCCAAATTAAAAGTTTATATGTTTCCATAATCTATGTGCATCTTTGTTTTATTCAATTGTGGGAAAAGCAAAGCTGGCTGTCATTGTTAGCTATATTTTCCGAATCAGTACATGACCATGTAGAAGAAAGAGCAGATAAATTTGTGATCAATCTTTCGTAATAGTAGTGTTGCCTTTTTTATATTGTTCTAGTCTTCGCTTTCCAGGCTAGGAAGCTTGATTCCCTACGTCAACAAGAAGATACTGGAAATCAAGAGGAATTTGACAGGAATATAGCTGGAGCAATAAACAAAGAGGCTCTTGAAGTAACTGTTGCAACAGACAGTGCTCGGAATATACCACCACATGATCTAGATGCCACAATACCCCAGTTGGCATATCCACTAGACAGGATTATTTCCAAAGGAGAGTGGGATTTTCTTTTGGATATTTTTGAACTCACGGAAGCTGGAGCAGAAATGGCACCTGATCTTTATCCAAGCTTTGTTCGCAACAGATCCTACAAATTGGAACATATACAGGTACTACATGTTTAAAATTGCATAATATCATCTTTTCCTGTATTATCAGTGAACACTTGAGTCGTATTAGATCAACAGTTCCATATTTTTCTTATCTGGCGTGCCAAATTCACCTGCTTTGTTGTAGGATGAAGATGAGAAGAAAAGGCTAGCAGGCATACTTTCATTCATTACTCATCTTGTTAAGTTCAAGGATAAACATTCTATGGATGGTGTATCATCGGCAAAGCATCACAAGTTTCCTGGCATCTTGTCCCAGAAGTTCACTTCAATGTTTTCCATTTCAGATTCAAAAAGGCTGCCGGAAGAGAAAGTAACTCTTCTTATCAACTATGTGTTGGTTCTTACTCTCTTTGCTGATGACTTTCGTAGTGATCCATCTGATATAGCCAAAGATTTGAGAATTAATGCTGTAGCACTGCGGCCTTTCTATGAGTACTTAGGTTGCAAGCTTGTTCGTGAGAAAAACATTGTGTTGGCTACACTTCCTGTTCCGCTTGTATTTCCAGGTGTAAGGAGGAAGAGAAGAAGGTAGATTTGGTTTTAACAGTAACCTCAGACATTGAGAGCCCATGAACTACCAGCATTCTCGGATCGTCTCTGTTGTCAGTTTTGTCATATTTTTTTGCCATCAATTTTGAATATTTATGAACTGAAAGTTGAAAACTTGAATTTTGATATGAAAATTTGTAGTGCATGGTCTATATATTACATTTGATTTGCAGTTTCTCCTGTTAAGATAGTCAACACAAAAGAATGAAACCTAGAGCACAAAATTATACAAAACTTGTATGGTCTATATATTACATTAGCCTAGCATTGATAATGTCAGGGTCAACATCATCACAGGAGATCATTATAATTTCCTATGACCAGAGCATCCTAATATAAATTTTCTAATAACAAGAGCATCCTAATAATCCTTATAACCATTTTCTGCACCTACTTGTTTGCGTTTGTGTTTGTATTTGTATTTTGGACTTTCTCTACTTAACTATTTGTCAATTGAAATCTTAAACTCAATGAAACTCTATGTTTCTGATCGTTGACCAAGCTTATATGACAACTTAATTATTGAGATGATGTCACGCAGAGAGGGAGTGTGAAAAATCAAATTTTAGGCTAAAAATATTTTTTTTTCTTTTTTAAAAATTTAAGGAAATTAACTTTTTTTCATTTCTTTATTCTTTTCCAAACCCCATCCATCCCCATTTCTTTTCTTACTTTCTACTCTCAAACCTCTATTTCTCTTCTTTATCCCCTTTCCAATTTCTTGTTTCTTTCTTTCTTCTTTTTTTCAAATTTTCTTCCTCTCGGAAATAGAAACAAAATTGTATTCTTGTTGTACATCCGTGTTTTTCTTTTATTTTTGGGGTAATTTATAATTCATAAAGTGATAAAAATTTAACACGCTTGAAAAATGAAAAGTGATTGCTGAACGTCTTTGTGAAATTAGGTCAAATGTGTTATGTAAAATTGTGTACAAATATTAGAGTATATTGATGTATTTTAATGGCTATTCATTTAATCAATGGGGAAAAGAGATTTATGGTGATTGGATTAGTAGATGTATATGTTGGTAAAAGAAATACGATTAAAAGTTGTGAATGAAAGAAATTCCGAATAAAATTCAAACGATAATTTTTAGTTATTTAGGAATGTAGAATGGAAGGGTGTGGTGTTATATCTAATGCAAAAAAAAAAAAAAAGGGAGAGAGGTGAAGGGATGAAGGACAAATAATAATAAGTGATATGCTATTTAAATTTGAAGTTCACACATCGAAAGGGATTTAAAATGCTTAGTTTCACCGAGTTTAAAGATTCAATTGACAAGTGATCAAATAAAATGATTCAAAATACAAACTCATATAAATACAAAAGTTTATCAAACCATTTCGCATTTTTTCAAATCTTAGATGTGTAAAACATAATTGCCAATTTGCCATATTCAAGAAATATGTCATAGTTATTTAAATAATAATCAGACCAATAAATTAAACTATCTTTGATGATTAATACTCACAAATTTTCTGTTGTCAGGAGCGATTTAATATAAATTGAGGAAATTTCAATTTAGAGGCTTAAAATCTAAATATATTTATTTGAATTTTTTTTCTCACCATTTTTAGATGCAAAATATTTTTTTATCTTTTTTTTTTCATAAATGATTAATTCGGAAGAAAAAATTCAAATATAAATTTATGGTGTGATTATAAGAAACATTTTGTTTAGACCAAAATAATAAAAATTGGACTAGAATTGCCAAGCCTGATGAGCATCCTCTGAACATACCAAATATGGCAGATGAAATTCAAGGGAATTCACAAGAATTATAGTTTAAGTTATTGTTGTTGCAAATGTATGAAATTTTCATGGAGGAAGAGGGAGATGAAAAAAATAAATTCTAGGGAACAAGAAGATGAAGAAGAAATTGATTTTGGAATTTAATTTGTCATATGAAATTTGGTTTGTGGCTGGGTTTGGATTTGGGTTAAAAAAAGATGAAATCGGGTAATTTTGATTGAAATTGGATAATTTTGATTAATTTGGAGAAACCATCAAACTAAAGGGTAGATTCATTCAGTTTTGTACCAGCATAGGTAAAAATAACTTTATTTTAACGGTAAAGGTAAAATCAACTAATAAATAAAAGTTGAGAGGTATTTTTGATTCTTTTTTCTAAAATACTTTATTGGAAATTTATGAATATTTTTTACTTAAAATCGTGACGATGAAGTTGAAAAATAGTTTTAAAGCACCGAATCAAAATTGAAATCAAACTTCAAATATGATTTGTAAACCTTATAACCACAAATACTTGAAATAACATGAAGAATTATTACATAATAATTAACAATTCTCATTATCAAACGACTTTTTATACTCAATAGTATCATATAAAGATATGGTTAACATATCAAAATTCTTTCTAAATTTTATGATCTTAAATATGCTCGATAAAATATTTGAAATTAGAAGTTTAACAAATTATAGAAGGAAAAAAAAGTTAAACTTCTTTTTTAAGAAAACGTAAAGCACTCGCGGAAAAAAAACTTTTTTTAATGTCAATCAAAACGGAACCAGAAAAAGTGAATGAATGCATTCAACTGTAGTTATTCCTTTTATTTGTATAAAATAATCTCACAGTTTACTTGAAAAATATTTATAATATTACAGATTGGGGAGAAAGATTTATCAGTTCGAATTTCATGTCAAAAAAAGAAAGAGAAAATAGAGAAGAAATGGACTGTGGTTTTAATATATAATACCTCCAATTTTTCAACTAAAGGTGACTAAATGCGAAGCTAAAATTAAGAGTTTAGGATTTTAAATTTTATTTTTTAAAAAAAAGAAAAGAAGAAAAGAGGGACAGGGATTGAACCCCAATTATAGCATGAAAAGTATTTCCACGATATCGCTGAACCGTCAATCATTTTTATAAAAATTTCACAAGTTAATATAACATATATATTTATTTAATTTCCAAATACAAATACATAATCTACGTAAAAACTATTAGATTCGTTTGAACACTCGAACCGTCACTTTACCCTGAGGCAACCGGCATTTGATATTACGAAATCTAATCAGAAGTACTTTTATAGTTTATAAACTTCTTGAATTAAAATCATTAAAAGGTAAACAATATAAATTTTCTTGAATTAAAATCATTTACTCCCTATAATATAGTTTTTGACACTATTTCAACGGAATGAAAATCATTTGACAAAATAAGTTATTGGACTCAAACTTAATACCTACATTCATGATTGAATAAGTTTTAACACTAACCCTTTTGATTTAAGAAAATCAATATTTTCGAAAAGACTACAAAAGAGTTGAATATGTCTACAACTCATGCTAACAAACCAACGTTAAGTAAAATTTGCTTCAATTTTCAGAAAAGTTACAATCAAAACAAGCTACAAAACGCTAAACGCTGAGTATAAAATCCATTTAGCCTTCACACTACTCTGTCTCGATCGTCATCCCTACCTACAAAGCATAAAAAAAAAAAAAACTGTTAAGAGGGTATTTTTAAAAGCAAATTTTGATTTTTTTAAGCTATGAAATTGACATATAAAATGTACAAATAGAACTGATAATCAATTAAATTAGAAGAAATGCCATTTAAAAGAAGTCAATTGAATTCGAATTTTCTGGTTACTACTGTCAACGTAAACTATTTATTCACTGGAAAAATAAAAACACAAAATGTTACATCTAACCGCAAAAAGTAATTTTTCACCAAATTAATTTTAAGGTTGTTTCTTATTAATTAAATAATACATGCTTTAGCATCTTGGCTTCTTTTTTCCTAATTTAATATTTTTGCCGCTGAGACCCACCTGGCAGAGCCAAAAGGTCAAAGATTGACGTCTAACTCATCACCGTGACATGAGGTTTTTGTTTGCCATAAATATGAGAAGAGTCCCTAATGATTCTTATTCCAAGTACATAAGAAGTTAGACTTCTGATTCAAAAATCTTTTTTTTTAATGAATTTTACCAGGCTTATGGCTGTAGATTCTAAATATTTTTACTTAATTTATGAATTGTGTTTGATCATATACTTTTATAAAGGAGACTTGACTTTATTTAAAATTTAAATCATCTAATGAGAAAAGGAGTAGGAAAAAAGAAAAAGAACCCGAATCTTAAAAACATTTTTTAATCGACCACTTAGCCACATTCTTGGGACGGACCAACCAAGCGCTGAGCAGTGTTTTAATAGTAATAAAACTCGCCCAGCTGCATCAATATGAATATTTGCCTGTCTAATAGTTTTTGCATTTAGTAAACGGATAAAGCCCCGACGCTAGAGACGTTGCGAAAGGACATACATAAAATAGAACTGAACCATACTTACCTGTTCTCCAATTTTTAATTCCTAAGATGGGGGAATGATTTATGTTTGCAACATTAGAATGGAGTTCAATAACGAACATGGGAAGGAAGATTTCACTAAAAGATATCTACTGTTATCCAACAAATCATAATGTTTAAGTTGTTAATATAATAGCAGCAAAGCATAGTATAGTAGAGATCTTAAGCAGGTATGTTTAAATCGAATGATATTTCAAGGGGGGGAATTTTGGTCTTCCTTTTTTTTTTTATGACAAAAAACCCGCAGTGCTGATCTTTTCAAGGTTTACAAAGTTCATTTATTCCACATTTTTGTGCTATTTTTGCTTTACAGTGAAACAAAGTTAAAGACATTATCATTCTTATGTGTAGACTCTTTTGCCTACCCCAAACTTGAATTTTAACATGGGTTACTAAAGCCATAGTCGCCCATGGAAAGGCCAAAACATCCTCCAAAGGGATTAGACTCAATTATTACTCAAGAACTTGCCTAGCCTATAGCCTATCCAGCTTTGATAATGATTTCGTTTGCTGCACTCTCATCACATTGTCCAAGTGAATGCATCAACAATGGTTTTCTTAGAGGGAAGCAAGCGGCAAGAGCTACTAATTTGAGAGAACATTTAAGCGATTGGAAGATAGCATGTGCAGGTTTGTTGAAACTAAATGCACAGCCAAATAGCTATAGTCGTTACAGAGAAGTGTGTCTTGTTGTCTAGATGTAGAGATTCCTATTTTACTGGAAACACGAATATTGATATTTGGCTAGTGTTCTTGCGTAGAGTTTTGGATATTTGTAATGAGTTTGTATCTCATATATATTCCTAAAATATATATTGATGAAGAGCAAGCATATTAAATACTGCAGGAATATATGTTCCAAGATTCAGTAGAATTATAGTTTTCCACAACGCCAATTTACAACTCAACTTAGTAATATTAAGCATTGGTTATTTGAATTCTACTAACAGAAAATATAGATCGACTATAGTCAAAATACTGAAGCTCATCCAAAGAAAGCTACAATACCATATCAGTATAAACCACCATATCCTAAACTAATGCATATGAAAAACATGAGACCAAAATAAAAGTAGCAACAAAAATATGGTGAAAAAGTTAACAAATATCATGCAGGCAAAACGAAGAATGCTCCCACTAAACCAATAACGGTGGCAGTAATTAACACATAATATTACATTATTAGCTTAGAGTGCATAAAGGCGAGGCTCTAAAAATGCTAAACAACTGGACATGGCGAACACAATCAATAGATAATTTCCTTTTTTTTTTAAATTCAACAATCAGTAGATATAAATGGTCAGATTGAAAAAGAGAGACCGCCTCACAAAATGAAATGTGTCACGGGTAAAGAGAGGATCCCTATTGAGGTTCATCTGATCTACAGAATTCCAGAGCATGAAGGCTTAAAGGCAATATATTCAGAATAGAACTACTACCCTACCACTAAAGGTCAACCTAAAACGTCTGATGCAAACAATACATGCTAGACATCTATGACCCTCGTCAATTTTCACCACTGAGAAACCAATTGAATATGGAGTCTTGTTCAAATGTCCATGAATCATTTTGACTTATCCCATTGATTTCTCCTATTAAATATAGTCATATGGACAAAGAAAGTGCCTCCCGGAAAATTTCTAACAAGACTAGAGTAAAAATATCCAGTAATAACTAATTTCACAAGCAAACTTCCAACTTGTCACAATCTTTCTGCAACCATTAAAGCTTTTCACTTATTGAAATATTTCTATTTGATGCCAAACTTAACACCCAACCATCATTAAGCATCTAGATCACTTTCATCTCCAGGCCTACAAATACTGAATGTCTACACTTCCAAAAAAGAATCACTAGCTAGAGCGTTGATCCTCTCTCTTCTCTTTGAAGGGATTGTACCAGTCCTTTTTTTTAGAAAAAAACAAAAGGGGGAGGGGGAGGGGGA
>NC_028642.1:45612193-45627255 GCF_001406875.1 Solanum pennellii | reverse complement strand
GGGGGGGGGGAATAAAAGAGGTGGACTAGACACTGAAACCACATAACTAGTCAAAAAGAAGGGAGAGAGCCCATTAAGCACAAAAATACCTCGACAGTGAAAAATTTTAAAAAGCAATCCACAAGTCAAGAGTTGGACAGTTACCTAGCTCAAGGAGATCCTCTCAATGATTGTCTGATCCTTGCCCACTTTGACTGCTTGGCTTCTGGTTGTGGATCTTAGAGAGGAGACTAGCTGCGAATAATAGAGTTGCCTGGTAGCGTTCGTTCTTGTCAACCTCCGATTCTGATCCCTCCTGTGCTGACCCATAAAGTGCAGACTGCAATTGCTGCATTTGAGTTGCAAGCCCCATGCCAGAGGCACCAGGCATGCCAGCTTGTGGCTGGGAAACATTAGCACCATGAGTCTGGTTGGTCAATGATGCAAGATTTGTTTGTTGTTGAGGAACAGATGAACCATAATGTCCTACGGCATCTGTGGCATGAGCTATCCCGGAAGCACTGGCAGCATCTTGATGCCTTCCAAGCTGAAGCTGCCGATCAATATGGGGCTGGGCTGAGAGCTGTGTACCTTGAGAATTGATGGTCGAGGGCAATGTCTGAGGAGGACCACCTTGTGCTTGCAGGTTGAGGTTGTGGTCTTGAATTTGGTTAAAACTAGTAGCCCCTTGAGAATAATGGCTAGGCGTGTTCAAGACTTGCGGATGAGCTTGGAGCTGTGGTAAAACCTGTGTTTGGTTGTTAAATTGGCTGGAAAACATGTGATCAGCAGCTTGACCAGGAGCTTGCTGGTCATATCTCCAAGATTGTTGCTGCACTTTACCAGGTCCAACAGCAACATCCGATGCAGGCATTCCAGCAGAAGCTCCTGCAGGCATGGTTGTTCCTTCCACACTTAGCAACTGGCTAGCTGGTAGAATCTTCACAAGGTTAGCAATAAGTTCAGGGGTCAAAGAGACGCCTGCTTGGGCTGGCGCTGCAGCATTGCTTTGGTGTACATAACTCGAGGGGTATGCAGCAGAATTACTTGGCTGCACAGTATTTGTTGCATATGCAGCAGTTAGAGAACCGTAATCTTTTGAAGGCAGCTTCATATCTTCTAGAGTAACCTGATTATAGTTCATCTGCGGAACCCTTTCCACGGAAGGCATTGCATCATAGGCAGCTTGAGAAGATGGCATCCGTGGTGCATCGACATACTGAGGTTGACTGGACTCTTGTGGCAAGGATGTGCCACTAGGCATATGATGTGCAAACTTTAGAACCACCCCATACAGACGTTTTGGACCAACAACTTTCAGAACCTTCGTAAGAAAGTCAGAAGGTGGCACCAAGAACAAAGTGGTTCCATTAGCAAATTTCGCAACCCCGGCCCGATCCTTTGAACCCAGGTAACCCAGGAACTCGGTGTATGAAGCAAAGTCCTTCTCGCTATTAGGCAAGAAGTACACAACGTTGAACCCAACAGCATCTGCGTAGTGTTTGGTCAACATGTCTAGTCCCGTTCTCGCGGAGCAATTGACTACCTCAGGGCTGCAGAAAGAAACATGGAAGGAGTTAAGAATATATTACATCTACAAGTAATACGGTGCATGCAACTGAATGAAGAAAAAACAATAAGATGTCGTATATATTAGTTCCAAATTAGTTTAACAAAGATGAATGTTATTAAAGAAGAAAGCTTATCATGGAACTTCAATTAGCCAAAGAAAATCAAACATATGCCAGTGCTAACAGCTTTCCTTGACAGAATCCCCCCACCCCTCCAGGCCCCCATAGGTTAGAAAAATTGTAGATTGTAGAGACCATCAGTTGAAAAAATAAATTGGAAAGATGATTATTGACTGACATCAACAAGCTGAGAAATCTTGAAACAGCGTTAAATCATAAAGACAATCCCAAAAACTCATATCTCCTTCAAGAAGCAACAAGGTAAGTACAAATGATACTTACATCTCAAATTCTATACTTTCCCCGATAGGAACACAGCGAGCATGACACACAGGCGTTCCGCCCTTGGCAATAGTGCCATGCCATATATAATCATGCCCAGGAAGGCGCTGTCCAGGAGAAATTCTTGCATCTAGAGGGCTAACACTGTTATTTGCTTGACCGACTGTAACGGGACCAGAAGGAACATTGGTACCAAATGGACCCAATCCATATTGATCAGCTCTGTCACTTGTTCTTTTATGGGGATAAGAATTATCATATGCCCCATCAATCCTTGATCTCTTAGATTCTCTTTGAAGTTGGCTAGAATCAAATACATCCCGGCCAGGAATGGCAGATCTACTCGGTGGTTTCTGCACACCTGAAGGAGAAGAAAGCATCCCCGGTGTTGGAGATGCCGCCTTCCAGTTTGGGCCCCCCACAACATTATGAGGACTTGTATCTCGCAATTTACTGGCTACTGGCAAATCAGTATATTCTGGGCCTGAAATAGTAGGGTCAAATCTGCCTTGCATACCCAAAGGCCTAGCTGGGATTTCAGGACCATGAATACCAAAAGGTGGCAAACGTCCAGGTACATTAGAGGCCAACATAGGACGGTTATGGCCAAACATACCCATCTGTGCTGGTTGGAATGAATTTTCATTGGGATAAGAGTCAGTTGTTGGGCCTATAATTGAAGGATGATACTCTCTGCCAGGTGCAGGACCACTGCTATAATATTCAATTGTGATTCTCGGATCATTGAAAAGCTTGCCCTGCAAACCCTCTTTAGCACGCTGGGCTTCCTCCACACTTCTAAACTCAACCAATGAGAAATTTCTATCATAAAATGTTCTTATTCCATTGATCTCACCAAACAAAATCATAGCATTGTGTAGCATATCCTCGTCGACATGGACAGAAGGAGGATAACCTATAGACAAGATTTTACTAGGTTGTCCATGTCCTTGTCCCACTGGCAACTGAAATGGCTGCACAAAAGAGGAAAACAGAGTGAACATTAGGACTCACAAACATGCATACTTCATTCAAACTATAGAACCATGTTAACAGCCTATTTTTCCTTCATTTTTTTGGATATACCAAACAGTACAAAAGGAGGAAAGATGACAATCCCACACAACAAAGGACCCAAACATATCCTGTATTTCTAGACTCAAAACAACTTTTAAGAAAAGCATTGGAAATCTTTCAAAGACAAAGGAGCATTACATGTTGCCTTCTGAAGCCAGCATGCATAGGATCAGAGTAGTTCCTGGCAAAATCTTGAGGCATAAGCCGACTGTCAGGATGGCCAACGTTCCTATTGTGATACTGTCCATCCCTCATTTCCCGAAACTCCGGTCCTTGCTCCTGAAAGATTTAGGATACCATCATATTCATGGAAGCATGCAACATAAATATCCATAACTCAAAAAGAAGATTACTGGGTGAACCCAAACGTTGTGCTAGCAAGAAACAATCAATCAATCAACTACACGTCAACCCAAACTAGTTGGTTCCGGATATATGAGTCTTTTACATCCTTTTGTTTCAACTTATAAATCCTTTTGAATCTATTCAAGAACACATTCTATGTAGGCAAGCCCCATAGAAAGTATTCATAAACTTCATCATAATTAAATTATCCTAAGCTTGTTGACAATCTACCACGATCCTCCTCTCTTATTCAGACTTTGGACCTACTATAGTTTTGCTAAGCTTCCATGCGAGAGTTTAACAATCCATCTCTTAACTAAAAACTAATAATATACTTTCCTCTTCAATTCGGACTCTGATTCTTATCACCAAACTCTATATGCCTTGTGCCAGCAAGGTGTCTGTCGCGCAGAAGAATTTCTGTATAGACACCAAACCACATTTATCAAAGCTAAAACCAACATTCTTAAGGTTGACACATCTACTTCCATATCATAACACATTTTCCTCAACAAAATGTAGCACTGCAGAAAATGAATCAAATCTCTTTAGTAAGAGTAAACCTTTCTGTAGAGAAAAAAACTTACTCTTCTCGTAGGTTGTGACCTGAGATAATCCACACGAATCTGTTCGCCACCAAATTTTTTTCCATTCATGTTCTTCAGTGCTTCTGCTGCGTCTTCCAGTCTAGCAAAATCGATGTATGCGGTGTTGCGATCTCTGATGAACTTATATTCTTGAATTGTACCAAATCCCTTGAATTGATCTTCCAATTCTTCTTTTGACACAGACTTACTAATCCCTGCTACCCACAAACTTTTGCATGGCTTTGCCTGCAAACCAGACAGCATAACTGGTGTTAGACTAACTGCCTGACACAGTACAATAGACAATGAGAACCACAAGTAACAGACAGGTAACTAAAGAAATGCAAGAAGAATCATGCCGGGAAAATAAATCAGCACTTTGACTACTATTCCAAAAATCATAAAATGTTTTCAGTCATCAAGTGATGAGAGTTAAGGTACCCATAGTGGTAAAGGATCTACAAGTACTACAAAACACAACAATGATTCAACCAACAGGTGTAGAGTTATAGAAATTCCACATGAACACAGCGTCATAGTGCACATTTTACCATCAGTAAAAATGATGAAGGCATTAAGTACAAGGGAGCAGTCTCCTAGTTAATTTAATGAGAATATCCCAAAACAATTCTGTATCACATATACTTGCCAAAATCACAATCCCAAAGAACAAATGAACTCAAATTTATTTGTATGGACATGCCCTTTGTCTATTCCCAGTAAATATTGATTCATGACATCTATAGTTCAGTTTGAATCCTTCCCAAACTATCCATATACATATGCATCTTTTGCCAACCATTTCAAATTAATAAGCAGATCACTTAAGGATCCCGAGGGACCAGCTACCTCTGAAGCGGGATGCATTTAGTACATAAGGACATTAGGAAACACATGGAGATCCACACCTAATTTATCATAACCAGAAAAAGATATAGCCTCTTTTGAGGGATAAACATATTACATATCATTATTTAAAGCGAGAGAGAGCTCTCTAGTCATTAGAAGTGCATGTAATCCAACTAAAGTTGGTTTGATGACTAGTCCCAAGGAATGAGAAGTTGAACTTTTGGTACTAGGATGTTCATTCTTCGTATCTCTTAGCAAGTATTAGCTCTTGGTAATAGCTCATACCACCTTTTTGAATATACAGTTAGACAGACCTCTAGCAATCAGAATTTAAAAACTGCATCACCAGACACCCTCTACAGTCAAACACTCAAACTTAACACTGCTTTAAAGAGTCGGTTTGGATAAACTTATTTTAGGTGCTTTTAAGCCATAATAACTTTTATAAGCCCAACCAAACAGACTCTAAGTCCAATATGTATATGCAGAGACTCGTCAAATATGCATATAATTTGTTTTACTCCACACACGTTTATAACTGAATAGAGTATCTTAACTTTGCTTCAGGTGCCTATTTTCATGGAGGGCCTGGTTCTCTTTTATTCCCTAAGTAAATAGGTGACAAAACAGGGTCATTTTCAGAATATTCTGAAGTCTTGATCATACTTTTGGGAAGTGTTAAGAACCTCCTATACTTCATGTACAAAATGCTTATTCAATAATTCTTTTGATCAAGGGGATGCTTGCTTATACAATAATTTTCCATATGTTAACAAGTACCGCCTATACATTCACAGCATATAGTTCTCTCTTTGATTCTATTATTATTATTGTTATTTATATTTAATTTTATTTAATTCATTTTTATATAGGGATGGGGTACACGATATACCCATTGCATTGATAGGTGAAACTTTAGTCTATTCTGACCTGTATTTGACTTCCTTGATAATATATATACACATTTCTCTTGGAGAAACGACGAATTATTTCTCAAGTAGTCAATGGTTGCTAGAATAGAATTTGTATTAAAATTTTATATAAAATTTGAATCTTTTAGCCATATGCCTAAAAAATATTTCAACACATCAATTAACATTTTGAACACTTAAAAAAGGACTTGAAATCTAAGTCGCACAAGACTCTATCAATTAGACTTTATATATAAATTATAAATATCTATAATATTTAAGTTAAAACTGGGGTGAAACTCACGTTGCAATGTTAGGATGGTAGCGCATCAAATTTGGGGAAGCAAAAGGGTATTAATTGCAGATCGTGCTTCAAAGTTTGAAGCTGTATGTAACGTTCTAGAATTGATTTATTCACTGCCAGAACAATATACATCTACCATGTTAGGATCAAAAATTTTGATTTATTCATTGCCAGAACAATATACATCTACCATGTTAGGATCGAAATTTGAGCACGTTTCGCAGTCTAAATTTAAATATCTAAACTTTAAAAATCTGAGAAAAAATAGTTGAAGAAGATGACTTTTAGTACTATTATTACATCTCAGATCGCTACACGCCAATGAAGCTTTCAGCAGCATAAACTAAAATCAATCAGTGCAATCACTTTATCTGCAATCTCAAGAACAGTTTTTTTAATTTGTGTTCGGAACCATATTGGAGTCCGACTATTCCAGATTCACAGAAAGCATTCCCTACCAAAGGATTTTTTTGTTTTTTCATAAACAGGACTCAAACCCGAGACATCTTGAGCCGTGGATGAGGCAAGTGAACCACATCCTTTGTTGGTTCAAAACAATTAATTGTATTTTTTATTGAATTAGTTCTGTTCAATTAACAAGTTTAATATACAAATCACAATTATTTAGATCGATAGGTCGTTGGGAAGGAAATGAACACCATACGCATGGATCTCGCAAAGGTATTGAATACCAGACGCATATATGTTGCAAACTGTAGATTTTCAACTTTAATTTTCAGATATATGAAAAGAATACAATTGTACGTTTCTCTTCGTTCATCGCATACCATCCAAATCGATACGTTTCTCTATTTACGTAGAAATTCTGTGATACTCTTCTTCCTAATGTATTTTTTAATCTCTGTCTTCTATTTTTTCTACGCATCTACTTATAATCTCGCAGATCTGCGTAAGTCTGGTCTTTTTTATATGTTTTTTTTGTTTTGATTCTGAGAGTGCGAACTTTTTCTAGACGATAGAGTAAGGAGAAACACAAGGTTGAAAATTTTAGTAAATAAAATTAACAAGTAATTGATGAATAAACAACAAAAATCCATCCGAATGAGAATCAGAATAAACAGAAAATCAAAAACACAAACCGGCTTTGCGAATTCAATCCTAAGAGGATTTCCATGGAAGAGGGATCCCTGAAGCGCGTCTTTAGCCTCCTTAGAATCGTTGATGTTTTTGAAATAGAGAAAACCAAATCCGCGAGAAGAATAAGCGGTTACGCTATCAAGCTGTCCGTATTTCTGGAACAAAGACGTTAGATCTGCATCAGTAACATCTGGTGCTATATTACCAACCCATAGATTGTTCGACGGTATTTCTCCCGGCGGCGCCATAATTGAAACCCTAGAAAACTAATCAAACACGAAAACGATACCTAGAAAAAGTAGTAATAGATCGAGAAGAAGATAGATTATTGATTGAACGGAGAAGAAGAAGAAGAAGAAGCAAATTGAGGTTTGTGAATGGCGTTTAGGTTTTTTTTTCTTATCTTAAAAGAGGAGAAGGAGATGAAGAGGCGACGATTGAAATAAGGGGCTTTCGGTTGAAGACAAAAAGTTATACGTGGGTTACATGTGCTTGTAATTGTAAATAGACAGATTTAACCCTCTGCTTTGTCCTTTTTCTTTTTCTTTTTGGTTTTTCTTTTTGGTTTCTCTTTTATTTTTATTTATTTTATTTATTTTTTCGAGTCTAACACTATCAATTTTAATCTAAAATATTTTAAACGAAAAACTATGAAGAATAGCAAATATTTTAGCCTATAATAAGTCTTATGGCTACAGTCTATAACATTTTTGATTTTAAATGTCTCTAATTAGGATGGTTGCATAATTAAATATCATAAAGCAAATCATATTTATATTTCCGTTTATTTTTAATTTTCATAATTTCATTTTTTTTAGAGTTAAAAGTACAAAAATTTTCACTAAAGTATTTTATTGATATGCAAAAAATAGCAATTTACAGTACTTTTAGTATAATTTTTTAACATATAAATAAATTATTTAACGTATCAAACAAATTTGATTTTAAAAATTAATCAATTAATTTTTTTAAAAGATATAATATGACAAATAAAAATGAACCGACAGAAAATAAAATTGAGCAACCTCAAGGGGTACTTTTATCCTTTTCAATTTTTTATGCTAAAATAACTAATCTTTATATTATATTTCACCTCTACAAGAATAAACTATGTATGCTTGTCGAGTTAAGATCTCGAAATGTCATTCAACATTGAAAATTTTTATTTAGTAAAGTGATTAAACTTTATTTTATATCAGTAAAATCTCTTAACTTATGTTTTTAAATCAATAAAATCACTCAACTAAATTTATTATTCATTTATAAATATATAATATAATATTCTCCTTTTATCCACATGCAGTTAGACTCAAATTCATTCACAATTCTACCCATTAACCTAACTAAAAACCACACACTTCTTCAGCAATAACTAAAACCAAATTTTAATTTGCTCCCTTTTTCCTCTTCCATATTATTTACACGATATTTTTTCCTCTTTTGTTACAACCATATTTTATTCAGCTTATGATTTTACAAAGTTAGTAAATTTTTCAGTAGTAAAAATTCAAAATCTTGAAATACAAATCGATGAATATTGATTCATTAGTATAGATAACTGTCAATTTGTTCTGATAACGGGTTATGTAACATATTTTCGTTATTGTATGTGTCATTTCGAAATGGTTCGTCTATATCGACAGCTTAATTATGTAAAAATTTCTAAATTTGGGACTTCTTCAGTAATAACTAAAACCAGACTCAAGATGTACAGAGAAATTGCAGGAAGATGAACAGGGATTGGGTTTTTTTAATTGGGTCAATGGATAATATTGTGAATGAATTTGGGAATAATTGCATGTTAATCAATAAAAGTAAGTTTATATATTAGATTAATAATAAATTTAATTGAGTGATTTTAGTGAGATAAAATATATTTAATAACTTTGCTAAGACAACTTCCTTAAATTGAGTGATCTTTTGAGATATTAACTCTATACTTGTCCAACATACGAAACAACCCCTAACAATACCTTGAGTTCTTGCTGAATAGATGGGATGGGGTGTGGGAATGGGATTTTCTTGGATTTGCAGATTTTTATCTTTAATTGCAGGATTGAGAAAAATGGACATTATCTTTATTACAAAATACAGAATTATATCTCAATCTTGATGCACAAAAGAAATATTAGTAATTTGACAAAAGAAAAAAAAAAGAAAAAAGAAACAGCACTTGTCACTATAACATCTATAATGGGTCTAGTTTAACCAGGTTGAATCAAGACTGTTCAAGGCAACAATTGGACTCTCCACAAGCTAATTGTGAACATGAACAGGAATCAGGTATTCCATGACTGGTAGATGTACTATTCCTGTACAAAAAATGGTAAGGCACTACTTATCTTAACACATTTTCTGGGTCGTTTATGGCGCCAATTCCCATGACAACCTAAAAGTTATCCTTGGCACGGCGAATGGCTCCCAAGGCTTCTCCATCATCTGCAGTGGCTGGAATGTTCAGCAACTTCCGGATTTCTGTACTTGAAGTTCGAAGAAATGGATTACATAGCTTCTCTGCTTTCAGGGTTGTTGGAATCTAGCACCATAAATGAAATATTTAGCAAATATTGACTATTAACAGACTACCACACATGCTTTTATCTACGCAGTGTTTTGGTTAAAATGAACGAAGTCAATAACTTAATTCTAGATTCCTCAGTCTACGAGTTCTATGGTATAACTTTGGAAATTTTAGCGTCATCTTGGTGATGTCACTGGTTACCAATAAATCTTTTATCCAAGATATTATTGGGCACCTTAGCACACCAATGGGCAAAGGTGTAAGTTGAAAATATTTAACAGGGTCAAATACAAAACAACCAAGCATTCTCGTGACTCATACAAGTGTCCCTAAAGTTTTAAGGTTTAAAATTCAGGTCAAGTGAAAAATTGTTCTCATTACAGTTTTCAGCAAAATAAACTTACTGTTGGCAAGCCCTTCTTGCGAAGATTGGCAACATGTGCAGCATATGACTGCAATTCTTCATTTCCAGGTTCTATAGAAAGTGCAAACTTCGAATTACTCTGTTAAAAAACATGTCAAATAGTCAGGTCAGAAGATACTGTCAATGCTAGCACTGAGTTATCAACAAGCAACAGTTGTTCAAAACTCAATTTACCAATGTATACTCGTGGCCGCAGTAGACATTTGTATCGTCTGGTAAGGATGTGATCTTCCCAAGTGAAGAGAGCATCTGTAACATTAAGATGATAAGTATAAACAGGAACATATACTCTACTATTCATTACTTTTGGTTGGCAAGCTGTCCCTCTCAAAAATATTTTCTGCCCAACAGACATAGATCTGTTCAGATAGGTTGATGCATCATTTGTTCACATTTCAATTGCAGATCAGATAGCACTATAATGGGCAGAGTTTAACTTCTTCTTTCACAACCCGATCAATCTGCACCATAGGCAACAACTGCCTAGATAGGTAGAGATATTTCTTCCAATACAACCACATTTTAGGCTTGGCTAGCTCACAGCAAACCATGTATATGGTTCGGATAGGTTGTAAGCTTATTCCTAATAACCACACCTGCCAAAAATACCCTCCCTAGAACCATCAGTGCTTTTTCTCCATTTCTATCCCTTGGTGATTTGAACTCCCAACCACTTGGTTGGCAGAAGTGCTTTTACCATTACAGCATTTTGTCTTGTTATAGTGTGGATTACTCCATCCTATCACATTCTTTACATTAAACGAAGGTGCAATGACTTTTGGGTTTGATTACAATTAAATATGTTTCCATCTAGCAAATTAGCCTACCGTCAGTGTTTGAAGGCAATAGTAGAAACTAGAATACACGAACAAAAAAGGGGAAAATCAAAATGAAAATAACGGGTGAAAGTGAAACACATGGGTATCACAAAATGAAGAGAAACAGAAAAATCACAATACTGTAGGACAGCTAGTTGCTTCAAGTATTGTTTTGCTGATAAGCACTTTATGGCTCATGTATGCATTTTGTAAACATCACAGTGCTTATATAAGTCAAAATATGTCTAAGAGGGTGTCTGGATTGGTTTAGCTTATTTCAACTGTTTTTGGCATTAAAGCTCTTTATCTATTTATTGTGGTGTTTAGGAAAGATAAAAAGTGTTTTAAAGCACTTACTTTTAGGCCAAAGAAGTACAAAAATAAGTTAAAAGGCTAAAAGTTTCATACGACCAACTTATGAGATCTAGCTAATAAGTTATTTTTACAAAAGCCAATCCAAACACCCTCTAGACAATAAGTTGATCTTCCCAACTAATGTTTTTCATCTTACAAACACTTTTGCTTTGGCACGATCTTAACTATAAACAACAACATCATACCCAGTTTTATTGGGTCTGGTGAGGGCAGCATTTACGCAGAACTTACCCCTACCTTGTAGGGCTAGAAAGGTAGTTTCTTATATCCTCGGTTTAAATAAAGCATTTCCAAGCAGGTTGAAAAAGAAAAAACATATGTGGTTGTAGTAACAACAACGAAATAATGTGATATGGAGAACATTACACAAGATACAAAAGAAAGACCAGTAATGACAACAAAAATAATGCGATAACCTAAAGCACAAAACACGCAGGTGATAAACAAAATCAAAGAACCAAAAACATCGAGAAAGGTGCTAATACCACTAGTAAGAAAGAAGGTACAAGTACGACACCGATCCTATCCCTCGGGAAAGCGAGATATTGCTCAACAACCAACTTTCTACCCTAATTTGTTACCTCCAAACCCTCTTATTTTGAGGCATGTCCCTAATAAGCTCAAGAGGTGTCATGGCTTATGCAATCACTTCTCCCCAATCAGCCTACCTCTACCTCTCCTGATACCCGCCATTGTCAACCGCTCACACCTCCTCAATGGGGTATCTATATTTCTCCTCTTCACATTCCCAAACCATCTCACCGTCGCTTACCTCATCATGTCCAACACAAAGGCTACTCCTACCTTGTCCCAGATATCTTCATTCCAATTTTCTGTTAAAAAAAAGTCAAAATGGTAATGAATTCCACAACATTAACGATATGCTGGAGATATCCGAAAACTTGAGGATTAGGCAACAAAGACTAATCAATTACTATGATCCTAGCAGATCCTCTAACTGTTCAGCTTCTTCAACTTTTTCTTCATTACACAAAAATAGAAGGATATAATACAATTCCATTTGTTCTCATGAATAGGAATAAACTATCCTCAAAACATCTATTGTTTCTTTCTTTCCATATTGTCCATTATATACGGAGTGGGACAGTTCTCCGTCATTTCTTCGACTCTTGCTGCCTCCTCCTGATCCAGCAACTGAGAATCTGTTGTGTGCTTCCATATTTATTTTTTTTTGACAAAGGTAACAAGTTTTTGTATAAATCTTCAGCACTAAGGCTGGGGTCCCAAAAGTTTACATCACAGAACTACTTACAATTGAGTAGGCTCAGCAACTCAAAAAAAAGGAAAATCTACCTCTAGATCCTATCTCATCTTACAAGGAACCTACAATGTCTACAATCGCTACAGGATCATCTATAAATTCCGAACTACACCAATAGCAAAAAGTGATAATGCAGTTCGTTTTAATCCTATGCAGAGGACTGCTAACACTTTCAAAACATCTCGAATTTCTCTCCTTCCAAATGGTCCACCATATCACTGCTGGGACAATTTTCCATCTGTTTTTGTCCATGCTACCACTCCCCTCATAGTCTAGCTTACTAGAGCCTGACCTGCCCTTTTAGGCATAGTCCACCTTATGCCTCTGAAATTAGTAAACAAGTTCCATAGTTGGCTAACCACTTTACAGTGTAAAAACAGATGGTTGATTGTCTCTGCCTTTTGCTCACAAAAAAAACATCTTGGACACATTCGTATGCCCTTCTTCATGAGGTTTTCTTGCGTTAGAGCAGCCTCTTTCACTACCAGCCAAGTGAATACCGTCACTTTGTAGGGAATTTTTACTTCCATACAGTGTTTTGGGAGGCGAGAAGCGGAAAAAAGCGACGAGGGCTTGCTTCACAGAAGCAAGAAGCGCGAAGCGAAGCGCGCGCTTTTTTTAAAAAAAGCGACATTTAGTATAAAAATAAAAAAAATATTAAATAACTAAATAGAGGTAATATAGTCTTAGATTAAAAGAAAATAGTTAGTCAATAATACTCATAAGTCATAACATATAAAGCAAAAAATCAAAAACATAATTAAATCACAAAGACTCAAACTCCTATTCTTCAACAAGATCCTCAAACTCTTCAAGTGCCATAACCAAGGGTTATAATTGGTCATCATCTTCTTCATCATCAGAAGTGTCAAAAAATAAAAAAAAGAGCTGCTAGCATACACACTGATCACAAAATTAAAAAAAAAAAGAAAGCAAAAGAATTGAAAAAAACAGAGGAGGCAGTCAGTAATTGTGAACAGAAACAGAGCAGATCGCAGCAGAGATGAAGAGAAGAAGAGAAGAATAAGAAAAAACTACAGCAGTCGCATCGTGAAGAGAAAAGAAACTCACAGAGATGAAGCAAAGGCGAAGATTGTATATTTCAGGAGAAAAGGAACTCATAGAGATGAACTAATAAACATCGGTTAAAACTTACCTGCAGTCGCGGTCGAGGTGTGAAGAGAGACACAGTCTCAGGCGCGATCGTGAAGAGAGAAGAAGCGAAAGAAGAGTCGTGAAAGAAAAATTGAGTTATATTGTATATTTCAGATTTTTTTTAAAAAAAACTATTTTTTTTAAAAAAAAACCCTAATTGTCGCTTTTTTTATAAAAAGCGCGCTTTTGCGTTAGTGTCGCTTCTCGCTTCTTTATCTGAAGCGAGCGCCTTTTTCAGATCGCATCGCCTCAGGAGGAAGAAGCGCACTGGTGTCGCCTCGCTTTGAAGCGCGCTTTTTTGCGCTTTTCACAACACTGCTTCCATATACGCTTCCAAGGCAAGAAACTGATTTGAGATCCAGTCTGATTCAAACTCTTATAAGCAGAGCTGACTGTGAATAAACCGTTGTTATGGCACTTCCATCTGAGAGTATCATCTCCTTCCTTTGGTCCTGTATACTGATCTAAGGTGCCATAAAATTCAGCCAGTCTTTCCACTTCCCAATCTTGCATCAGTCTTCTATATGTTAGGTTCCACCCTTGAGGAGTCCATACTTCTTATAGAGTAGACTCCTGTTGCTGATTTAGTAGGTAAATATCTAGAAAAAGTTGCTTGAGACTGCCATTTCCTAACCAATCATCATCCCAAAACTTGATCTTCCTTCCACTCTTTACATTGAAGCTTGTTCTTTTAAAGAAAACATACCCCAAGTTTCTGATTGACCTCCACAAACTGATGCCATAAGCAAAGAAAACTTCTTTGGTCTTCCAGAAATCTTCCTTCTCATATTTTGCTTGGATCACCCTCACCCACAATGTCTGCTCTTCTTTAGGGAATCTCCACAGCCATTTCATAAGCAAGCTTTTGTTATGTTTTCTCAAATTTCTGATGCCTAAACCGCCCTGCTTTTTTGATATGATTACAGTCTTCCATTCAACTAAATGAAAACCTTTGTACTCCTTTTCTCCATTCCACAAAAAATTCCTCCTTATGGCATCAATTCTTTTCTCTACTTTAGCTGGAATAGGTAAAATTGTCTTCAAATAAGTTGGCAAGGCATCTAAGACTGAATTGATCAAAACTAATCTCCCTCCTCTTGACAAGTATTGTGCTTTCCATCTGGACAGTCTCTTTTCACATCTCTTCACATCTTTGACTTTGCTTTTTGCTCCTAGAGGCATCCCCAAATAGATAGTTGGCAACTACCCTATCTTTGATTCTATTCACCTCATTGATTGGGAAAATGTGACTTTTCCTCCAATTGATGTGCAGACCAGAAGTTGCTTCAAAAAGGATGAGTATTACCCTCAGAATCTTGAGTTGTTTCTCCTCTAGCTTCACATTGTTGAAACCCCCCCCCCCC
>NC_028642.1:45600086-45612019 GCF_001406875.1 Solanum pennellii | reverse complement strand
CCCCCCCCCCCCATTCAAAAGAATATAGTATTCTATCAATTCTTGATACAGCTTCCGTGCAACTACCCCTGGCCCAGGTGTACTCCCCTCCTTCCAATTGTGGATCGATCAATTCCATCTCCTCAATTACATCAGAAAACTCATTCATGTATACGGTCAAACTAAGGAATAGGCCCAAATTTGTGAGGTCACTTTACAATGTAGGATCAATGTCTATTGGTTTCAGCAGCTTCATTACATAAGAAACACCTGGATGCTTATCTGGATTCTGGAAGCCCTTCCTTTGTAACCTTTCGTGTGTAAGACAAGCTCTCCTAGCTACCAGCCATGTAAAACACTTAACCTTGGTTGGAACATTACATTTCCAGACCTGTTTTCAGCACCCCGATTTACCACCTGACTGCTTCCTCATCTCCTTCAGCCACATCCTATTTACAGTGAGTCTACCATCCTTGTCATGCTTCCATTTTATAGAGGCTGGTTCCCGAGTAGTACCTTTAAATTCTCCCAATTCAAGAAAACGCTTTGTCATTCTCTCCACTACCCAGTCATTCATGTGTCTTCTGAGGCAAAAGTTTCATCCCTGAGGAGACCATAAATTAACAATTGTTGCATCTAGATTGCTAGAGAAAGAAAGAAGATCTGGATAAGAATTCATTAAGGCCTCTGGACCAATCGAAACCTCTTCCCAAAAAAGAATCTTGATGACATTCCCCACTCTATATTGGATATTCCTCTCCAATAAGGGCCAAAGGCTTCTGGAGACCTCTATACTGCAACACCATAAGTGCTAGTAACTAAGTTGTACACCATTAAGAACTCTACCTATATTTTACTAAGGATTACCTCTTTCCATGAAGTAAAATGCTTATAAGCATGGCTTTCCCAAACATACAAAAAAAAATTGTTTCTCATCAGTTTCACAATTTCTATCTAAAAACATAAATTGAACATAAATTGCTTATACAAATCAACTTCAATACTTAAAAAGTATTTTTTGGCAGTTATCAACTACCGTTAGTTGGCTAACCCAAAGAAGGCTTGATTTTTATACCACAAAAACAGATACCATCAGCAAATTGACAATATGTACCCCATTATTTTACAAGAAGAAAGTAGCACGTGTTTGCGTCAGTAACAACAAGTCTTTAGGTTAAACACGAAGAACTACTGGTTTTACTTATTGTCATTAATTAGTCCAACTCAGATTGACAGTTGACAACCATCAACATCTGATTCTCCAAATTAAAAAAAAAATAATATAGAAGTCCAATAAAAGGAAAAAAACAGATGTTGCAGCCTGCAAAATATAACTATACTTTACCTGCTCGGGAGTTCCTTCAAAAAGTTTACCACAAGATAAGCTGAACAGTGTGTCTCCTGTAAAAACTGCCTTAGATCTCGGGAAGTAAAAACTGATATGCCCTGTCATGCATTTTTTTGTATTAGTAAAATTGAGGAGATTTTAAACCCGCACATAAGATCATCTAAAAGATAACAATTTAAAAAGGAAGTAATCCCCATTCCCCACTTGGTCCTAAATCTATAACAACATATTCCGTGTGGTCCACAAGTGGGGTCTGAAAAAGTTAAATTTAACTAAATCTATGATTTCTCATTATAAATCATGTGACAAGAACCAACAACTGTGGTCCATATAGAAGAGGCATACTTTAACTATACCTCAAAAGCATATGACACACCCTTTATGTTGGAACATACCAACATGTTTGACATCATTCTATTAATAATTTTAACTCTCTAAAGTTTCTGCAGTACCAGCATAATATTTGATAATTTTGAATAGATAACCATCAAATCTTAAACTGATTAGTTAGATAGATATGAGCTGAAGAAACTTTAGAAAGTTAAAATTTATATATATTTACCCGTCAAACAAATATCCTCCTTAATTTTGTACCCAACCAAATAGTGTGACAAATATCTCCTAGATATTGTACCCAACCAAATAGTGTAACATAAAACGAACACGCCCAATCAAATGGTGTTACATGAAATGGGATCTGATGAACAGTGTAAGTAAGCAATTCAAAAGGTTTTACAGCTCCATTTAGTGGAATACATTTCTGATAGACATAATTTTTTCCTTGATCTGTCATCTCTTTCCTTTATACCTCCATGAGTAAAATTAGACAGAAGACAATAATTATCGTGGTAAAAGTCTAAGCTCTCACTTGTTAGATGTTATTATACTACTGGATAAAAAATTTATCAACATGTATGCACTCGTCAACCAACTCCCAACTGGAGTTCAAACACCTATACTAAACGGATATTTCCTTCAGCACATGACCAGAAAGTAACTTGAAGAACCAGTAACTTCTTAAAACAAAGAATAGATCAAGAAAATTTACAGAGAGATAAATAGGCTGTGCTCCCAAAATGAACCCGATGTTTAACCATGACAAAAAGCAGAAAAACAAAGGAAGAAACCAAAACAATAAGAAGGGTGTCATTTGACAGGGAAATGGACATTTATTTCGTCAGATAGCTTAACAGTTAAAAGCAACGAAGACTATGAGACAGCTCAAGGCAATTTTCAAATGATATCAGGCATTAGAATACAACCTCGTGTATGACCAGGAGTCTCCATGACAAACACCTCATGGCCTGCAAACATCCATTGGTCTCCATCATTTAGGGCTATGTCAATACCAGGTATTCTATCACTGTCTACTCCAGAACCAATCACCTACAAAATCAAGTACGAAATGAAAGCCTCTTCTGACAAAATTTCAATTGACACAAACATGTTAATCCTTAATCTGTTAATCAAAGAGAAATGCTCATTATAGTTACCAATGATCTTTTAAGTGCAATATCAATTTGAAGTTATAGCCTAATCTCTATCCAATTCTACAACAAAATTGTGAGCTTGGAAGAATAGTTAATATGTTGAAAATGTATGGTGCTTTTAGCTGGGCCTGTACGGTCTTTTCTCAACAAAGTACTCTAAACTAATCAGCCCCAGTAACGCCTGGAAGAGATACTGACAGTTGCCACAACAGTTCTTAAAGCATTTCATTGAGATTTATGGCAACAGGAGCGAAGTGGTAAAGCAACTTTACATTCCTCCATTTTACAAGATAACTCTGTTGAACCAAAACCTGTATCCAGGTGAAGTTTTCCCCATCTATTCCCTCATTCCAGTCCCACCCACTCAAAAAATAAGAGGAAAAAAACATTTAAAACAGAAACGGGAAAATGAAACGGTTGGAGTAATTCGGAAAAACTGGACTTAGGGTGTGTTTGGTATGAGGAAAATGTTCCCCAATCGGTCAAAACATTTTCTCTGAGAAAAAAAAGTTTCTTAAAAATGAGGAAAATGACTTTCCTAATGAAAGTAGGGAAACAAGTTCCAGAAGTTACATTCCATGTTCATTGTCTCCTCCCCTCCACCCAATGCCCCCAACCCCACTCCCCACCCATCTCACCCTCATAATATTATGCTAGATTACATATATGCTCTTGGGACAATATTACTTTGCTTACTTACAAAACACTATGACAAGTAAGACAAGCACTTGTTTTCCATGAAAATATTTTCCATCATAACACAACTCACCCCTAGACTTAAATTATAGCTGCGTGTAACTAGAAGGTATTATCTTTTAAGAGAAGTATAAGACCACACTAATTATAAGACGGTACTTGTGACTACAATATAAACAGATAGATCCTTCTCAAAAAAAATAAATATAAACAGATAGATAATGTAATCCAACACAAGAGCAGCTATTGAATTCCATAGGAAATATATTTTATCTCTATACAACGTCACAACTTCAAATGAGAGTGGCAACAGGAAAACATCATCTTACCTTTGCCCCATACCTTGCTTTTAACTCCATGTTGCCACCAGTGTGATCATGGTGATGATGTGTGTTCAAAATGTAAGTCAAATTACGGTTGTTTCTACTCAGTGCATCTATAACAGGAACAGCTTCAGAAGGATCCACAACACCAACTGTTCCAGTATCCACGTCATGCAATAGATATGCATAATTATCCTGGAGACATGGTACCTGACAATTGACAACAGAAAGATCAGCAGAACTCATCAGGGTTTCTCATTGTAAAGGTGGAGATCCTTGTTACAACGTAGAGTCAAGAAGATGATTTCTTTTATGCTCTCGCATCCATAAAAAGAAAGCCATAGAAGAAAGAAGTGGAGGAGAAGCAGAAAGGGCAGAAATTATATTATTCATTCTCAGCTAGTAAATCTCTTCGGCTTCCTGAAAATAAGACCGAACAAGCTTTAACATCTTCTACCCAAAATGAAAGTAGCATAGTACCATTCTTTGAGCCGAGACTTATTTAATCATTTGATACTCTAGCAAGACTAAGGTAGGGGCATTTTGCCTTTTTTCTTGTTAGACAAAGGTAACATTGAAGAAACATTTTGCCTATTTATGGTAAAATTTAGGCAAAAAGGATGTTATCCAGTAAAAAAAAAGAGAATACAAAGCACTAAAAGAAAGGTATTCCCAGTCAAAAATTTCATCCATTGGAATGTGATGAGCGCTCCAAAAGTCTAAACTAAATAATGTTGAATCTGGAATAAGCTGTCCACATTAGAGTATGAGGGACAACTATCCAGCTCCTCCCCTATTCATTCTTCTAGTATTCCAATTGTTACAGTTGTGCAGCAGTTAATTCAGAATAGAGTGTGCGGGGGGGTTGAACATTAAGACCCAAGTTTTCCTATGCCATACAAGAGAGGATATGATAGAGATGCTCTACATGAAGCAAACATACTCCCTGTTTTGTCCCTAAGACCCAAAAGTCGACCAAATGCAGAGAGAATTCCAGGATGATTAGGACAGTGTGCATTAACTGTAAAGCTGACTATCATCAATCACTGTGACTTCAGGGTACACAGCCAGATTTTAGATACATACAGGAAGATTAATACCACATCAAAAAGCCACCCCAGTCATACCGAGCATCTTCATATAAAGTAATTATGTTTGCTCATTACCTTTTACCGCTAAGCACACTCTTCTTTCTAAATGTACCCAACATCGAAATCAAGCCAGTAATGAAATTATTACAGGCTATGCGTATACTATTAAAATAAAGACACAACTTGCGGTATACATAAGAACCTAAAAATGCACAATACTATAGACTCACCAGCTCAATTTGCAAAGATGAAGACGTACTGGTAATGCTACAGAGTTTAGAAACTCGAAGTGATCGACTAACACCACGTACAGTCTTGAACGGCATTGAAAGGAGCTGCATAAACCCATACAATAGATTCTTCCTAAGAGAAAGTTGCCTCATGCCAGGCCATACACAAACCCCCGTCCGAGACTAAAAAAATCAACAAATAGAATTAAATTAAAAAGTAATGCAAGCAAAAGACAAAGAATCTACCCACTAATTAAAGCATCACCTCAGACAAAGTATATTCCCTTTTAAAACCCTAATTATGAATAGCATTAACTGAGTACCACGAGAAATCAGATAAAAATTAATACACAACTTAAGAGGGAAAAAATCATTTTTAAAATCTTAAAACAGTCTCAACATCGAAATAATCTAAACAGCAGCCCTAAGTAACCAGTGAAAAACAGTTGAATACTTCACATCAATTTCACCAACCAGCAAGAACACACATATACGAATTCAGATTTAGATACATCAAAAAGCACAAAGGCGAAATGAATCAGTCAGATTCTCCAATTTACTTCAAATTTCCTCATAAACCGCAGAATAATTCAAAAAAAATCGAAAAAAAAAATCTCTAGTATAATTCAGACTATAAAGAAAGAATATGCATAGTAAAAAGGAGAAGAAAAACCTTAGAACAAGGGAAGGAAGCCATGGCGGAAGGTGCAATTTTAGAGAAAGTTCGCATAATTTAGCATTTGCAGTTTGTTTGTAAAAAAGAGGTGTGTAGAGGACGGCAATGGTGGGTTGGCACACGGTTTCACACGCAGATTGTTTTAGCCTTTTACTCTTTATTAATTAGTACAATCTCACTTCTATAACACACTACTTAATTAATTAATTATTAGGATTAGGAGTATCACATAAAAGCATAAAAGATATTTATTTTTAAAAAAAAAGAGATAGAATATGCTATGTTTCCTATACTTAGTGCAAGTCACATTTTTAGAATGACTATAAATAAAAAAGAATCAACTTTACTTTTCCAATTTTGTTTCTTTTTTAAAAAAAATATAAATATATTTAAAGTTATAAAAAAAAATTCATCATTATTAATTTTAATGTTAATGGATAAGACACATAAATATAGAGCATGAACTAGTAACATAGGCGGATCTACGTAGTAACGTGGGGTGCCATGGCACCTAGTAATTTTGGTCGGAACTCTATATTTATAGGTATGTATGTATCAGAATTGGTATAAGTATAGTAAGTGCCACCCTGTTAAACAAATGATCATGTAGCCTAACGGTATGTTGTCATAGTTAAGCTCCCATAAGGTTAGCGGTTTGAACCTTGGCTCATACATTTTTCTTACAAATATATACCTTTTTGTTATTTAGGTCAGCCGTTCGAACCTTGACTCACACATTTTTTCTTACAAATATATACTTTTTTATTATTTGAAAAAAGATATTAAAGTTGGCTAGATTCGAACCAATGAGATCATTAATATTAAAACAAACCAACATGCTAAATATGCTAATTTTCAAAAATAATAATAAAAATTTTTTACTTTGTTTGAGCAAACTTTTAAAATGAAATTGTTTTGAAATTTCTCTCTTTTCTTTTTCTTTTTCAAAACTGTTCTAAAATACATATTTTTGATGAGTATCAGTTTTTGTTTGACCAATTAATTTTAAAAAAACACTTATGAATTGTAATTAGTATTTGACCATTCTTTTTTTAAAAAAATATTTCCCAATTTCTATTGAAAAAAATATTATTTTTTATCAATCATATCCAATTGTATTTTTTATCAACCAAATAACAAAGTCTATCTATAGTTGAAAAGAAAAATAGAAAGCACTTTTTCAAGGAAAATCTATTTCTTCTAGATTTTGAAACACAGTTTTTTGCTGCTTGCCAAAAACACTTGTTCTCTTCTAAAAAATATGATCAAATACCTCTCTCTCTTTTTTTTAGGAAAAAAATAATAATAATCACTTTTGGGGCCAAACGGGCTATTAAAGTTTCCTATGTAAGCTTCAAAATCACGCAGTTATTTTAAAATGTGGCACTCAGCACCTTAAAAAATTCTAGTTCCGCTACTGATTAGTAATTAATAAAGTATTTGAGTTTCAATAAAAAAATATTTGATGATTAGAAAACAAAAATTAAAATTATCTGCTACTTATTGATGATATAATGTGTAATGTATTCATGGAATTATCTAATAATAAAAAACCTTATCTTAATATCATAATTATAAAAAGATATTATTTCTAGTGAAGAGATCGAGAAAGAGAAAAAAAATTAAATATATTAAGTGACCATTTCAAATCGCACCAAATTAAAAATAATGTCATTTTCAAAATCTTTTTAAAAAATCAAGTGAAAATATCTTAATATAAATTCTATATTTTAAAAATAAAAAGTCAAAAGAGCCTACATATTTTAGCACCAATAAAAAGATTAAGAAATTTTGAGTTTAAATTATAATAAAAAATAAATATTTTTTTATTTATTTATGTAAGTTTGATGAATAAAGCTTATTCTCGTTGAGTATATAAATATATAATATAAATAATATTTTATTTTAAATTTATTAATATCATTTTAAATTTAATCGAACTTTAATATAATTATCGTACAATTACCTCGAATATCGAGCAGAGGTACTCTTTAGAGTCATGTGAGAGTGGGACCCGCCATGAAGACGTGTCTCCATTAACCTAGGCAACGCAATGAAGGCACCATTAAAGATGAATGAATGAAGGAGAAGCACACAATTTTTTAGATCCACTTATTTTATGTACTTTTAAAATAAAATAAATTTAAGCTAGAAGAAATTTAAATTAAATAAAATATTTTTTGAAATTTATGATTCAAAACAAAAAATATTCTTAAGCTAGTTTTTTTTCTTCAAAACCTCATTAAATTAATATTAACTAATTAATAATTTTAATAAGATATTATTTTTTTGTGTTTCAACTTAGATCAATAAAAAAAATCACTCATTTTGATAAGATAATATATTTTTATAAGACTCTTAATAAATATAAGGTCTCTTTATTATTAAAAATTAATAGTTCTTTAAAAGTAAGACATTTTAGTGAAAAAATTATTTCATTGTGTTTAGTTTCTTACTAAAATTTAAATCTGGTTAAAGATCATCTTCAACTTTTCTTATTGCATCCAAAAGTTTTGATGTTGTCTTCGAACTGTACCATAAAATTGTGAAGATCTTAATGAGATAAGTGTTTCCTTACGTGTAACTGGTTTCAAATGTATTATTTCATCTTCAACTTTATCATGAACATTATATTTTTCAATAATATCTACAATTTCTTTTAAGGTCTGGACATCTGAACATATATCATTTTCACCGTCCAACAGGTTATTAACGTTCATTTTATTGCGGTAACCGAGATCATTAAATATGACCTCAAATTCATGAATAACATTTTCACAAGTGGCTTCATTTAAATTATCTAAGATTTCATTCCCAAACAGCTTTTGCGATGTCGAAACATTCTTTAAGTTAATAAAAATTAATTTATCGATTAAATATTCCTCTACAAAATAATAATATTTATAGTCTCACCTATATTAATTTAATGAGATTTTATTGTATTACATTCATTAAATAAAATTAAGCTACTTTTTCAATTATGAAAAAGATAATAATTTTTTTAGAATAGATTTAAAGAATAATATGTCATATAAATAAAAGTAGAAAGAATATATATTTGCTAAAATCATATATGGACTATATGTGGAAGGTTAGAGTTTAGAGGATTAGTTTGGAAGAGATATGAAAGAGATTAGTTATTGAAAAAACAAATTGAGAAAAATTCATAAAAGATTGTAGTATAGATGTATATTATAGGCCCGTTTGGCCAAAGATTTCTCAAAAATTATTTGGAAAAAAATTTGGCACATAATGTTTGTCCATATAATTTTTTATTATTTGGCAAATATTTTAAATTTTTAAGTACTAGTTTTTTTAGTATTTGGGTCAAATCTCATTACTTGGGATCTTTTGAAAAGTAAAATTTTACCTCAAAATTTTATCTTTTACAGAAACACCATCTATAAAAATAGTTGTTTGTCTTGTATTACATGATTTTTTTACGTGAACATCAAAGTAGTAATGAAATATTCAATAAATAATAAATGATAATATGGTTATTGATGAAAATGATGAAAAATTGACTCAAGGTAACAAAGTCATGTGTATTATCTACTTCACGATATATAGTATAATGCTTGTTGCACTCACTCTAAACTATCACATTACTCTGGTGTCATGGACATTATTTATTATTGTTGCAACGAACATTCAATTGACTTGTAATACAAACTTATAGTTAATTTTGATAGCTTTTAAAACTTATGGATATAAATTATATTTTTCTAAAAAGGTGAAATACATTTCCCAAATACTATGGCCAAAACACATGGTGAAATTTCACCAAATTTTTCACTCAGATAATATTTGTCAAGAATATTTAAAAATCTATGGTTAAACGCTAGCTATATTGTTCAGCTAAATTTTGTTATTGTGTAATATTGCTTAAAGAAATGGTGTAGAATTTTGATGCAATTGTATCATTAATAAAATTCATTTTATTCTCGTTAAATTAACTAATGTGAATAATTGATATAATAGTATGATCAATTATATAATTTTAGGGGATTTACATTATTGGTTTGTCATATAACTATAAATAAGACATCGGTAATGATTTATTCCAAGAAATTGACGAATTTTATTTACTTTGTGACCAGTGTTTTCAAAAACGTTTTTGGAACGAGTCTCAGGGCGTGGCGTACCAAAAATGCTCTGAACGTAAGTGAAAGAAGTATATCCATAAGGCGTAGCTCCTAAAATTTGAGGTGTAAGCCCCGAACATAAAAACGTAAGTCCTGGGAGTAAAAACGTACGCCCAAGCATTTTTAGTTTACTTTTTTTTTTTGAACTTTTTTGCTCTAAATCATATTTTTATTATTGGTGTAATGATATTTCTCGAAATAGTAATTATAATACTTTTTTTTCTTCATTATTGATTATTAATACTTATCGCATATAAAAATCATAAATCATTAAAAGGCTTGCTTTTGCTTATTTTATTAGTAAAAAACTATAAAATCGAATATACAGAAGACTACGCCGCGGAGATCCATGGGACTTACGCCCCGTATCTCGGGGCTTACACCTCGCCGTGTACTGTATAAAACATCTCGCTTCACGCGTTGTTTACTTCATTTTCTTTTTGTTTATTAGAGGTTATGGATTGAAGTATCAGAGTTAGTCTATTGTTACGTTGTATCAACATTCAAGTTTTGATACAACAGTTTTGAGATATGAAATTACATGACGTATTGTTTTTCGCCTCTCCCTATGAGCTCCCTCCTTTTTTCTTTCTTCATAACTCGAACTTAAAATCTTTGAAGTGAAAGTGAGTGGTGTTAACCATCCGAGCAACACACTCTCTTGTCTGAAATGTGATATATCATTGATACATTTTCGATACATTACAGAATGATTCATTTACCTAATATGGATTATAATGAAAATGTGAATTTAGGAGAATATCAAACTAGATGTTAAAGAAATTAAAAGTAAATTGTGTTAAATTGGTGGAGTCACGACAGAGAGAAATATAAATAATATAGATGAGAGAGAGAAAAATAGTCAAATACAACATCTAATTATGCTTGAGAAAAAAATTTGGGTATAATCATGTCAATTTATTATTAAACCAATAGTATAGCTTTGTTAGGTGATTATTTTAAGGAAAAAATTACTTAAATACACGTCTTATTTTATCATAATTTCAAAAATCTCAACCATTTAAAAGAAATTCAAAAATTCGTCTCGAATACATTACTCTGCTCTCACCAATACATCTCTCTCTCTCTCTCTCTCTCAGATACACCATCCCCTTTCTGATACATCCCTTTCATCAGGGGCGGAGCCACCTTGGTACAAGGGGGTTCATCCGAACCTCCTTCTACGAAAAATTTTACTATTTATATATGGTTAAAATAATATTTTATGCATATATAGTAGATGTGAAACCCCTTTCGGCTATTCTGTCTGTCTATTTCTACAAATTTTGAACCCCCTTATTGATCTGGCTCCGCCATTGCCTTTCTTTTCGGGTACATCCCTCCCATCTTTGATAAATCTCTCATTTATGTATAGGATGTCTTATCCTTTCTCTGATAAACTCCTTTCCTCGTTGACAAATCTCTCCTTTATGTATAGGATGTCCTCTCTTCTTAAATGAACCCTACACTCTTGTATACATCCCTCTCTTATGCAACTGGATATCTGCTAATTAACTCTTTAACACTACGAGATTTACATAAATCATACTTTTTTTAAAGCGGAATTGAAAGGAGTAAAATAAGCCTTGTATCTACATAGTAATTGTGTAGATTTTAGAGATAAGTGTCAAAAATACACTTAAATTATCTTCTTTTTTTGAGTTTCATACCTAAACTATTGAGAGTGTGGGTTTCATATATAAACTATCATTTTTTAGTTTGAGAAACACATCTCAGTGGTGTGTGTAATACACCTTCTCTTTTATTTGAAAAAACCTTGACACATAACATTCCACATGGATAAAATATTTCACTTTAACAAAAATTAAATAATAAACTATTAATATTAATTGAAAATCAAAGATTAAAGTTCTACTATCTATTAATTTTATTTTTTAAAAAAAAATTTAATTATTTTTATTACCCCACTCCACCACCTCCTCCACGTACCCCCT
>NC_028642.1:45577742-45599665 GCF_001406875.1 Solanum pennellii | reverse complement strand
CTCCCTCCCCCCCCCCATCCAAAAAAAAGAAGTAAAATGAAAAAACCACTCACCCCCTCCCCACCCCTCTCCCCCCAAAAATTGTAACACCCCGTAGCCCAAACAGACCAAAAATTGGTTTTTCAGAAAAATCTGCAGGTGCTACCAACGGTGGCACCGACGGACTGTAGCCTGAACCACGATCCGTCCTGCACAACCTTCGATGGGATCAGAAACTCCCAAAAATTTCAGTCTAGAAAAATTGGTTAAGTCTTGGACGATGGACGGACTTACGGTCTGTAGGTCAAACGACGGTCCGTAGTCCGTGACCGTCGATCAAGACTCCCTTCAACCACTCTCTGACAAGAGCTATATATGACCAGCATGGTTCGCAGGTGGACCTACGGTACGTAGGTCTGATCGTAGGTGGAAAATTTGCAGCCAGTTAAGGGGAAATGCAGTTGGGTCAACTTAAAATGATCATAACTTTTAGCACAAAATGAATTAGGTCTTCCATGACCTACCCACAAATAGATAATTGAATTATCTTTCCATAGCCACCGACCTTGCTAAAATCAGACTCTGAGTAAAAAGTTATGCACATTTTAGTAAAGGCCTGTCGAACAGGCCCTCAAGACGGACCCAACGACGGGGCGCCGGGCGCACGACGGACCGTCAGTCCTGGCCGTCGTGAGGTTCAACAGCAACCTTCCCAGGGGTCTTTTTGACCTTTCCCACTCCGTTTAAACCCTAAGTTACGTCGTTTTGACCCTAAATCATCAGATTTTAGTCAGTTTAAGCCTAGAAACATAATTAAAACATATCCAAGTCAAATCATTAAATCAAAACTTAGAAAATTAGAAGCAAGAGAGGAGAAAAATGCTCAAGAACCTTAGTTCAAGAACGCCACAAGCTCCAGCAGTTCCAGCCCCGAAACTTAAGTATTTTTCCGTGGATTTCATCACCAGGTATGTGGGATTTCACTAGTGGGTTCCTTTCACCCATTGGGTCCTTAGTTTCAGTCAGTTCTTGATTCTCTTATCATGATTAAACCTAGGGTTTCTAGAACTTTGATATAACTTCATGAATTTATTAAATATATGTTCCAAATCAGATTATCATGTTATTACTCAGATTATTGCATGAATTTCAGAACCCTAGCTTTGTATTTCTTTAGTTCTTGAATTACACATGCTAGGTCATATATTTCAGACACTTCAGATATACATGCCTCAGTTATAAATGCATAATTACCAGATTAATTATTGCATTCTCAATTTGCATGTTCAGTTTCGAGCTATCCAGTATTTACAGAAATTCAGATATAATCAGTTAATTTACAAAATTCATTGGGAGTAGCATAATACCAAGTTGGAATAGGGTTTAGTGTACCCAATAGTCCCAGAACTACTAGCCGAGTAGGTTATAAGTCCCCTCTGTGGGCAAAATCAGTATAGTGATCACGCCAGCATGCCTTTATACCTTTGGCAGGGTATATTGGGTCCTCTCGATGGGGCGTATACATCGGACTCCACATTTAGCTCATGTGATTTTATTATCGGTTATTAGTAGCTCCCACAGTTCAGTCAGACTCTCTGCATTGACCATTTATCAATATATTGAGTATTCAGTTTCAGCATGTTATAAATTGGTCATTGCATCCAGTTAGCTCACAAATCAGCACATCACGTTCAGATTATTTTACTTGTTTTTGTGCTTGTTCAGTTATGTTTTATTTCAGCTGTACTCTATCCTACATGCTCAGTACCTTTCAAGTACTGACGCATACGTGCGCTATATCTTCTCGTGATGTAGGTTCAGGTTCTCAACATCCAGATCACACATAGATCAATTTCCCGATCTCCAGTTCAGTAGATTCACTGGTGAGTCCTCATTCTCCGAGGACAACATTCATGAGTTTCATTTCAGTCTTTAGTCATTTAGTTTCAGTTTTTGATAGATTTAGTTGGGGCTTGTCCCAGTATTTCTAGTCTAGTTTAGAGGCTATTTTCATGACATAGTTAGATTCAGCTTAGTATTGAGTTAATACTTCGTTTGTATTAAACTCATTATTTTCAAATATCTCAGTTATAAAATATGGGTATTCCCCATCTTTTCATTTTAAGTATGATTTAGCTTCCGCAACAGTTTATTATCTTTAGTATGCTCATGATCATGCCAGCAGGGTTAGCTTGGGATTACTTGTGGTCCTAGGTTCCGTTTCCGCGTCTCGGGGGTAGCTCGGGGCGTGACAAAAATAAAATAAAATAAATAAAAAACCACTCACCCCCTCCCCCTTCCAAAAGAAAATTAATATTATTTTATTTTTTTAAAAAATAAAAATTCTACCTCATCTCATGTAACTCGGCTTCTAATTATTTATTTTTTTACATTTTTCTCATTTTGTGTTAGATATGTACTTACATATATTTTTAGAAAAAGATTTCTCCTAGTGTAACGAATATAACATAAATAAGTAAAAAAATTTAAAATGTGTTGCGGCAGCAAGTAAAAAATATATTTGAGATGTATATATCTAACATAAAATGAANATTTGAGGGGGAGTTGAGAGGAAGTGATCGAAGGTTAAAGAAAAATATTTTACATTTTATTTATAAAAAAATTGTTTTTTCTGATAATAATTTTTTAGTTTTTAATTTTTAACAAATACTTATAATTTTTAAAAATTTTGTCAAGGTTGAATATTTTGTCCATGTGGAATCTGATGTGATAATTTTAAAAATAAAAGAGAGAGTGTATTACACACCATGATGAGAAACGTGTGTTTTTTCAAACTACAAAGTAATAATATAGATATGATATCACGCTCTCAAAGTTTAGTTTTAAATTCAAAAATCAGATATTATTTATGTATATTTTTGAAACTTATCTTTAAATTTTAAGAAAAAGTGGTTGAGCCTGAAGAATGAGAGAGTCAAAAGAGTGCAGATTAATGAGGCCGATTCTTGGTCCATTATTCATTTTAGTTGAGAATTATGATTAGCCCCCTTCTTTATTTACGTCTTCTTTCAGTATTATTAAGATGGAGCAAAATATTTATTAGCTTGTATTTACTTATATATAATATAATTCTTCCGTGAAAACTTAGACTAACTATTATTTACCATATATATATTAGGATATGCAATTTACATTTCATATATATCTAAATAATATGTACTAGAATATTTAGGGATAATTGTATAAAATGACAAATTAATAATATAAAATAAATATAGTAGCTACCCTTTGAATTATTTGTGTTTCATAGCAGACTGTTTGTCAGTACCTTTCTCCCTCATATTCTCGCTCGCCAGTCTCCCTCTCTCGCTCGCTTATTCATGTCGCTCGCCTCTCTCGCTTGATACAATAGAATTGTATTATTGTGTTTCTAATTGTATAAAGCGAGAGAAAATTGTATAAACACATGCAAATACATATATCTTCGTCCTATACACTTATAATTATACGATATAAATATTTTCCTGCCCAAGTCTCTTTTGCCTTTCTCGTTTTATACAAATTCAAATTGTATATAATTTTTCTGTTTCTCGTTTTATACAATTCGATTCAATTGTATATTCCCTGCACAAGTCTCTTTTTGCCTTTCTCTCTTTCTCGTTTTATACAAATTCAAGTTGTATATAATTTCTCACTTTCTCGTTTTATACAATCCAATTATGCCTTTCTCGCTTTCTCGTTTTATACAATTCAAATTGTATATAATTTCTCTCTTTCTCGTTTTATACAATTCGCTTCAATTGTATATGTATAGCGAATTATACATATATAAGTTTGTTATGGAGCGCAATTATGCAAACTTTTCTATAACATACAACTATGAATTTTATGTTTGCTATATGTGAAAGTTGCCCTAATATTTAAGATAGTTTAATCACACTATCATTAAGATATACAACCATGTAAATTGTATATCCTCAAGGTGTATAATAAAATTTACAAATATGGTGTATTTTGTAGATATTTTTCTTTACTAGGTATAGAGTAACATTGTTTTTTTAAACGAAAAGTATTTTCGCGCAATTTTTAATTGTAACCGGTCGATTTATTGACTTGAATATGGTTTAACCAATTGTATAGAAGGAATCGCAAAAAATGTCTTCACACCATTGATCTAACATTAATCCATTCTCAAACTTGCATCAATGACATGATTCGTTGAAAACATCCATTCATTCTCAAACTTGTATGGATGACATGATTTGTTAAAATTCTAAAAATGAAAGTAGACTTCACTTTAAAATAGTTAACCAACAAAAAGAAAGCAAAAGTTTTAACCCTTTCGAAATCGAAAAATAGTATGCTCCTTGAAAAGTACAAGCAAAAACAGATCGCTAGCATCAAAATTTAAAAAACTTAGATTGTTTCAATTTTATTTTGGTATCATATAATACCTCTCGTTTTCTTTTTCATTCTATTGAAAATAAATATGTACTTTTTGACTGATTCAATCAAACCCTAGGCTTGGCTAAATAGAAACTTTAGTTAAGTGTCATATATTTCTTTTACAATTGTGATTATGTGTTAATTAACTAAGTTAATATGAGCCTTAACCATAATAAAATTTCTTTATTATTTCCTTCCAAAAAGTTTGGTATCCTACATTTATAGCTAGTAGAATATTTTCCAATGATATAAAGACCATATCTTTTATATGAGCTATAGAATGGAATGCCTATACTTGTTCATTGAATAATATTAACTTACTTCCCATATACGCCCCAATTAATTATAAGACACATTATATTATTCAAAATTTAAATTATATAAATTTTGATTTATATTTTTAATTATATCGGCATGAAAAGAATTTTAACTTATGATATTTTCATATAGTTTTAAAATATTTAAATTCTAGTTTTGAAATATTCAGTTAAACAAATTCAAATTAATTTTAAAAATTAGTTAATTTGACTATTAAAAAGTAAAAAATTCCCAAAAATTGAAATGAAATAGCAAAAAAGCCTAAGTAGTCACTCAACAACAAAGAATATGAGTTACTAAGACCATTTCCGATCCATCTCTATTTTACTCTCCACTCACTATATTTGGATGGTAAAATAGAGAATGAGTTTGCCAGCCATCTTCAATTCATCTCTATTATTTTTATTAATATATTTCTAATTGAGTCTTTATCATTTGTAATTATTTTCTAATTTAATATTACATTTAAAAATATATTATTAACAGGTTACTGCTTTCACCGAAATTAATAATTTTTCTATTTTTTAAAAAAAGAAATGGAGAATTTTATATTTAAAGAGTAAAATAGAGGAAAGTGTTGAAGATGCCCTAGTTAACAATTTCCTGTTATATATATAAATATAGAAAGATATATATATTTGTTACCAGATACATTAAAATTGGGAGAGAGCCGAGCGACAAGGGAGACGAGCGAGTTTTGTTATGATCCTAGATGCATGTGTATCACATTAAAGACACACAAAATACATGTATTTGTATGTATCTGTGTACCATATATATAGGACAGTGGTGAGCGAGATGAGAGAGTGGCCAAGGAGGCGAACAAGATTTATTCTGTATCCCAGATACATGCAAGCCCACTTAAATACAATGTATCTTGAACAGATTTTAACGTGTTTGAACACACCAAAATCTAATGCGATAAGTAATATTATAAATTAGAGTGTATCTTAATAATTAGGTCCTAAACTAATGAATTTATGTAAGTTTCTATATTTTAGTCTACGCAAATACTATAGGAGGTGGGAGTGGAGGATAGGCGATCAAGTTGAGGTGTGTTGACGTGAAAACCATTTGTGAATTTATTTTGGAAAGGTATTTTTTTCATTTTTTAAGGAATATGTTATTTGAAAAGAAATTTTTTTAAAAATATTTGACCTACCGAATCTAAGAAAATGAAAAATATTTACTAAGAACTAACCCTAAGTTGTTGAATCTTCTGTCTGTAATGACACTTAATATATTTTTATTTGTTGTAGCATTTTTTTAAATTTCCACTCTTATATATTCTTGAATTTAAATTAATTCAAATTCATATCGAAAAATGGACTCTCATATATTGCTGAATTATTTAATTAATTAAATTGTTTTCCTACAGTATCAATAGTTAATTGTCATCTGCAGAGCCTTCAGGCCTTTCTTTTGTGTTTGTTTTCAGCTTATCTTTTTTTTTAATTATTTATTGTAATTATTATTGTTCTGTCATAATCTGTCCTAATATAATTAAACTGTATAAAATAGCTAATTGACATTATATCGTTTTGCCCAAAAAATAAAAAAAAAGGGTAAATCATAAATAATAGGTTAACACTACTTCTACTTGGCGTGTATTATGTGAGCTTCCATTTGATTTTTTATTCCTAATTAATAAATTAATTAGGAAACTTGATCAATCAGTAAGCTGATATTTATAAATTATGATAAGAGTTGATCTATTTTAGTATGGACTTCAATAGTATAAATTAAAACTTCAGATATCGCCTGTAAAATTATTTTGTATTCGATTTTAAAGATAAAAATAAATTTTGAATATCAAATAATAAGTTTGAAGTATAAAAAAGAAAAAGATGATTCTATAGTTTTACCTAAAATTTGATTAAAGCATCGATTATTTCGTTGTGACAAGAGTATTATCATCATATATTCATTTACATTTTTGAGTCAAAGAGTTTATATGATATTATATACATATACACTCTCTAATGATTGGGGCAAATGAATTTAACCTTGTGTAAAAGAAATTTACACTATTAATATATTTTAACTTGTCATTAAGTAATAAATTACTTCCTTTCTTTTCATAAATTAGACACATTAGGGGTGTCAATGGTACGTTTAACAGTTATTTTTTAATATATAACCAATTATTTGATTATTTTATTATATATATAGCCAAAATTAGAGTTTTTAAAATCATCTCAATCATATTGATTTATTTTCGGTATCACTATGATTAATTTTTACTTTTTTAAAAAAAAAAAAATCAACTCAAAATATACTATATATTAAAATATATATTTTTTTCAAATATGTTCTTAAAGAAGCATTTTAATTCCTCGTGACAAAAATATAAAACCTTGTTGTCTCTTGTTTGATCTTAAACATTTAATAGGAGTGTTCGCATAGGTTTTATTGTATTGTTTGATAGAATATCTATTATGACATCTTTTAATTTTAAAGGGAAAATGGTCTGATATACCCCTCAACTTTGTCATTTAGAGCTGATATATCCCTCGTTATAAAAGTGGCTCATATATACCCCTACTTGTAAACAAATGGCTCACATATACCCTTTTCCTCTAACGGAAATGAAAAAAATAATAATTTTAATCTAAATTTTTATTATTTTTTTTAAAAAAATATAATCCCATATGAGTAAATTTAATCCTCGTCAAACATATTTTTCTGACTTTTTTTTTATTCAATGACTAATTTATAATTATTATTTTGATAATCAAATTTATTTATGTTTCGCTAATATTCTTGTAAAACTTATTGTAGATGACCAAATTTTTTCTTCGAATACGAAATTAAATTACAATACACACAAAAGAAATAGTTTAAAATTTTTTTATTTAAACTAAGGAATGAAAGAAAAAAACAAAATAAGAATAAGAAACTCAAATTATTATAATAAAAGAAGTCAAATATAAATTTAAAACTAATTTTTTAACTTCCGTTAAATGAAGGGTATATGTGAGCCATTTTGTAACGGCAGGGGTATATGTGAGCCGTTTGTATAACGGTAAGGGCATATATGAGCCACTTTTATAACGAGGGGTATATCAGCTCTAAATGACAAAGTTGAGGGGTATATCAGACCCTTTTCCCAATTTTAAATTTACTTAAGTAAAGGTTAATTAAAGAGTAATTAAAAATTGAAAGTTGTCTAGTCACTAGAGGCCTGTGACTTAGGTTATATTTATATCTAAAAGTTGTTACAAAATATATTTATGTATTAAATTTAACATATTGTTAATATATATATAATATTTACCTATAAGGTTTTGATTCGATTTTTTTTATTTATTTCATAAATTTAAAAGACCATTTCAATTGTTCGAAACGGCTATATACTCAAATAGAAGTCCATAATATTATTGAAAAATAAAATGAATCAATTCTTTTGTTTAGGTTCAGTTAATTTTTCATATTCTTTTGACATCCCTGCTATGATAGATGCTTACTTTTGGAGTACTATAAAATATAATATTGATTTAGTAACAAATTATTACTATACTTTTTATATGTATATAAGAGAGAGTTTGCGCTGAAGCTGGAAAGTCTCTGTCGACGTGCCTGCTTCAGTATGTTTTGAAAAAAATAAAAATTTATTTCTTTTATTCTACTTTAATTTAATTAGTGTATATTTTTTTTAAAAAAAAATTATGGAATCCGTTTTAGCTATGACTTTTACTTTTAAATTTAAGACTTCACGTTAAAGCAGACACGTCTCCGTTGACACGCCTGCTTCAGCGTGATTCGGAAGTTTTTTAAAGTTAATTACTTCTTTTGTTCTACTTTAGTTTAAGTAGTATATAACTTTTTTTCAAAATTATGAAATCCGTATTAGCTATGACATTTAGTTTTAAATTCATATATTTTAGTTATTGCTTTATTATTTTGAATGTCGGTAAATATTTTTTTATACTCCTCAACGATCATGACAAAAAATACTTCTATTATGCCTCTTCAAAACAAATTTACACAAACAAAAAGTAATTTACAACAATCTCTATCGCTTTTTACAAACACAAATTATATATTTAATTGACAATGCGAGACTTTTTAATGCAAAATTAAATTTAATTAAATTTTAACATAAATATCGAATAACGGGTGAAATATAAAAAAATAAAAATAAAATATGAGATGGTCTTATCAAGTAAATATTTAGCTGCGATAGGCTGGCTTATTTAGCACCCCAAAACGTATCACACATGCCTATGCTATGTGACCACGTACATTATTGCACGTGACTAATTCTAAACTACTATTATTACCACCAAACTCTTTTTTAAAGCCAACTATATTATATATTTAAACTAAAATTAAGGATTAAAACATTATTTTAACTATCCATTTTATTGAGTTTCGTAATTAAATTATTATGTGTGTAATTTTTCTATTTAAATTATCACCCCCATGATAAACGAAATATATCTAAACATTGATTAGTTCAAATGTTTATCTGGACAATTCTTCATTCATTTGATATATACATCGTTTGGAAAATCACTTAATAATTAAAATTGTAATTGACCTGTTTGGTTGTAACAATTTAATTGCAGTGTAGTTACAAATGTTCTGTTTGGATGCACAATTGCAATTATAAATTTATATTAAATTTTAAAAATAAAAATTAATTATTTAAATTTATACTAGACAAAATAAGAAACTTTATAAATGACATGAAATTAAATATTTTAAGATATATATTCTTTTTTTAAAATATATTAATTAATAAACACATTTTCTTTAACTAATATTATGAAAAAATAATTGAATTATATTTTTTCAAATTAATATATTTCAATTGAATTGATCGTAAAAACTAAAAGTATGAAGTTTCTACGAACATCTTGAAACACATAAAGAGAGTAATATATAAATATAAAATTTCATAAGTAATTAAATGTTTAGCAAAAATATAATCTATCAAGTCTAATTAAAAAATGGCGTGCAATGTGAATTCAATATTACTAAAACAAATGAATTGAAAATACAACGTAAGTTATAAATTAAAAACAAATAAATTTAACATAATACTCTTATAGCAAATTTCTACATAGCATATATAAATATGTTTTTTTTTTAAAAAAAAAAAATGTAAATCTGTAACCTTACTTAACAATAAATTCTATTTTAATTTAAAAACTAGAATACAAATAAAAATTTTGCTAGTGAGAAAATAAAGATGGCGTAAAGAAATAGATAATACAAAAAAATTGCATAAAATTACGTAAAGTAAGGTAAAGAACAAGAAGAAAATGAAATACAATAGTATAAAATAAAAAAATAAACTTTTTACAAATCTTTAGAATAATAAAAATAAAAATAAAAACTTCAAAATAATAAAAGTAAAAAAAATTAAAACAAAAAAACAAAAATAGAAATATATATAAAAAATTAAAAAGTAATAGCTGATAATTAGACATATCAACAATTCACGACCTCTGCCTCCTGTGAATTGTAGAGTGTAATTACTCTTGCCAATTATACAAATTACCTGCTGATCGAGTAATTACTCTGTCCAATCAAACAGGACAGACAACGTAATTATATTAATTATACTAGATCCAATAACCAAGATGTTCTTCCAAACATTTTAAAGTGTTTTTTTATCTTTGAATTAATATTAGTTTATTTAGATTTATCACGATAAAATTATTTACTCACATAAAATAAAACTTGACAGAAATTTTTAAATAAAAAAAAGAGTGCATGTGTTTCACTAACTATCAAGTGATAATTCTAATAAGAAACTCACTCTTTTAATAATTTATACATAAAATTTAAAAAAACAATTTAAAAATACATAATTCTTTAAATTATGATTGATTTTAATTGACGAATTCATAATAATATCATTACTTGCGTAAATATGTAGATTGCTGTATTATAGATGAAAAAAAGTAAAAAGGACACCAAATCTAACTTTTTCTTTTTTAACATGGTTGATAAATACAGTAGCTAATTTTAATCGTAGATATATAGGCTTCTTAAAAGAGATAATAATTAACGTTTACATAACAAATATATTTATAATAATCAAATGAACGTTTGATCATAAAAGTTAAATATTATTTATATTATTCGTAATTTTTGAAGCTCAAGTTGTATATGATCATATTTTTATAAAGAAAACATATTGAGTTTAAATATATTTTTTAAAATATGATTTATAGGCACAATTTTAAAATTAGCAAACTCACCAAAATTTGATTAATTTCAAATTTGAAAATATTGAAAATTTTAATTTAATGCACATTTCCTTTAATTATTTTAGTATCTTTTACTTCGACTTTATATAATTTCGACATGAGAATTTATTATTTTTTTCTTTTTTAATGGAGGTCTAAGGTACTTATTTTAAATTTGACTAATTCTTATTTACTTTGGAAAAGTCTTACAAGTATTAATGACTTTATACCCAAAACACAAATTTGAGACTTTCAATTAAAAATAAAATAAAAATTTCAAAATTTCTAATTAAAAATGAATTAAGACTTTCAAGTTAAAAGGTAAAAAAATATTTACTATACCATGCCACAATTTTCAATGGTATTAGGCAGAGGATTCATGTGGAACCATTTATATTTATTGCTTAGCATTTATTTAAAAGATTTTCTCAACATTTAAACCAAAAAGTCAATTATATTTTTTATATTATTACAAGGAGTGCCTATTACCAAGTGATCAATAAATTGAATAAAGAAATAATAAAAGACCAATATTTTCTTGTTATGCTATATGGTATATTTTTAATAATAATATTTTATTATATCAATTAAAAAAATATCTAAATAAATAACATTATAAATTTTTTTTAGTAAATTACGTTATGATAGTTAAAAAATATTCGAACAAATCATATTATTATAAATTAAGTGTTAGAATATCAAGATAAGTTAAAAGATTGTATAATAATAAACACAAAGATAATGTCATTTTAACCTTTTCTTTTTTTAAAAAAAACTACAAAGAATTGTCTGAACATGAGTTATTAAGATGTTATATATTACCGAGTTATACATGTATATATAATTTATTTATATTATTAATATTTGTATAATTTTTAACTCGCCAAAATGAACATGAGTTATTAAGATGTTATATATTAACAAGTTATACATGTATAAATAATTTATTTGCATAATATATAAATATACCCTTTAATCTGGCTTCAAATCACATTTATGTCCTTCAATTTTGGATGTGCACAAGTAGACACTTAAATTTGTATAAAGTTGAACAAAAAGACACACGTGTCCTAAATGTCATCCTACATGTTATTTTTTGTCCTACATGATGTTCTACGTGTATTTTGCCATATAGGACTCATATGTTTATTTATTTAAAAATTGGATTATTAAAGTATCTGTTTGTACATTATAAAAATTAAAGATCAATATAAAAATTTAAAATTTAATATATATATTATGTTTAATTTATTTTATATTATTAATATCTGCATAATTTTAACTCGCTCGAACGACTAGTGTGAAGAAAGTCCAAAAACGAAGTGTGTCAAAACGGAAGATCCGAACAACCCACCTCTTTCTTCTCTCTCCTGCTATAAACTAGTGGAGTTTAGTACTATTCCATATCTTCTCTCTCTGCAGAATCAGTAAAAATAATACACTACAACACTCCAAATAGAGAAACAAAGAATCCTTTCTTGTTTTGTTCATAGCTTTTTTGATTTTTGATTTTGTAAGCTGAGATGCTCTGTTTTTGTTAGTAGAAGAATGAGTGTCATTTAGAGAGTATCAGGTATGATTTTCTGTATTTATTTCTCGATTTAGTAATAAATTCAAAAACCCAATTTGATCTTTTTGAAAAAAAAAAAGTGATCTTTTGTTTATTTTTGTTGTTGGGTTTTTGATAGAATACCAAAAAGGGTAGGAGAAGAAGAGAAAAAGGAGCGTTCTTTGTTATAATCATGGCTGTGGTTGAGAATGCTGCTATTAACGTTGTTGTCTCATCGAATCCCAGAAGAATTGTACAGAAAGATGTTGTTGTTGATCATCAGTCAGTGAAAACGAAACAGAACAATGATGTGCAGAGGTCGAAGGTCTCCAGCGATCAGAATTTTGAAATTATGTGTGTTAATCAGCAGGAGCAGGAAGAACCCCAGAAGGAGAATGGAATTCAGCAGAAAGAGGAAAGCGTCAATGGTAATGGAGTATTGGATAATCATAGTATTCAGCATCAGAAAATGAACGGTGTTGATGGTGGTGATGAAGGGTTTAAAAAGGAGATGAGGGATTTGGAGGAAATGCTTTCCAAATTGAATCCCATGGCTGAAGAGTTTGTGCCTCTTTCAATGGCTAACAACAACATACTAGTGCCATATACACCTGGCGCAGTGTATTTTGGCTTTGATGCTAACAATTTTCTAATGCAGACTGAGGCCAATGGAAATTCCAACAGAAGGGTAATGAACTTATTTTTATTGATGGAATACTGATTTTTTTTGTTGATGAATTTTCTCCGTGAATCGAGGTTTGTTAGTAGTGTATTTCTCGAATGTAGGATGCTTTCAACCTACTTGCAATGTATTTGATCACTAGGAACATTGGGTTGCAGCTTTGACAAAGACAGTATTTGATGTCTTGATGTCTTCATATCTCAGGAGTTTATGTAATTTCAAGATGAAGGGTGTCAGTTAGTGATTATTTCCTTTCTAAGTTATCATGTTTTTATTTGGTCTAAAGCAAAAGTTGATAATTTATATTTGTTTGTTTGTTTCAATGGAATATGTATATGTTAGGTTCTCCACTCTCAACATTGTTTACTTCCAGAATCATTTAGTATAGTAGATGTAAGATGATCACTCAAGAGGACATTTCATATAGTCCAATTGTTATTTTGCATGAAAGTAATAAGAGGGGTTTAGTCATTTTAGTGTTCAAGTGAAGGGTGTTGAGTTTATTTTATATCTTTCTTTACCATTTATTTTGGAAAAAGACAATCTTAGTTGTTTTTTTCTTTTGGAAATATATTTACGTTCGTGAGTTTGAGCTGATTGGTGGAGTTTACATTGTGCATGCAGAAGAAAAATGGCTACGGTCATGGAAGGAGAAGGATGAATACCCGAACAGGCATGGCCCAAAGGGAAGATGTTATAAGGAGGACGGTTTATGTATCCGACATTGATCATCAGGTAAAAAAGAGAGTTGGGTGTTATTGTTAATTGGGTTACACCTTCATCTTTTTTATTTTAATAATTCTGGTTCTTCTTCTTTTGTGTAGGTGACTGAAGAGCAGCTCGCATCACTTTTTCTTGATTGCGGACAGGTGGATACCTATCCATTATGTCAAGCATCAGTACTTTTCGTTGTCACTGTTTTGCCTTTCAATTATGTCGAGGAAATGTTTTGTTTCCATTCTGACTAACATTGATGTGTTGAAGGTTGTTGACTGTCGTATATGTGGTGACACCAATTCTGTACTTCGATTCGCCTTTATTGAGTTTACAGATGAAGGTAGGTTGACACATGATTATTTGTTTATATATTCTGGCTAGATCGTTAGGGTGCTTGTTCTCTAACTCCACATTTTCCCCAATATGTTATGCAGAAGGTGCAAAGAGTGCTCTGAGTCTTGCAGGAACTATCCTTGGGGGTTATCCTGTGAGAGTGCTTCCTTCTAAAACTGCGATTGCACCGGTTAATCCAACCTTTCTTCCTAGGGTGAGAAATTTTGGCTACATGTAGTTTACCTTTGTAACAATGCCCTAGGAGTGGCAAATGCATACTTAGTGCTGCTAATACTAAAATTTTCACCTTTCGCGCTGATGTTAGTCTGAAGATGAAAGAGAGATGTGTGCTAGAACTGTGTACTGTACAAATATTGATAAGAAGGTATTTTGGGTTTACAATTTCACTTTTTTGATGGACATCAATGAAGAAAATATTTACGACTTGTATGTTTGTATGAAGCAGATTACTCAAGCAGATGTCAAGCTGTTTTTTGAGTCCTTCTGTGGAGAGGTTTGTAGCTGCTCATGTAACAAGTCTGACGTGCTGTTCCTTCTTAAAATCCTAACTCTATGTTATGGATTTTCTTCTCTAACATAGGTTCATCGCTTGAGGTTGCTTGGTGACTATCATCATTCGACTCGTATCGCTTTTGTTGAGTTTGTCATGGTAACTTTCATGAGCTTCTGACTTTTCATTGCTGTTTATACTAACTTGAGTTGTGGACCTCTTCTTCTTACCATCATCAAAGCTACTGTCACTTCCAATAGTTGCTATCAATGTCGGATCCTGTTATTTACAAATCCTTTTCTTTAGCATTTTATCTACAATCTATACTAAAAAGTAGAGAACCTACACATTAATATGGTTTTTGTACATCTGCACAGACGGCCACAAGAACTTCATGTGCACCAAAAACTAACTAATAAGAGGCTATTCCTCAAATTTATGAAATAATTTCTAACCCCTCTAAAGCTTCCTATTTCTTTCTAACCTCACATGATGGCTAGCGGGGCAACATCCCGTGCCCTGCATCTTCTCTTCCTTCTTCTAGCAGCCTACTATGAAGTATGAACACATCTTTTATTGAGCTCGACACTTTTTGACCAACGATTTCTGTGAAAACGCACCATCATTTCTTGCTTCCACCTTCACAAGTCCTGACCAGTGAGTGCTATCCTGAGAATAGAACATTCCCATCAATCTTTGGATTTCACTACTGCCCAATCTTTTAAATTTCTTTTGATTCACCAGTCTCATGAACCCCTCTTGTACCACCTGGATCTGTTGCCATCATCTTTTTTTGCATGAACTTGTGAATGAGCTAGGGATGGTCTTCATCAACACGCTCTCTCCATGACTACTGTTGATCTCACAAGACTCTTCTTTCATTCCTATCTAAATAGGTAACAAAGTTGCTAAATTCTTCTTAACCCTTTATGATATTGCTGAAAAGACCTATCTATAAGGTAATTTTACATTCTAGCCTCCATTTCCTTTCGACAACTCTGTATATCTTTCTATCACCTCCCTTCGTAATGCCTAATCTTCAATCCTAAATCTTTATAGCCACTTCCCAGGTGGTGCCTTGTTAAAAATTCTAAAATCTTTCATGCAAGCCCTCTTGTAGGTTTCATTTGCCGAGTCCCAGAACAAGTTTTTCCTTTACAATATTTTTGTTTCATTAATGGGAACTCCGTGCCTTATTTGAATGTTGTGTGATTCTCTTGCGGTCAAAAAAGTGTAGAAACACCAACTCTGGTCCCTATTTGAATTTATTGCATTAACTCAAAATGTCGCTAGCATGGGTCACCCCTATGAATTCTAAAACATACAACTGAGTTTTGGCTTAAAATTTTCTCCCTTTGCTCCTGCTATCCCAGTATAAGCATATACTGATGTCGTTCTTTGCCACCACTAACTAACTCTAATTTTGTTAGCCATATGATATTTACAGTGTTCTGAGCAAGTTTCTCTATAGTGAAACCTTTCTTTGGCTTCACAAGGTCTTTTATCTGCAGGTTAATTGATAATGTAGGTCTATTGATTTGATAGCAGTTGCAGTTTAGTTTTCCTACTTTAGGTACTCAATAGTGCAGGTAGAGTTTCTCTTGGTGGGAGTATTCCTTTAATTCCTTAACTAGCAGATGAAATGAGACAGGTGCGCAGTTTGATAGGATTTTGTCTACCTTCCCAAGAGAATTTACTCGCAGGATTAATTTTACGGTTACTTTACTTATCACAAAAATTTATCTTTTTTTCATTACTTCATTGACCATTTCCACTGTAATAAAAGTGAGATATGAATGAGATTAGTATGCTTGACCAAAACTAACGTGAGCTGAGAAGAATTCACCCTCTGTTGACGAGTTAAACTGGCTCATTTTCACCTTTTGCGTTTCATTGACATGAAGGATTATGGTTGATTCAGGTTGACTTGTGAATCTTATACATACTTTTTGGATTGGTTTTCATTGTTGGACTTATAATAGAAAAAACGAACTGGAAAGCTGCATCCTTTGAAAATAAAGAAATGAAGGGTCTCGGTACTAACAGTAATTTGAAGGAGCTTGTTTTACATAGAAACGAAATTAGGAAATTAAAAGACCTTGCTGAAGGGGTTCAAGACAAGCAGAAACAAAATTCGCTTCTCTGTCTATTTTTTGATCAGTTGAACAGGCATCTGACTATATTTAGTTGCTATCTACACATATTAAGTCTTGATGTAGCTCATCTGCAGCAGCTAGAGATATCAGAAGCCTTAGAATTTAGAGAAGTAGAAACAAGGAAAAATTGCAATCATGATGTTTTTGATACCTGACCAACTCAAGTGGACTTGTTGGTGAGGAATCAGATTTATAGAAAGTGGCAACAGAATCTCCCAGAGCAGTCCCCAGAACTTTGCTCTTGCACTACATTCAGATTATCTGGCAAATTGTTGTTTACTTGGCTTCTGTCTGTGAACAACTTTTAAGCTCTTGCCTTTAGTTCGGACTTCTCAATTTACATAGATGCAGACCTGTTATTTAGATTAAAAGATGTAAGAGCCATGTATTTTTGGTACTGTTTGTCCAAAAGAATCGATAATATTAATGTCCAACCAAACCATCGTAGACTTTGATAAGTAGGGAGTACTTTAATACCAGCAATTTGATAAGTAGGGAGTACTTTCATTTAACCTGCATTTTTATTGATTTTGTACTTTTTCAGTTCATGATTTGCTTTCAACTAGTATGTTTCTTCCTTTTTCACTGTATCCTATCCTTCTTACGGGTTAAGAATTGGTAGGGATATCTTAAAATACTCTAAAAATTTCTCCGTTCATTGGATTCTGTGTCTGCATTTGAGGTTTTCATCTGATGAATTCCAGAAGCTGTTTTCTTTTATTTGTCAGAAATGTTTGTTTCCAAAAGTGAGATCATTAACTGTAGAGTTCATGCTGAATTTCTTTAGTGACACACTTTCAGTGTACGTTTTGTCTTTATTAGTAGGAGATGCGTCTTATATAACGGGACAACACTTTTTAGTTTGGAAATGACATACTTGTGTCTGTTCTTCTTTTCTTCTATTTTTCTTCGATTCTGCAGCTTATTTTCATTGCAGACAACACCTACGTGATGCCTTTGTTAGAATATCATTTGATATTAGTGTGCGACTGTGCGTTGTGTGGTATTGCTGTGATCTCAGCACTCCTCAGTTCCCAAATTTTTTCTTTTGCCGTTTGTAGCATATTCATTAGATTACTGAGTAGAAAATTTTGAACTATTCCATTTTACTGATTCTTTATCCGTGTCATCATATCTCCTTGATGGATTTTGGTACAACTTTCCCTTACCGCACTTTATGTATGGTTTCATGTTAAATTTTCTTCTGTTTCAGGCAGAGAGCGCAATTATAGCGCTGAACTGCAGTGGTGCATTCCTGGGATCACTTCCCATAAGGTTACTTTCTGATTCCATAGAACTTGCTGTCTCATATCTCATTAAACCTTTATAATATTATGATCTATGCAGGGTAAGCCCATCAAAGACTCCTGTGCGTCCGCGTTTTACTCGTTAAGCAGTGCTCTGATCAATCACTGTGGCATTGCTTTTCAGTTGGTCTTTTGCTTATAAGCATATCTAAATATATACTACATATAGTATTAGAGTACTTTTCTGGCATTTTTCATTTAGTTTTCAGTACTAAATCTCTGCTGAGAATCTCTAATTCGCGGGGTACTAGTTATCAAGCTTATAGAGTTGGGCTGGTTTATAGTAGATTTATTAATTTAAGTTGGTATATTATGTTTCTATAGACACTGCCTGAGTACCAAAACTAGATGGATGTTCTTAATTTACAGTTATATTTATCAGTAACTTTGTCGAAATTCGATGTGTTTGGCTCTTTCTACTTAGTTTTCTGCTATGTTATTTGGTTCTTCAAAACATGTTTTCCTGGGGAATTTGGTTCAATTGTTACATCTCTTCTTGTTTTGATTTTCACTGCAAAGACTTAGATGTACACAACAACTCGTAATATATGTTTATACTTGAGGAAAGTTGACAAATAAAGGGGTCGTTTGGTTTGTGGATAAAGTTATCTCGTGATTATAATCCTTGGATCAATTTATCTCGTAGGATAGTAAAATAACACCAAGTTTGAGGTATAAATTTATCCTAGGATTACTGATTTAGTTCTACTTTTTGGAAAACATTTTTTTCTTATAGGAAAATAAGTTTCTTAAAAATAAGGAAAATAACTTTCACTTACTTATTAAAAAAAATTAGAATTAAAAAATTAGAATTACAATCACCTATTGGTGGATCAAGATATTATTTTGTTATATAGAGAGCATTGCATCCCCTTTGTTTTACGGATGATAATCAAACAAATATTTTTATTCTTATTTATGGAAAAATTATGGTAAGTTAAACCATTTTAAATTAGGGCTTGCATATTTTTTTTTTCTAAATAAGATAGGAACCTAAATATTCTGCAATAAATAAAAAAAGTAAAACATTTTCTTTTTCAAAACGAAATAAAAATTTATATATTCTACGGGAAAAAAGAAGAGTTTACTAAACATTTTAGAAAAAAACACAAATGTTGAGAGTGAGATTTGAACTCAAGCTAGTTCCGTGACTTAACTTGTTTACCATTTTCTTTTTCAAAAGATAGGAACTTAAATATTCTACGATATATCAAAAAAAAATATAAAGTGACAACTTGTTTGTCATTTTCTTTTTCAAAATGAAATAGGAACTTAAATATTCTACGAGAAATCAAAAAAAATATAAAGTCTTCTTTTTTCAAAGTAAGATAGGAATCTAAATATTCTACAAAAACACACAAAAAAGAAAAGGAAAAAAAGTTTACTAAATGTTGAGAGTGGGATTTGAACCCACGCCCTTTCGGACCAGAACCTTAATCTGGCGCCTTAGACCAACTCGGCCATCTCAACATGTTGTTTAAAGTGCATGAACTTACAAATCCTATATGTTTTACTTTCCAAATATGTGTATTGACAATGTTAAGTATATAATCAATTATTAATGATGTTAGGTATATAATCGACAACAATAAATGAACAAAGAGTTGAAAGCCTTAATAATGAATCGATATCGAGAATCATAAAGTTTGAGATTGTCACAAAATATGAATAGAGTAACTATATATTAAGGGAGTCTACTTCTCAATATTGAAGAAATAGGTCTAATATTTTCCAAAGTCTTTCTTTTACAAACAAATGTATTTAAACACTTGCATATACTTCGACTAATTTAAGGTTTATAGTTTTATATTTGAAAACACCACCAATTTTTCTTTTACATATTCAGTAACAATTATATATATTCTCTTCATTTTAATTTGTTTGTCTGATTTTGACAAGATATATGATTTTTGACAAGATATATATAGAATGTACCAAAATATTTTTCAATCATGTGGTCTTAAATAGATTGTGTGACTATTTGAAATTAAAAAGTTTCAAAAAAGGAAATGAGACATTAGCTTTGGATAGTAGTAGCATAAGCTGAGAGTGTGCTTCACTACTATTCAATCTTCAAGCAAAAACAATAGCATGAAGTAGTTCAAACCTTTATGGAGAGCCTTTTATTCCTGCTCTATTTAATAGTGTATTAAAGGTATATATGTGTTTATATGGACGCATTATTATTTATAATTATGCAATATTTTTTATGTTCACGTGGACACATATATACCTTTAAAATACACTATTACATAGTGGAGGGGATAAAAAGTCATATCCAAAGTTTGGTATCGTTACAATAATTTTGGTAAAAGTTCGAATATATTTCAGACCTTACTGAACGCACCTATGTTTATAATTTTTCATAGAGTCAACTAGTGACCTTTCCAAAGTTTGGTATCGTTACAACAATTTTGGTCAAAGTACAAATGTATTTCAGACCTTTTTCCCTAAAATATTTTAGACCTTACCGAACGCACTTATGTTTATAATTTTTCAAGAGTCAATTAGTAGTAGCAATAACAACACGATTTTATCAAAATGCTGAGTTGCACTATATATAAGTTAATACTGGTAAACAATTTGATATGAAATTATCAATTATGTTATGGTTTTATTCTTACATAATTAATCTCGATATTATTTATACATCATATTTAATATCATTCTTAAACGTCGTTTAAGGTATAATTCAATTTTTGCTTTATATGACAATCTCTAGTAGTGACTCCAATTTTTATTTTTTCTTTCCTTTTTTCTTTTTCTTTCCTAATAGTCTTATGATTAAATTATATTATTCAAAGATTCAAATATTAAATAAAAGATAAACCAAAGATACAAGAAATCAGAAGAAACGTAAAAGAAGGTGTCCAAAAGTTGAGGAATATTTTTGAATGATACTTTTTTCTTTAATGGATAAATTCGTTGTTGGAATAAGCAAAAATGATAACAAAATATATGTTGTAGTGATTGTTGCATCCAGCACAATTAATTTTACATTTTCGTCCAATTGCCCACTTGCATTCACCTATACGCCCTACAAAATATCGAGAGAAATAACTTAACTCAATTGACTTAAAATATAAAAAAATTCACAACGAATTATTTGTATCCCATAAATTCGTCTCCAAATCAAAATTCTCAAAGCTTCTAAAACTACATTATAAATACTGATTTAGTTAGAATGAACGACTCTCTATTTATAGTGTCCTTCTTTTTCTACAAGAAAATGACTAGCCAAACAAGAAAACTTTTTGTTTTTCTTTTAAAGAAAGACAAACCTATTTATTGTAAGAAACTTAGGATAAATACTCGACACTTATTAAGTTTAGCTTCGACGAAATATTTAGTTGTATGACGTTAATTTGAAATCATTATCATTCTATGCAAATATCTTTAAGTAATATAATTTGGAATTTTGAACGTTGTAATATTTATATATGATAAGTGTAAGACTTTAAATTTGGAGTTCCCTTGTTTATTATTAACTCTTTTTTAAATAACTTTTTTATTTGGTCTATAGGCTGCTCCAACCCTCCATTGCTCAAGCTTACAAGTCAATGAGCTTAATAACAGATAGTATTAAATAAATAGTATAAAATAATATTAGTATTTACTGTGTACTAATCCTAGTCCTATTAGGATTAGTACTCCTTAATTCTAGTCCTATTAGGATTAGTACTCCTTCCTATATCTCCTATATATATCTCCCATGTATTCCCTTAACACTTGAATACAATCAATATTCCTTCATGGTATCA
>NC_028642.1:45553393-45573884 GCF_001406875.1 Solanum pennellii | reverse complement strand
AACCGGCTGATATTCTCACCAAGCCTCTCCCGAGCCGACAGCACGATTACCTCAGTTCCAAGCTTCCGTTCGCTTCCGCTCAGCTCAGCTTGAGGGGGGATAATAACAGATAGTATTAAATAAATAGTATAAAATAATATTAGTATTTACTGTGTACTAATCCTAGTCCTATTAGGATTAGTACTCCTTAATTCTAGTCCTATTAGGATTAGTACTCCTTCCTATATCTCCTATATATATCTCCCATGTATTCCCTTAACACTTGAATACAATCAATATTCCTTCAGAGCTTATTCAGACGGAGCTAAAATTTTTATTTTTAAGTAACTTTGAAAATTGTAACTTAATTCTATCAATTCATAAATTGAGTTGGACCGATCCATAAATCTACTCATATTATTGACAATTTAATGTTTTTACTTAAAAAGGAAATTTTATTTTTTATTCACTCGCACCTAATACGAGAAAAGAAGTCAAAATCAAATATTGTGGAGTAACTTTTAGTTATTCAAAACGAAGAGGACAAGGACCTCATTAACACTATATATAATAGAGAAGAGTTGTGAAGAGAAATCACTTGTCCCACCATTGTGGTTTTTGTACCAATTCAAGTCAACTTTGGGAAATGTAATTATTCTTTGGCATTTCACTTATTTGTAATTAATTTTTATATATGTCGACTTGAAATTATAGTCATTTTACAAAAATTGAGAAAAGCATTATTGTATTTTTTTTCTTGAAATTTGTCTAACACTTAGGGGTCATTTGGTACAAAAATGAATAATGCAGGGATTAGTAATGTAGGGATTAGCAATGCAGGGATTAGTAATGCAGAAATTATTTTTATCAAGTGTTTGGTTCATTGTTTCTTATCTAATTTTGTGTGTGGTTTAAAAGTTTTTTTTTAAAACTTTCCAATTATACCCTAGAGTTATTATGAGATTTTGTATTTCATGTAATTGAGTCAAAGTAGATAATTAACGGAGAATATTATTTTTTTATAACATTTTTAACTAGTTAGGAGAATAAATTTTTTATTGTCATGTTCACTATTTTCTCACTTAAATTGTTTGAGAGTAAATAATTGTCATCTTAATAAATTAGAGTTAATAACTCAAAAGGTCACACAACTATAATGATTATAGAGAAAATTTATTGAACTTTGTTTTGTATCAATAAATTTTAAAAAACTCTTTATCATAAAATAAAATAAGAATATAAAAAAATAAATTAAACTATTTTTATACTCGAGATGTGTGTGTATATATATATACACACACACTCTTGTTTTAGACTACTTGTGTAATGTTTAATGAACTTTCATTAAGAGACAATATTTTACTTATGAATTGTTCTTAAATTCATACATCAACATTAACATATTAGTCGGATTATAACATTTTATATTAATAATAAATAGATTAAGTAATTCATATTTTAGAAACAAAAAATTATATCTAAATAATAAAATTTGTAAGCTAATTTATTTAAATAACTTTATTAGTATAAATATAAAATATAAAATCAAAAAAATAAATAAAATATTAAAAGGATTTGAGGGATATTTTTGTCTTTACCTAGAATAGTCCCATGGTATTAGAGCTAATACTCCAAATGGAAGGTATTAGTAATACATCACATAATACCATGTAGGATGTATTAACTAATCAATGGATTATTTATACAGAGGCTCACATTCCCACCAAACACAATATTAAATTATACCACATCTAATACATGAATTATTTTTTTCAATACAGCCTATCAAACGCCCCCTTAAGCTCTTAGAAGAAATAATGAAAGTTTTATTTTGAAAAAACTTATAGAAAGATAATTTAATCATATACTAACTTTATATCTTATATTATTTAATATTATTGTAATCAATTATGTTAAATGAATCTTAGTTTTCAACGAGGGGAACATGATGGAGCGTCTAAAAAGTAAATTGTCTTTTTAAAGAGTCCCATTAGTCAAAAAAATAAAATAAAATGTCCACTTTAATTAAATTCATAAGTAGTATAGTTGGTTACAGTTCAATTAGTTATGAGAAATATAGCACCATATGCATCTCCCAGGTTGTGTCAAACTCACCAATAATGAAAATTTCCTCACATGGCCTTGATGGTTTTTGTGCTCCACCTTAGTCCTTTTTTGGGTTGGTTTCTCTTTATTCGTTTTGATGTCTGATTAATTTAAATTTATATTATGTATGATTGAAATAGACATTTAGTTTCATCAACTATATTACATTTTTTGGTGATTTACCGTAGCACTTAGTGTTTTTAAAAATATTTTTGGGTGAGTTTTAAAGGCAAGTCTCGAGAAGGGACATATCAAAAACGCTCTGAGGCGTAAATTAAAAACGTTAATTTATAAGCCTCAATTTCTGAATTTGGGGCGTAAGCCTCGAGCGTAAAATCATAAGCATGAGACGTAAAAACATGTATGCCCTGGACGTTAATTTATTTTTTAAATTTTTTTTACTTTAATCATATTTTTTTTATTATTAGTGTAAATGTGTAATGATATTTCTTAATTACTAATTATAATTATTTTTTCTTCATTAATGGCTATTAATCCCTATCTTTATTAAAATTTATTTGGAAAATAATTGAAGTGTTATTTTTACTTACTTAATAATATAAATTAGAAAATTAGATATACATGATACTATGTCCCACAGATTCATAGAACTTACGCCTATGTCTCAAAGCTTACGTTTCATCATATACGATATAAAACGTGATATATATAACACTATGTCCCACAGATCCATAGAACTTACGCTCTATGTCTCAAAGCTTACATTTCATCATGTACGATATAAAACGTCCCGACTTACGTTTTCGCCTTTTTAAGACACTGGACTAGCACTACATAATCGGCTCAAATGAGGAGTCAATATTAAGCCAAGAAACGATCATTAGTTGGATTTGCACGCAAAGCATTGTGCTTTTATGATCAATCTCTTGGCCCTCAACGTATTTTTAATAATCACATCTTTGAATATTTTATGGAGTATTTATTTTTCTCTCTTTTTATAAAAAAATAACGTAGTTTAATTGGATATTAAATTTAAGGAAATAATTTTAAAAATTCAATCTTATAGTTTTAAATTTAAGTTATGATAAATATATCAAAATATCCTTAAATCTTTTTATCTTAAATATGTCACATAAAAAATTAAACTAAAATGTTAGCAAAAAAAAGGAGACTAAAAAGAAGCAGTCTATTCTGTATAATAGAGAGGAAGTATTTCTTTCGTCTCAATTTAATTGTTAATTTTTATTTTATAAAATCAAAATAAAATTAATATTTTTTCTTAAAATTAATATGAGATGTTCTCAAAGTTAATACTCCTTTTTCCCTAATCATTTGTCCACTTTAGATTGATATACCTATTAAGAAAATAATTAATGACACAATGAGTTTACCATTTTATACCATTATTAATTATGAAGTGGATGAAAAGTTTTACATTTTTCGAAATAATTAGTTATATAGTTGAGGGTATAATAGGTAAAAAAAATTATCCTTTCTTGATTTGTCAAAATAGACAAGTAATTAGGAACAATTATAAAAGAAAAAGTAGACAATTAATTAGAAATATAGAAAGCATAAGAATTCGAAGAGTTACAAGTTCCACAAGTAATAATTATTGATTGATGTTATACGACTGCTCAAGTTCTATTTACTATTTGTATTGGGAGGTCAGAAATATTTTTTTTGAGAAAAAAAATACTTTTCTTGAAAAATGAAGTATTTAACAAATTAGTTAAAATACTTTTAAATGAAAGCAAAAACAATTTTTGATAAACTGTTAGAAAGAAACTAAAAAATTCAATATTTTAAAAGCAGAAACCAAAAATCAATAAAGAAAGCTAAAAACAATTATATTTGACTTTTTAAGAAACATATATAAATAAATGATAAATATAATAACTAATAGGAGACGAAAAACGTATTTTCTATCAAATACTTACGGGTCAATTTTATCCATTAAGATTTAGCTATATTGGAAAAAAGTTACTCCTATCTTTATTAGTCCTATTAACATTTTGAACAATAATATTTTATAATTTCTACATATTTCATTGATCACTAAATTAAATATTTAAAATCATATTTTAGTCCTCAAATTTTAAGTCGGTTACCAAAATTTTAAATTCTACACTAGTAAAACAAATCCTTTTAATAATACATTCATAAAACAAATCCTTTTAATAATACATTCAATAGTCAATACTCTTCGAAGTATATTCTTCTTGAAAAATAGATTCAAAAATTTTAAAATACAAAGAGACCGCATAAAACAGTATTTTAAAAAACAAAATTAAACATGGCAAGCTGTTGTATTCAAATTAAATTTTAAAAGTAATTAATGGTAGTAGTAGAATTTAAGTATAATTAGTTATATTCAAATAAAAAGAAACGTGGCATGGACACCATTGGGAAAGACTTGGCAAGGTAAGTAAACCAATTATAAAACTAATGTGTCAAAGTCATAATTCTAAGGTCAAATGCTTCTTTGGCATTCAAATATTAGTCTTAAACATTAGATGGCATGTGAAATCAAATAATATGTCTTCACGTTGAATTTAAATAAAATACTATATCGAGTAAAATCAAATATAATAAAAAAAGCGAAATAAAAAAGACTTTCTTCTATAGGTTGTAAGAAGCCTTGATCATTTGTCCGATAAGAATTAGGCATCCAAAAGAAGTCTCGTTTCCCTGCCTTACAATGGGAAACGGTCATAATGATTCTCAGCTCAACAATCAATCTTGAATCATATCGATTTGTCCCAATTAGATTCAAGTGGGGCGTCAGAGCATAGGCACATGCTATTAGATAACTTTTCGATATTTAAATATGTCATTGTTTTATATTAAGACGATAAATTCAATTTTTGATTCTAGAAAAGAAGATTTTACAGATAATAGAAAGCATAAAAAGTTTCAAGAAGCCAAAATCTCCACCCCACCTTCACCCACCACCACCATCCACCCTTGTACTATCCATTTCCTGTCTAAAAAATTACTTGTAAAAAAGTATTTTAATTTAAAGAAAATGAAATTAATCGACCTTAGTTTGTTTGTCTTTTAACCTCTTTTCACAATTCAACTATAAACAAAATGACCTTTTTTTTAGAAAATAATAATCGTAAACAATTTTTATACTATCATGTCATATTTATATGGATAAAATTTGAATTTTATCACTTTTTCTGTTTGTCAGAGATGTTAATAAAAATCATGTGTCCGCACGATTAGAAAAACATACAAGTTCTTTATTAATAAATGTAATAGATTATATCATAAAAGATGTATCACATCAATCAAAGAAAGCAATAATCTACTAAGAGGATAAATTTTTAAAAAAATTGTTGTTTGAGATGAAATTAAAACAAATCTAATTAGTAAAAAGGTTAAAAACAATAAAAGTTGAAACTTATAATTAAGTATGATATGATATGAATTATTAAAATGCTATCTTTCCACACAAAATATTTATTAATGATACTGAGAATCCACTCCAACCTTAGCTTTGGAGTGAATTTTCAAGATCATGATATTATTTTTTTCATGTGCTATCAAGTATGATTGCTTGCCTTAATATTTTCTCATGGACCCATATTTAAGTCTTCACATTCACATTATGAATCCATTAAACACCATTATAAATAAAATATATTATGATCTTACCTAGCCTTCTACATTAAGCTTAGTAGCAATCATTAGTTGGTTTATTATTAATTCATTCACATATGCTTCGTCATCTCTTTCTAAGGACGGAGTCATCAGAAAATTACATTATTTTATGTTAAAATCTTTTTTTTGTATATTAACTTTTTTCATATTTTGAACGACATCTTGACTGTATCTCTGGGCCCTTTAAGTTATAAATCTCCCTAAAAAGAGTTAAAAAATGGTTAGTGGAAGGAGTTAAATGTAGCTTTCAAGATTATTCTTTAGAAAGAATTGATGCAAATTCCTTAAGAAACCGTGTCTTCAAAATTAAATTAACAGTTGTCCATTTATACTTATCTTAAAGAAAAATAGTATTCCAAATTCTCAATCAACCAATGCCGTCATCTCCAAAAAAAGGATGATCCAAAAGTATTGGATGAGAATAGAATGCCAAAAGCAAAGAACAAAAAAAAAAGTAACTTGAAACACTAAACACAAATTCATTATATTAATACAAATTAAATATTATAATTAAAATTAATAATTTATAAATCACACAAAAATAATTATACTGGTGCGCAAAGAACAAAGTGGATGACATTAAGTAGCGTCTAAATATTTAATTATACAATTAAATTAAATATTTGCCAAATTAAAAAATTATAATTTCTAGCTCACCCACCACCTGATTTCATTAGACTATCTAAGCTAGCTAATTTTATTTAAAAAATTTTTATATTGGAAATAAAAGGAAGGCGAGATTATAAAGTGAAAAATTGAATTATAATAAGGTAATAGTTCAAATAATTAATCAACTGAGCTATTAAAATCTCGATTTGATGATAATGAAGTACTAAAAGAAGCAAAAAAAACAACAAAAACTCAGAACTATTTTATTATATCATTCAATTTTCGTCATCGTCTTTCACAACAATTATGTATGTATATGAACATCTTGAGAAACAGCAAAAAAAAAAAAAAAAAAATTCAAAAACAAGCAAAAATTCGAGTCAAAAAGTAGTTATAATACACAATAATTGATAATAAAAACGAAGAACAAATCATGCTTTAAAGCACCATGGATTGTTGTGAGTATGGTGGTGTTGAGAGGTAGTTTCCTTATGAATTATCCCTTGAACATGTCGAAATTCTTCGACATGACAAGGGATATTAATAGGTCCATTATGATCAAATCCATATTCATCTTCTGATTCTTTCAACAGCTGCATAAACAGGGGATGATTTATGTATATCACTGGGATCACAAACCTCTGTTGCTCTTCACCTTGTCCTACTGTTATCGCCAAACATCCTTTTGGTATGTTCTTCAATTCTCTTTTTCCGTGATGGAGATGAAAATGGATATGAGGGACGTGAAAATGGAAATTCGAATGATGATTATGGCCCATTCTTTTATTTTTTTTTGTGTGTTTCGAAAAAACAAACAAACAGAGTATATATATAGGGAGAATGAGGTTGTTATAAGAAAACAGTAGAGAAAGGCCAAGGATCAGAAGCCGAGATGGCAAGTTTGAAGAGAGTAAAAGAAGAATCTGTTAGAGATTTTGGGATATTGCTCATCATCTACTGCATAAATCTGATGTATATTTTTGAAAATTTTGAGATGGAATTGAGGGTTTTGTAAGAGCCAGACAAGTCTATTTATATACAGGGGAAGAGGAATACTAGTATTCTTCAACTATAAAATAAAATTAGCTGAAATGGTCAAGAGAAAAATTGTTACAGAGTAAATGCTTGGCTCCATCTGTTTTTTCTTTTTCTTTTTTTTACAAAAAGGCATAACTATTTCTAGATTATGACTAAAATCTCAGACACACATCTCGATTATAATTTTGTATACTTTTGAGTTTATGTGATATATTTCATGACTCCACACAGTTGACGCGCGTGAGAGATATTTAAACCTCATGTAAACCAAAAAGTATTCAAAATTACAAAATAAATTGGTTTGGGAGGTAATAAAATCTCAATCTAATTAATGGGTAAAGCTTACACACACCGAGTGTTTACACCAATTCAATACATGCACGTCACGTGTTTAAATTTATAGTTCATTTTACTCAATCTTAATTAATTAACGTGTGTTTTACTTTATTAAATCACATAATAATAAATTTTAATATAAACAACCAGTACGAATAATTTTTTTTTTTAAAATTAAGTTATATCTCAAAAATTCGAGTATAATCTAAAAATATACTTATTATTTTCTTTTAGAGGTCAAAATATGTGGTGACGAACATATGAGGATAATATTAGATTGTTTAAAAGGAAGTCTTTTGATGGGTTAAAGGGCAAAGAAGTATACTAATTCAAACAAGGAATGTACTATCTACATGACATCACATAATTAACAGTTAATTTCGCAGTTGATAGCGGGCAAGCATAGGAAAAACACCATAAATGGTATGAACCATTGGAGTAGGTTAAAAATAGTTTTTTTATTTTTTATATATTTATCGTATTAAGTCTATTCTTTGATAGTCATTCAATTATGATTTTTTTTTCGAAAGCCATTCAACTTTAGTTTTTAAATCAAAAATCATTCAACTACAAATTTTTTTTCTTCGGAAGATCACTTAACTATAAGTTCTTTACTCAAAAGTCACTCAATTACAAATATTTTACTTACAAAGTCACTCAACCATGAGATTTACTTAAAAGTAACTCAACTTATTCAATTTAATTTTTTAAAACTAAAATTTACTTACACAAGATTTTTATTTCTACGCAATTGAGTAAAGTAGGTGAGTCATCATTTTATAATTTTAGTTAGGAATGTAAATTTTAATTTTAAAAAATTAATCGAATAAGAGTGACTGTGTCACGACCGGAATCTAGACCCCAGACGAGACCGGCGTCGTTGACCTCTCAGAGGTCGCAAACAAGCCTACTTACGTCGTTCTTACTTTACATATGTTAATTTTAGCGGAAAATTTGAAATTTTTGATTCTTTAATCATACTTGCTAAACATTCTTAATATTTCGTAATCGTTCATCATCAACCATCTAACAATTTAAGAGATAAACAACTGAAAGAAATAATTCGTTAAGTATTAATTGTATATCGGTCAAAATAACACCAATACAAAGTCTGAATCAAAGTAGGAAAGAAACGCTAGTGGAACATGCTCCACTAGCTCAACTCTAAACTACGCTAGAATGTAAAACAGTAGCATCCTCGAAAGCATGAGGACCTACCAAACTCCGGATGAATGCTGACGTCCGGATAGCTTCAACAACGAACCTGTAGCTCTACCGTCCACCTGTGCCTGCACCTAAAAGTAGATGTTTGTATGGAATTAGTACACACTTGTACTAAGTATGGGTATATGCAAGCACACACCAGGGACATGCATGAGGAAGAATAGCTCTTTCCTAACAACATGATGTTTGGAAGTCAAGTCAGTGGACTTGCTAAATTGAGATTGGGAAAGTTATGCCATGAGAGTGACATGCATCATATAATTATCGTATGGCACACAACATATAACATCTTCATATAGCACATAACATATAACACATAGTTTCTTTCATATTATTCATTCATATACCATGAGACCTTATTATCATAGACTTAACCTTAAGACTTTCCAAAATGAGGGCTCAACATATGGGACCTCAACTAGGGAGCCTTCTTTAGCAAACACAGAGTCTGCTTCACTCATTCATTCGTATTTCATTTCAATTCATTCATAGGCCAGTGCGAACACCAGCTATACCTAGGATGTAGTTTAAGACTTTCATCGGGTTTGCTGTGCAATGATCAGGAATAACCTAATGTCATTACCTGAATCTAGCTCACCTCTTGATTATCCTATCCTAACACCTTCGGTATCATTCGTTTCTTTATGTGATTCATTTGAANACTCATACATCATGGAAGCTGGCTTCTACTATGAGGACATCATAGCTCAATAGATGATTTCTCATCTCATCATTTGTATTAAGTGTTTTAATCTCAATATTTTTCATTAGAGTGTTCATAGAGACTGGTCTCTTCATTATCTTACACTCTCATTGGTGAGTACGTATTGGTAACATTTACTTAGGCTCATTTGAGATTGCTCTAATCATATAAATTCGCCTCACGTCATGTTGTCACTACATTCTTCATTATTAGCACCTTTATTCTTCATAGTTACTCACCTCTTATTACGTGAATGTTCATTTCTTCATTTCATAATTCATCTCATCATATGCCAATGCACTTGGCCATTTAGTATATCTTAAACTTGTACCTAATCCTCATAAGGTTCATCATTTCCTTACGTTCATCTTAGGTTCACTTAATTTTTGAACGTATGTTAGACTTATATGTCTATACATACAAGCCATGGGGCTTCATTCATAGTTCGTTAAGTGATTCTTATTTTCCTAAGATTATGTATTACAAGACTTATGTATCTTGTATATATACTAAGATCTTGATTTTTGATCTAAGTAGATGGCATTATTCTTGAATATTTTACTCACGTATGACTTATGTATCAATACGGAGGATTTATCACGGGAATCCAAATCTTGAATTATTTGGATATCGTTTATATTTTTCATTGATTTTATTTCTAATATTCATAACTTTAGAACTCTAAATTAAATCTCAACATTTTCATGACATAATAAATTTTCTATTTTTTTATTAGAATTCTAAAGTAAATTTCAATATTTACATGAAAGAATTAATTTTCCACTTTAATTAGAACTTTTATTTAATTAATAATTTCTTTTTTGTTTTTAAGTCAAATTCGCTTGGATAGGGAGGTTGTGGGTTCGAATCCCCACAGCCCCCCTTATTTTCCATTTAATTTCGCTGAGGAGGAGGCTGTAAGGTGGTGGGTTCGAACCCCCACAGCCCCTCCTTCTTTAATTTAGTTAAATGGAGTGAGGTTGTGGGATCGAATCCCCATAGCCTCATTTTTTTTTTTCGCCTACTGAGGTCGTGGGATCGATTCCCACGCCTCGCGTTCCTTTTTTTTTCCGCGTAGCTGGGGGTCGCGAGTTCGATCCCCCCCCCCCCCCCCCCCTTNNNNCCCCCCCCAGCCCCCTTTTCTTTTCCTTTTCCTCGCACAAGACAGGGGCGAGGGTTCGATTCCCTCCAGCCCCATATATTTTATTTTTAGCGAAAATTCGCTGCCCCCAGCCCCCTAGTTCGAATCCCGCCTGGCACCCCCCTTTTTTTTTTAATTTAAAGCCTGCTGCAGGGAGGTCCTGGGTTCGATCCCTGCAGCCTCCAAACGTTTTTTTTTTCTTTGACGTCCAAAAATTTCCAGATTCTTTGAAAGTCTATTTCTAAGTTCTGGGAATTTATTCCACGATTTTTCTGCTCTTTTTCATCAAATTTCACATTAGTTCTTAGGGAGATTTCATGGTTCATTCAATTCACTATACTTCATCATAATAAATATCACATTGTACACCCATTACACACATAAAATACACGATAAATGCACAACTTATACACCCCAAAACAGTGACTAAAACACTGCCCTATACACACCTATACAATAATTTTTCCGGTCATATTTTGATGATCATTATCGTGATTTCCCGCACATAAACACATTCATATTTAATTCAAACACATCATTCATGCAAAAATCTAGCAGCACAACATATCCATCCTACAAATTCGTTAGGGAGCTAAGGACAAGGACATACGAAGGGGAACAACCTTAGTTTCAAGAGTTTAAGAAACGTTCGAAAGAAAGTACTCGTGGAGAAAGAATTCCATGAGAGAAACCCATACCTTGATCGATGTTCAAACTTTGATGTTGCTGCCCGGAAAACTCCTCCAAATCACTCCCAATTCACTTCAACGTACACCTCACTCGACGAACCTCTCTTAGCCTTGACGTTTTGATTACTTTTTCTTTTACTTAAAATTTTTTTATGTGAGTTCTTCAAGCATGAAGAACTGTTGATATTTGGCAGAAATAATGTGAGGAAGATGGAGAACGTGAGAGAGAGAGTTAAGAAGCGTGAGAGAGAGAGAACTATTAGGATTAGGAGACTAATTCAAGAATTAGTCAAATAAAATTTAAAATAAATAAATACAAATCTGTTTTTATTTATTTATTTATTTATTCATTTAAAACGTGAAAGGACCATTATGCCCTTAAATACCTATTTATTCTTATTTATATAATTTTTTTTTTTTGGATCGTTACAGATTGATTTTATAAGTAAAATATTTATAGTTGAGTGACTTTGTAAGCAGAAAATTTATAGTCGAGTGACTTTTGAGTTAAAAATCAAAGTTAAGCGACTCTCTGAGGAAATAACTTATAGTCGAGTGACTTTCTAAGAAAAAGTCTATAATTGAGTGACATTTGAGTTAAAAATCAAAGTTGAGTGACTATTTGAGATATTACGGTCTCTTAACTACACACTTACTGATTTTAGTCCTTTAAATATTAAAAAACATATCATGTTTGATCTCTGTCTATCTTTATACAAATAACTTAGGTTTATATTAATGTAAAGCCATGCCTCTATAAATTTAAATTCTTAATTCATTTTTCCAGTTGTTTCTTTTTCCCTACTATTTTTTCTTCAAATTACTCTTATGAAAAAAGCCTTAACTTCAACGATTCAAAATAAAATTTACGAGAAAAATAAATATAAATCCTAAATTTTATTCAATGATCAATAAAATAAAATATGATTTTTGCTAATGACTTGAATATGCTCAAATTCATTATGAAAATAAAAAATAATCCATTAGATGTGACTAGAAATTTATTTATATTTAATGAAAAAGAATTTTTTGCAATGAGAACAAAAATAAAAGTTCCTTGCTTACATGTTTTGATTCCAAAATTTGTACTTCGGACGATTTTACTATAATCTGTAAATGTATAATTAGGGGACTAAAGCTAGTAAGTGAATAGTTAAGTGACTAAACCCGAAAAGATTTTGGATAGTTGAAAGACTAAATTTGGTAAATATATGGTTAAAAAAATCAAATTTGATGATATTTTGGATACTTAAAGGACTATTTTCGACCTATTACAATAATTCAGAGACCATTTATGACATTTTCTCGACCAATATACATCTATAAAAATTAGTTTTTTGACTTTTCAAATAATATTATATATGAAAAAGTTATATAAGGATATATATGTGATCATAAATAATTATAACTTTAAAAAAATATCGTTAGAATTTCATAATCTTCGATACAAATTAATTGTATTCACAATATGATTATTGATCAGATATATATAAATCCATTAATTGGATATCTCTCAGATTTCTCTCACATCTCTCGATCTCTTCTCCTCCTAAAATATAAATATTAAATTGTAATTAAACAAACTATAACTAATAAATCTAATTTTATTTCCGAGTCTTATTTGCTTTTAAAATATCTACTAAAAAAATGTCAATTTTTTAGATGTAATATTAAGATTGACAAATGAATTGCCAAGTCATAGATGTGTTGCACACTGCAGACTTAGTAAGACTTGCGTCATGGCAACGCAACTACATACAGAGCACCCAATGTTTTTATTTTTTAAATTTTTTATGTAGACATTTTAATTAGGTTTTATTTGATTCAACAACCATAGTAAATCTAAAATGTACCAGGCGGACTTAATTCGTAGATTTTGTATTTATATTAAAAATAAAATAAATACATTTGTATATTAACTTATGAATTTTTTGATAAAATTAATTAACGTTTCAATGTTTAAAAAAAAAGCCATAGAAATGCTTCACACTATTGTTTTGGGTTTGAAAATTTTTTTTCTCTCCCCGTCTTAAAATTTAGAACTCTCAAATTTTTAATCTTGACTGCGCCTCTGAGTTAAATATATTTGCCACACTTCACACTATCTAGCTTGGAAATATTTCAAGGTCATGTCTGCAAACGCTCTTTACGTGGGATAATTAGTTAATTAAATTACTTTTGTGTGAAAGATAAACCTAAGAATAAGAGGTGAAAGTTGTTCAAAAGTGTTGAAATGACATTTTCCAAGGATATAGTAATTAGTAACAATCACTTAAACACAACATATTAAAATAAACATTATCATTATAATTGTACTTAAATGACTTGTTATGTTTTGACAACAATTAATGATCACCTATTCTTTTCACTAATTCTTTTCATTATTGCAATAACAATAAATAATATTAAATTATTAACCAATAACCTCAACTTCACAAGCAAATTTACAAGCCTCCGAGGGTGTGTTTGGTAATGGCGGAAATCATTTTTTGAAACAATATTTTTAATTTTTTCATGTATGATTAGCTAAAATATTTTTCCAAATAAACTTGTTTTTCTCAAATTTAAGAATTAATTGGCCTCCCTTCAAAAATTAAGAAAACATTTTTTAAAACTCTATTCATTCTTAAATTATAATATTTTTTTTCTTACCCTACCGTGCACCCCTATACACAACCCTCCCCATCTAAAAAAAAAATTAATTTTTTTTAAATTTTGTTATATTTTTTATCCCTATCCCTAACCAACCACCAGCTCCCTACCCCAAACCAACCCCAACTCCCCCACCCCAAACCAACCCCAATCCCCAAACAATTTTTTTTAAAAATACTTTTTAAAAATAATTCAAATTTGAGATTATTTTTACCTCATCCAATCTCTACCACCCTACTCTCTCCGTCCGACAAAATAAAGTTCATACCCTCCCCTTCCTCCCTCAAAAAAAAATTATTTTTTATAAAAAATATTTTAAAAAATATTTCAAATATGAAAATTTCATTTTTTACGCCATTTCTATTCCCTTCCAACCCAGGTCACCCCCATCAAATCTCAAATATTTGACAAATTCTGATTTGCTAACTTGATGAGAGCTTCGGAAAAAAAAAATTAACTAGAAATATTAGGAAGTCTCATTAAAATTCTAATTAACCAAATGTTAATATGCAAACTTAAATAACCAAACTTGCTCATGAATATTTAAAGATAAACACTTATTCAAATGTTTACATTTAACTAAATAATTAATCTTAAAAATCAAGAAACCAAAATAAAAATACATATTGTTATAAATTTATTGTATAATATATGTGGATTATCCATTAGATTTATCCACTATAATTGGATTCATGTATAAGTACTTCCAAGGTGATAAAGTTTGCTTCCAAGGTGATAAGAACTTCCAAGATAACTATGTATCTATTAATTAGATGACTTTTGGAGTGATATCTCAACACTATAAATAGAGAATCACTCACCATTTGGAATACACACTTGAATAAGAAAAATTCTCTCCTCTATTTGTATACTTCTTCTCTTCTTCTTCTTATTATAATATTCTGAACTTTTTTTATAACACGTTATCATCATGAAGTTGCTACTTGCAAATGTATTATATAAATATTTTTATTTAATTCAAATATTCTCTCATAATTTCATTATGTCGAATTTATCCAAACTTGAGTTTATGGCATTAGATATTCTGGAAAGAATTATCTTTCATGGGTACTCGATGTTGAGATTCACTTGGCTGCTAAAGGTCTTGATGCCACCATTACTCAGGGAAATGAAGCATCGAGTCAAGATAACGCGAAGGCTATGATTTTCCTTTGTCATCATCTTGATGAGGGCCTAAAGATTGAATATCTGACGGTAAAAGATCCACTTGAATTGTGAACTGATTTAAAGGGGAGATATGACCACCTAAAGGCAACAATGTTGTCAAGAGCTCGCTATGAGTGGATGCATTTACGATTTCAAGATTGTAAGACCGTAATTGAATACAACTCTGTTGTATTCATGATAACCTCCCAGTTGAAATTATGTGGGATATTATAAAAGATGAGGACATGTTGGAAAAGACACTAACTACTTTTCATGCCTCAAATGTGATATTGCAAATGCAATATCGTGAAAAGGGTTTTCAGAAATATTCTGAACTGATCTCATGTCTTTTGGTGGCTGAGCAACATAATGTTCTTTTAATGAAAAATCATGAAGCTCGTCCCACTAGAGCTGCTCCATTACCGAAAGCAAATGTGGTGGAAGCACGTGATCAATCTGAAGTAAAAAGAGATGATCATCGGGTCTATAATAATGCACGGGGACGTGGCAAAGATAAGAGACGATACACCAATCGTCGAGGTGTTGGTCATAATAAAAATGAGAACAACATGAGTTCTCAAAATAACCCCTCAAAAAGTAATTGTCGTTGTTGTGGCATGAAAGATCATTGGAAGAATGAATGTCGCACACATGAGCCTTTTGTAAGGCTCTACCAAATTTCTTCTAAAAAGAAAGGAAATAAAAGTGATGCTTCCTTTTCTAATGCTCGAGCTGAGTCACATATGACTCTTAAAGATGATGATAACCCGGGAACATCTCAGAAATATGATAAGGATGTTGAAGAAAATTTTGCTTTAAAGGATGATGTTTTTGATGGCCTTGGTGACATTACTTATATGGAAGTTGATGACTTCGTTGGAGATCGAAACTGATGTTTGATCTTTTAGCTGGGGAATGAAGTCTGTTAATATTTTACTCAATATTTTATTTATGTGTTTTTAATCATCATGTTCTTCATGTTGAAGTATTTAAATTTCTGTTGTTAGTTTTGTTTCGTACTTATTTTAATGTATTTTTATTTTAATGAAAATTAGTAGAAATTCCCAGTTGTCAGTTGGATTCAAGATGAGTAATGCAGATGTATGACTTCTTGATAATGCTACAACGCATATAATATTAAAAGAACAGAAATACTTTTCTAATTTGGTTATGAAAATGGCATATGTCAACACAATATCAGGTAGTACAAAATTAATTGAGGACTCTGGAAGAGCGACCTTATTACTACCTGGAGGGACAATATTAAGCATTGATAATGCATTATATTGTAGTAAGTCTCAAAGAAACTTATTAAGTTTCAAAGTTATTCGACAAAATGACTATCATGTTGAGAGGGCTAATGAAGGAAAGGTTTAATACCTTTACATTACTATAATTAATGTAGAGAAGAAAATTGTGCATGAAAAATTACCTACATTTTCTTCTGACTTGTACTATACAAGTATAAGTACAGTTGAATCAAATGCCGTGGTAAACAAAAGGTTTACTAATTTTAATGATTTTATCATTTGACATGACCGGTTAGGCCATTCCGAATTTAATATGATGTGCAAAATCATTGAGAATTCACATGGGCACACCTTAAAGAGCTCAAATATCCTTCAATCAAAGGAATTCTCTTGTGTTGCTTGTTCTCAAGGAAAGTTGATCATTAAACCATCAACAGTTAAGATTGGAATTGAATCCCCTGCGTTTCTGGAACGTATACATGTTGATATATGTGGACCAATTCAACTTGCATGTGGACCCTTTAAATATTATATGGTCTTGATAGATGCTTCTACAAGATGATCACATGTGTGCTTATTATCAACTCGCAACATGTCTTTTGCGAGATTGTTAGCTCAAATAATAAGATTGAAAGCACAATTTTCAGACTATACAATAAAGACAACCCGTCTAGATAATGCTAGTGAGTTTACATCTCTGGCATTTAATGATTATTGTATATCTACTAGTATAACAATTGAACATCCGATTGCGCATGTTCATACTCAGAACGGTCTAGTAGAATCATTGATTGAACTTCTGCAATTGATAGCTAGGCCATTGCTAATGAGTACAAAGTTGTTTGTCTATGTGGGGGGATGCTATTTTGCATGCAGCAACATTTGTGCGCATAAGACCGACAAATTATCATGAATTCTCTCCATTACAGTTGACTTTTGGTTAAGAGACAAACATTTCCCATCTTAGAATTTTTGGATGTGCGGTGTATGTCCCAATTGCTCCACCATAACGCACAAAGATGGGGCCCCAAAGAAGGTTGGGGATATATGTTGGGTATGAATCTCCTTCAATTATAAAATATTTGGAGCCTATGGATGGAGATTTATTTAGAAGATTTGCTGATTGTCATTTTGATGAATCAGTATACCCAACATTAGGGGGGGTAATATAAGCAGTTGGGACAAGAGATAGATTGAAATTTATCATCTCTATCACATCTGGATCCTCAAACAAATCAATGTGAGCAAGAAGCTCAAAGAATAATTTATTTACATAATATTGCGAATCAGCTACCAGATGCTTTTACTAATCTTCCAAGGATTACAAAATCACATATTCCAGCTGCTAATGCTCCAATTCGAGTTGATGTCCCGGCTAAACAAATTGTTAAGGCAAATGATTCTAGACCACATTTTAAACGTGGTGGACCAATTGGTTCCAAGGATAAAAATCCTCGAAAGAGAAAAGGAATAAATGATCAAGATGATCATGGGTTGAAAGAAATTTCTCAAGATGAGACCCAAGTAATAACATATGATGAAATATCCGAGGAGGTTCAAACTTCTGAAAACAATGAAATTTCAATGAATTATGTCTCGACGAGAAAGTTGTGGAACTGAAATAATGTTGTGATTGACAACATATTTGCCTATAATGTTGCTATTGACATAATGCAACAACACGAAGATTTTGAGCCAAAATCTGTTCACGAATGTAGACAAAGAAATGATTAGCCAAAATGAAAGGATGCAATTCAAGTAGAATTGACTTCACTAGAAAAATGTGAAGTTTTCGGACAAATAATCCGAACACCAGAAGGTATCAAGCCAGTGGGGTACAAATGAATTTTTGTATGAAAAAGAAATGAGAAAGGTGAAGTCGTGAGATATAAAACCCGACTTGTTGCTCAAGTTTTTTCTCAAAGACCTAGCATTGATTATATGGAGACATATTCTCCTGTGCTAGATGCAATCACCTTCAGATATCTCATAAATCTGGTGGTTCATGAAAAATTTGAAATGCGTCTAATGGACGTTGTCACCAGCCTATCTATATGGCCATTGGACCACGGCATTTTCATGAAAGTTCCTGAAGCATTCAAAGTGCCTGAAGCATACAAAGATTCAAGAGAAATTTGTTCAATAAAGCTTCAGAAATCTCCATATGGATTGAAACAATCAGGAAGGATGTGGTACAATCGTCTGAGTGAATATTTGTTAAAGAAAGGGTACAAAAATGACCCGATTTGTCCCTGCATTTTCATTAAATAGTCGGAGTCTGAATTTGTTATAATAGTTGTGTATGTTGATGATTTGAACATCATTGGCACTCGTAAAGAGATTTAGAAGCCGTTAAGTGTCTGAAAAGAGAATTTGAAATGAAAGATCTCGGCAAGACAATTTTGTCTTGACCTACAGATTGAGAATTTGTCAAATGAAATACTTGTTTATCAATCAACATACACAGAAAAGATATTAAAACGTTTTTACATGGATAACTCACATCCATTGAGTATTCTAATGGTGGTAAGATCGCTTGACATCAATACAGATCCATTTCGACCTCAAGAAAAGGATGAAAAGCTTATTGGTGATGAAACTCCTTATCTTAGTGCAGTCGGGGCAATAATGTACCTTGCTAACAATACTCGACCAGATATCTTTTTTGCAGTAAGTCTACTGGCAAGATTCAGTTCCTCCCCAACAAGAAGACATTGGAATGGTGTTAAACACGTACTGCGATATCTTCGGGGGACCATGGACATGAGTTTATTCTATTTCAATGAATCCAAGTCAGAACTGATTGGTTACGCAGATGCAGGGTATTATCTGATCCGCATAAAGCTGATCACGAATAGGCTATTTGTTTACATGTGGAGACACGACTATATCTTGGCGATCAATGAAGCAAACGTTGGTAGCCACTTTTTCAAATCATGCAGAAATAATCGCCATCCATGAAACAAGTCGAGAGTGCATCTGGTTGAGATAATGACCCATCATATTCAGGAAATGTGTGATTTTTCTTTGAAAAAGAATATACCAACCACAATGTACAAAGATAATGCTACATGTATAGCTCAATTGAAAGGAGGATACATCAAAGGAGACCAGACAAATCATATTTTACCAAAGTTCTTTTTCACACATGAACTTCAACAAAATGGTGAGATAGAAGTTCAACAAATCCGTTCAAGTGATAATCTTGCTGATTTATTCACTAAGGCATTGCCAACATCAACATTTGAGAAGTTGAGATACAAGATTGGAATGCGTCATTTCCGAGATATCAAGTGAAGTTTTTATCAGGGGGAGTCAAATACGCGTTGTACTCTTTTCCTTAACTATGGTTTTGTCCCAAGTTGAATTTTCCTGGTAAGGTTTTTAACGAGACAACATTCAAAGCGTATTATGAGATATGTGTACTCTTTCTCCTTCACTAGGCTTTTTCCACTGGTTTATTCCTAGTAAGGTTTTAACGAGGCACATAATCTATGGATATCCAAGGGGAAGTGTTATAAATCCATTGTATAGTATATGTGGATTATCCGTCAGATTTATCCACTATTAATTGGATTCATGTATAGGTGCTTCCAATGTGATAAGAACTTCCAAGATAACTATGCATCTATTAATTAGATGACTTTTGAAGTGATATCTCAATACTATAAATAGAGAATTACTCACCATTTGAAAGACACACTTGAATAAGAAAAATTCTCTCCTCTATCTTATACTTCTTGTCTTTTTTATTATTATAATATTCTGAGCTTTCTTTATAATACATATTACTTAATCATAATTAAAGGTTGAAAAGTATATACATAGGACATTTTTTACATATCTATTTGATGTAAATATTATGAACATATATATCTTTACCATAATTTTACACTTATACCAACAAATACAAGGGACCATTTTTATTATTTTCTCAAGCAAACTATTTGAATTATATATATATATA